>NW_020172818.1:153527-228665 GCF_003031525.2 Neophocaena asiaeorientalis asiaeorientalis
AAAAAAAAAAAAAAAAAAAAAAAAAAAGGTTAAAAAAAGTGTCATGAACATTTTTTTCTTTGACAGTACACACCAGTTATTTTGTAGTGTGGGCTGGCTTATCTTTCTTCATGATAAAATTCAGGTTATGCATTTTTGGACAGAATGTCACAGAAGACGTTGTATCCTTCTCAGGACAGCCTATGAGGAGGCATCTGATATCAATTTGTCTCATTATGTGAGAGCTTAACTTTGGTCACTTGGTTAAGGTACTCTTTGCCAAGTTTTTCCAATGAAAAGAGGAATTATTTTGAGTTCTTCATTGACATAATTTTCCTTTACAAATAAAAGTCCTATGTGGGAACTTCCAACATTTCTGTCTGCCTTTTCTTAACCATCAAAACGTACAGAATCTGAACTTACGGTAGTTGGTGTTCATCTCTGACTTCACATTTCTTTACAAAGAATTGTAGAATGGAACTTTATTTAGACTTTTCATGGTGAATCTCTGCCAAACTACAGGCATAAAATTATAGCATGACATTTTAAAGAACTTATTTGGAAAAAAATACATAATTCTATATTAAAATAGTTAATCTTATTCTATTACCCAATTCAACATAAAAAGTGAGTTTTGAATCAGAAGGCCTAGGATTAAGTTCCTGCTCTGGTTTGTATTAGTCTCATGAACTTCCTGTATTTTTGTTTTTCAGTTTCCTCTTTTATAAAATGAAAATACTTAAGCCTACATGAGTTAATCTTACAGAGCTCTTATGACGTTCAAAAAAAGATAACCATGTAAGTGTTGTGTGCCCTTTTGGGTCTCTGCGTGTCAGTGGCAGGAAGGTGGGAAGCGTACTGCTCAAACATCCTGTGAACTCCGCACACCAGAACCTCCCCAGTTTGGTCCACAGATATACTTTCAACAACAGTGGAAGCAAGGTTTTAGAATGACCAGAAATGGATTAGTCAATAGTACTATAGATTATCTTTCACACACACACCCCCACACACCCAAAACTACACTAATTGCAGATATAATCAGCGCTTGATGCTGGTGTTGAAAACAAACACCTCTCCTTTAGGTATCAGTGGCCAAAAGAAATATCCCTACACTCTTTAATGTCCTAGGCTGAGTCATGACAGCTTACATTGGACTTACTTCTTTATGGCAATTTTTCCAACTGCAGGGGCCCAGTGTTTGAATTTAAAGGGTCAGCAACTGAATTTCTACAACTCTAGCTCATTCTTTTCCTATTTGTTACTGAACAACTCCATGTAAACACACCAACTCCGGGAGCTGTGGCTCCATTTAAAAAAGTGTTTATCAAACCCTCTTTGAGCTGCCCAGGAATTCGCCCACCCATCTCCACTGTTGTCATATGCTGCATTTTATTTAGGTGATTGACTTAGAGACAAACGACTAAGTTATCATTAAAAAAGTGTATTCCCCTTATTCCTTCCCAGTTTATTTTCTCTTTAGTTATCTCCTACACTGTTCATCTCTTTATTAATCATTCAGCAGAAACTTCTTGAGCTCTTCACATGCATCAAGTGCTGTTATAGGAGGTAGTGACCTCGAGATCTCATGGAACTTAATGGTCAAGTACAACAGGTAAACATAAAACTCTCTCCTTTCTGTGACTTCGCTCGTTAGCCATTTCATGCCCATTTCCATGTGCATTATAAAATATGTGCTGTAAACTGTAATGAGTTACAATGAAAATGGATTATAATTATTGATGTTGCCTTCATTGTATGGTTACTATTGATAAGCCACTTGAGCCAGGTGATACACAATCAGGTAGTGAGCAAGTAAAAGCACAAGTGTACCTCTTGAGTGGCTGTTGTGTATCTCCTGCCTCTGCTTACACTCCCTGATTATTGTCTGTAGTCTTCAAGAAGCACTTCCATGCCCATCCCACTTCCCCACCAGGAGCCATTGAACAAAGCCTCAGCAGCAGCATATTAGCTTAGAGGATGTCCAGATTGCACTCCTTTGTAAATTCACGTTGGCTTTTAGGGATTGATGGGTCCTCTAATGCTTCCCACCGGGGCTCACTCCTTTGGTGTTTTTCCAAAGGACCACTTGCTTCATAAGTAGTAGAACACCTTAGATTCTGATACAGTGGAACTGGAGTGAGACTCAGGAATCAGCATTTTTAATGAAGATCAAGGGTAATTCTAATGTAACTGGTTAGTCTCAATAGAGTTGTAGCTTGGCAAAACACTACCATAAACTATGTTTCTTTTTTTGTTGTGGTTGGTAGCCCTTGTCCCTATCATAGTGTCTAGAGCTTTTCACTCTGTTTAAATGACTGACATGATACAGATGTTGTCTTAGACTCACTCAGGTGCTCAAGAAAGAAACCTAAGGTTACCTTGGGAACATGACTTTCCAACAATTAAATCAAGACATTTGTCTTCTGGAATTGGTTTTCAAAACCATATTATTTTAAATGGAAGAAAAGATTGAAAAGTTTAAGCAGTCATTTACTTTTTCAGTAGAAAAGTATTAATCTACCAATTCTATTTTATCGCTAATAAAGGCCTCATTTGAGTAGCACAGGACTAAGATGAGGTTCACTTACAGCAAAAAGCCAAAAGAATCAGTTGATGGTCATTGGCTCTTGACTTGTGCTGAACTGAACTATTTATACCTCCCTTTGGGGTTTTACTTTTGCACTTTCTGTTATCACATTGTTTATATCACCTAAAACATTAATAACAGGGCTTCTAGTTGGTAAAAAGAAAAAAATGACTGTTGCTGTTTTTATATCTAGAATCGAAATCTAATAGACTTAAGTGGGCGTGAGTTCTAGTAATTTAAGCATGTTGATTTCGTGTGTGTGTCTGTGCAGAATGTGGTGGTTGCCATGGCATCTCTGTGCATGATTTCTGTGAAGGTAGTGCTGATTGAATCTGTAAAAGGATGAGCACAGGAAAATATGTTTATAACAACCATTTTCTGATGAAATTGTTAAAGTGTTGCCCATCTGTGTGTGTTTTGTTTCAGTCCACATTCCATTACTAAATGTTTCTTAGAATTGTAGATATTTAGACTGCTGGATGGTTGCTTGAGTCTCTTACTGATGATTTATTAAATCATAATGCTCACTGGTGTGAGCTGAGACTGAAAGGTAGTTATTTATACAGTCCAGTTTACATGTATTCTTAGCTTTTATGCATGTGCTATATCTCTGCAAAGGTGGGCTTAATCGAATTTTTACAAATCAATTGAGACATCTGGCAATCTAAAACAAATCTGTTGTAAGTTCATACACGAATGACTTTTTTTTTTTTGGCAGGATAAAGCTAATAACCTCTCTTCCTGTCCCCTACCGTGAGTCTGAATGACAGATGAATTATTTGAAGTTTAGTTTTTGAAAATTAGAGATCCAACTGAATTCTCCCACTGCCTATGAGACCTGAGGCAAATCAGTCCTTCACTCTGGACCTCAGTTTCTTCTACTGTAACACTGAGGGGGTTGGCTAGAATAACTCTGGATTCCTTTCAGCTGTTCAAGATGATTGTGTGTGTGTACGCATACATGCGTGTATATGCATATGTGCGTGTATGTATGTATGCAAACATGTTACATGTCAGATTTGTTTAAAGGAAGGACCATTTTTCTTAAAAAGCTGGTAGTTCACACTAGATGTATGTCAACATACCACAATTTGTTGAAATTAAGAGAACGGCATTTGGTTTCCTTTTCCATTCACAGATTTGTTCTTAATTTTAGGGTAAGATACAGTAGAAAGAGGGTTGATGTTGAAGTCAGACAAAATGGACCTGAACTTGAGCTCTGCTACTGATGACCTGAGTATGTGAGAGAGACGTGATTTTGAATTTAGATAAAAGTTCAATGCCACGTTAGAAATGGTGGCACATGCTACACATGGTTTTTTCTCAAATGAATTGTATAGACTGAAAAATTTGAGAAAGATTTTCAGAAAAAAAGAGATGTATTCACAAGGAGGGGGTTCTCAGATCCTTGGAACATAGACTGAGAGTCAGTAACTTAGGAATCAAAAGTTTCAGTTCCACTGGAAGGGAAACGTACTTTTGGTCACGTGGAAGTAAGTGGGTCAAAAGTTCATGGAGCCTTTACATATCTGCTGAAAATAATGCTTGTTGTCTTAGATTGGGTTCCCGAGCAGCAGACATGGCAATGGAGAATTGTGCAGAGAAATTTTATTGGGCCGTGATCTGGGAGCGACATACCTGTAAGAAGTAGGAAATGGGGAAGACAGGATAGGACAGAGAGAAGCTGACCTGCTTTGTGGATGCAGCTGAGTTCTTAGCTGGAGGTTCTGGAACTGGGATGGCCCTCCAGATTTGTCTCAAATTGAGAGAAGAGGGAGGAGCCTTTATATTTGTCATCAGCCCGTCATTGGCTACAGGTCAGCCTCTGGGAGGCAGTTCCCTGGAGCTGAGGGCAATAGCCCAGTGGTAGTAGCACAGCTGGGAGCATTCAGCCCCAATATTTTCAGCAGCTGGAGATGAGTGGGTTGGCCCTGAGAGGAATCCATGAGGAGCACATAGTATCCATTAGGCTTATTCATGTCCATATTAAGCAAAGTGTACTTTATTAAATGGTCCTGTGAAATGAATTTTCTATTAAAGTAAGTTGGGTAAACATGTTCTCCTAAAGAACCATGTACCAAGCTATCATGCTGAAGTTCTATTAAGAACCTACCAACACTACTGGGCATATACCCTGAGAAAACCATAATTCAAAAAGAGTCATGTACCAAAATGTTCATTGCAGCTCTATTTACAATAGCCAGGAGGTGGAAACAACCTAAGTGTTCATCATTGGATGAATGGATAAAGAAGATGTGGCACATATATACAATGGAATATTACTCAGCCATAAAAAGAAATGAAATTGAGTTATTTGTAATGAGGTGGATAGACCTAGAGTCTGTCATACAGAGTGAAGTAAGTCAGAAAGAGAAAGAAATACCGTATGCTAACACATATATATGGAATTTAAGAAGAAAAAATGTCATGAAGAACCTAGGGGTAAGACAGGAATAAAGACACAGACCTACTAGAGAATGGACTTGAGGGTATGGGGAGGGGGAATGGCAAGCTGTGACAAAGCGATAGAGAGGCATGGACATATATACACTACCAAATTTAAGGTAGATAGCTAGTGGGAAGCAGCCGCATAGCACAGGGAGATCAGCTCTGTGCTTTGTGACCGCCTGGAGGGGTGGGATAGGGAGGGTGGGAGGGAGGGAGACGCAAGAGGGAAGAGATATGGGAACATATGTATATGTATAACTGATTCACTTTGTTATAAAGCAGAAACTAACACACCACTGTAAAGCAATTATACTCCAATAAAGATGTAAAAAAAAAAAGAACCTACCAAAAACCAAAACAACCCAAAACTTGTATAACTAAATGTTCCTCATCTTATTTCAACATAAGAATCTATTTTGGCTTGACACCGAGTAACAATATGCAGAATTAGATCCTAAAACCATTCTTTGAAAGCTGTTGATTTACAAGCAAATTACTAGGGTGATGGCTATTTAATAGTGTCAATACTTAGAAAATATTTTACCATTCCAACCACTCAAGAATTAAATATTAAACACACACAGGCACACATGTGTGTACTTATCATTCTAGTTCTCCAATTTATGCTTTGGATGACTTGGGCTGGTGGAAAAGAGACAAAGGTTAACTCTGTATTCCAGCTTAGATTAGCTTTATTCTATACAAACTTATCTATCCATTCATATATTCTCTTGTTTACTCAACCATCCATTTATTCAAACAACATTTACTGTGGGTCTCAATGGCTGCTCTGGAAGCTAGAATGTAAGCTCCATGGAAGCAGGACTTTCTTGTTAACCATTTCTATGCTCAGTGTCAGCTTCAGGGTTTAGCACCACACAAATATTTGTTCAGTGAATGAATGCCAAGTGAAAGCAGTTAGGCTCTGTGCTAGGTACTGGGAATACAAAGGAAACATAGATCCTGGTTCCTGCACTGCAGAGGCCTGTATCTAGCAGGAACCTTTATAACAATGAAAGATTTAGGATGGAACTTATTATGTAAATGATTTTTAAAATATTATCTGTGGTAATTCAGAAGATCTCACACAGATAAAATATGTAGTAGATAATTCCCTTCTCATGCATATATAATACTCAAGCCCTAAGAGGAATAATCCTTGGATGTTGTTGTTTTGATATCATGTTTTAGGGCTGCTAGGAAGGGGGATTGTGCAATAGGATGGGAAGGAAAGTGGTGGGTGGTAAAAATTGACAATAGTGGTGAGAAGGTGACAAAGTCCTTAAGTTTATTATGTCTAATACTGATCAACATTCTTTCCAGTTCTTTGCACATGTAATTAAATGTGCTGAGAGAATTTAGCAGAGCGAATGATAAGATTTGGACTCGGGCCTCAACCAGAAGTTGCTAATGGAATCCTTCCGGTATTTTTCTGACCCTCTGGTTAGTTCTAGGGCCAAGCCACGGGAGCACATCCGCCAGCACCGTGTCTTCCCAAACTGCTGATCTGATCTCCTCTACACGTCGGCTCTTCTTAAAGAGATAATCTCCCTGCCCAATTCTGCTAAATTCCTCAAGGCCAACAGGATCTTGGCTTTGGGTTGTCAGCAGCCGATACGTTCAAAAACAGATGGCTTAGGATTTAAGGGAATGAACACCTGTCATACGGTCAAAGCCAGGAAATATTCAAAGGTAAATATGAGGAGATGGCTTGGCAACAGATCCTTGTATATGAAGAAAGGAAATGAAGTAATGGTGATGGTATTTGGTCTGATTCAGTATGGTCTACATGTTCTTAGATGGAAATTTATGTACTGTGTTAGAAACCTAAAATATAAGTTGGAGGCCTCCTTTGCTATTTCTGCTTTTTTACTAGATCAGGTTGCCAGTCTTCTTCAGGCAGTTTGATATTATGTCTGTTTCTCTAATTCAGAAGAATATTCATGATAAATTTGAAAATAGGAAGTAATAGATCAGCAAGTTTGATGTCTTTCAGGTTCGTCTTTTGCTTTCTTACTGCCTCAGTATTACTGAAGACTCTTTTCTTGTTGATAAAATTTCTAATTTTTGTCCTCCATTTTGTCCTTGTTTGTACTTTTTTCAGTAATAAAGCCATACCTCTGGCACTATGATGGCTTCTTTCTCTAAAACAGACTTGGAATTAGCACCAAATTGAAATTGGACAGCACAATTGACTACTTCCTTATTCTCTCAAACCTCCTGACAGAACTTTTGAATCAGTTAAGATTACTGAGTCTCAACCCTTCCACACACTTGAATGCATTTAAGAATTCAGATTCAGGATGAAGTAATTAAATATCCTTCATAAAGAAGTAAAATGATAAATAGAATATAGAAGTCAAAGAAATAGTGTTGCCTAGGTACAAATAAGAATATTTGGCTAACTGGGCCATATTCAACACAGCATCATTTAGTCTTGGGATAAGAATTCACTTGGGCTTTGCCACTGTATGCTTTCTCAGCTCCTTGAGAAGGTGGATGGCTAAATCCCAGAAGCTGACACCCTAATTTTCCCTCTGGCTGGTCCTATAATCTGTCTTTAAACAAGCTCTAACTTAAGACAAAAAAAAAATCAGGAAAACAGGACTTCTGCAGCCATTAAAAAAATCTAGACACTCGATTTTTTCTACTCAATGTTGGATATCATTCTGCTCCAGTAAATCTGTGGAAGTGATAGTTGTCAGCAGGCATCCTTCCTGCACTGGCCCTCATTCATCTCCCATGGAAAAGGTAGTTCCAAATTCCAGTCTGTCCTCTTCCTCCAATCCCATCCCTCCATATAACTTTTCTGAGTCGTAATAGCCGGAAAAATGAACAAAATTGATTAATTCTTCTTTTCTCTCTTCTACTTGTGACTCAAAAACTAAGTACCTTCTGATCTGAAAACAGTTGCCTAACTGACAAAGTGGAATTTCTAAACACTTTTCTCAGGGTGTCTCGCCAAATCATATTACCTTCTGTCCTAATCAATAGCTAATTAAAACTGTGAGGCTTCTTGTTAGACTGATAGATGCCCTGCAGTTTTAGAACATCTTGAAAACTGATTATCAGCTACGTTTTCCTAAAACAAACAATAATTCTCAACATATTTTTAACCAACAGAACAATTCATAAACAGTAGTAGATTTTTTTACAGACCCATAAGCATGTATCTATAAATACGTTTGTAAGGGAATGGAGTGGGGGGTAGAGTGGAACCATTATTTATCTTTTAAAAATATCTCAAGTCTTGTCTGATAATGTAATATTGAATAAGCATAATGAATGAAAGACTACAACTAGTTCTCCTTGGTCGGAAGATGGTCCACAGGGCAGTGTGCAGAGCTTCAGTGCTGCCACTGGGTCCCCTCTTCCTGGGAGGCAAGCAGTACAGATAAAGAGCACAGACTTTGCAGCCCATTGGTCTTGGTTCAGATACTGACTCTGCTGATTTTTATAGCTGTGTGACCTTGGGCAAATTACTCCATCTCTCTGTGCCTCTTTTGAAAAATGCGGATAACCATAGCACCTACCTCATAGGGTAGTGAGCCTTACATTTGTTAATACATGCAATGCCCTAAGAAACACGCTTGACGTGTGTTGAATGCTCTTTATACGCCCCTCTACCTACCATCAGACTTAATTTAAAAATGTAGCAACAGTCTATTAGGAGACAGGAATATTCTGTAATTAAAATCTAGTAAATCAGCTTTAAACTATACCCAATATTAACTGTTTTCCTTCCATTAACACTGACATTGCTTGGCTTCATTATTTTCTTGGAATTTAGAATGGAAGCGCATCGTGCCGTGCAGTGCCAGGCAGGGAGAAGTAACTTTTCCCAGCGCCCCTGTTTCCTCCTCTTTACACTTAAGTTGAGGCTTCGTTTAAGCGGATGCTTCCCAAGGGAGTTCTGGGCTGCAGCTAAAGCTCAACTGCTATTTACAGGGTGACCTAGGATGGTTCTTAGTCTGTGTGGATTTTAAGAGCCTGGGAGGTCTAGATCTGCTTTCATGTATGAGAATCAGGGGGTGCCGGATCAGATTCACTGTAAATGTGTTTTCCCATTCTCCTTCTCTCGTTGTATTCCTTCAATGCCCGAGGTCTAAAGCTAGGTCATGTGGTTTATATTTGGAGGTTTTACGTAAGATTTTAAAAAGGATCAGGTACTGAAAGTCACTACTGAAAACATCCTGCCTGTGACATAGATTTAGACAATCTCATGCAAGTAGACTTCGGTGGCAGTTGTTTCTGATCTCTTAGGGGTGATGATGGGGATGATACTAGTAGAATCCATTTTATTGGCTACCATTAAGTACCAGTAGCTACCGTTTACTGGCTAGACATTGTACTAGGTGTTGAGTGATTTAGTCTTCACAACAACCCTGTAAGGCATTATCCCAATTTTATAAAGAAAAATAAAATCAAAGAGGCTAGAAGCTTTCACAAGGTGACACAACCAGTAGATGTTTACCAGCCTCCAAAGCTCAGGCTCCTCCACCTAGCAACATCACTTTATGACCCGTCAACTATCCCCTTACAAATTTCTGCTTGGAAATGCCTTCACCCCTAATGGAGATACCTTGACATCTCCTTTATGTGCCTTTCTCTACTGCTTGCTAGTAAATTCACGTTTATATAAATTGGCTTTGTTGACTCCAAGGTATTAGGTTACTTGATGTTGTTATTCTAATTTATGCCCTTTCAAGATGCAGCCACAGAAGACAAAAGATCTTGAAAAGCTCATGCATTTCCAGATGAGTTTATAAATAGAAGTAACATCATCCAGTCTCTTGAAATAGAGAGACACCAGGAGAGAGGACATTTTCAGGCTTCGCTTGCGTTGACCAGGTCACTTCTTACTGTGTCCTCATTGACGAGTGAAAGTAATTGATCCCCTGTGTCTTTTGAAGGTTTACTGGGTGCTGTTAGTTACAAAGAGAAGCAACAGAATTCTGTTAGCTTCTGCCCATTCATCTCCTTTTAGTAGCCAGATAAAGCCACACTAGCAGTTTGGAAAAAGACAGTGAAATGAACTTAGTCCAGGTTTATTTGATTCAACAAACGTAAGCAAATGATTAGTCAGGCTTTAAGTGTAAAATACTGTAGAGCACATTTATATCGTGGAGTCATATTTAACTCAACAGCAGTGATAATAGTAATTCAGTGCAGTCTTACACTGAGTCATGCAGTAAGGGGTGTGACGTTATATATCAAGATGTGCACTTAAAAACTAGCAGTCATTAAGTCCCAACTACTTTTTTAAAAAGTCAAAACAAGACATTTTCCAATAACATTTCCTGGCTTCTCCATCTGCAACTTGTGCAGTGCATATTCTTTTACCCCTGCTTCCACTCAGAAGTTATTGGTTGGGGATTCATGTGAGGCAGATAACAGAATTTTCAGTCTTCTGACTAGCTACCTTCTCGATCTCATGCATTATAATTAATGAGACGGTGGCAGCAGAAAAAGCAAGGGCTTTGGTGGTAAATAGATATGGGTTGGAATGCTAGTCCACATCTTACTCTTAACTCATCTCTTAAAAAGTAGACACAAGGGACTTCCCTGGTGGCGCAGTGGTTGAGAGTCCGCCTGCCGATGCGGGGGACGTGGGTTCGTTCCCCGGTCCGGGAAGATCCCACATGCTGCGGAGCGGCTGGGCCCGTGAGCCATGACCACTGAGCCTGCGCGTCCGGAGCCTGTGCTCCACAACGGGAGAGGCCACAACAGTGAGAGGCCCGCGTACCGCAAAAAAAAAAAAAAAAAAAAAAAAAAAAAAAAAAGACACAAGAATCCCAACCTTTTTTGGTTATTGTAAGGGTTAAGTGGGATGGGATATCTAATAGGCTAGACTGGTATCTATACATATATATGGTACCCTATGTATATATATGGTGCTTGATATCAGTGTCATCTTTCATTTCCCCATCACTGCCCACCTGTCCTGGTTCTAAAGAATACCTGAGTCTCATAGTCAGATGAGACTACAGGTTCCAAAGTCAGAGTCCAGACTTCAAGTTCTGTGTCCACCGCTTACTAAATTTTTCAGCCTAGAGCAAGTGTTTATCTCTTTTGAGATGCCAATTTTTTTTTTCTGTAAACTACTGATTATAATAGCACCTGTTCTCTAGGGTTGTTTTACATGAGATAATGCATGTAAAATGTCTAGCACATAAGAAACACTTAATACATGTTTGGTATTAACATTATTAATGGGAAAGATGTCCTACAAAGTGGTCCAATCCTATAATAATAAGGAATGGCCTCTCATGTGACAAGTGTAGGTCTAAGAACTTGAATTTGCATTAAATCATACAGTTCCTTTAATAACCTGATGAGGTAGGTGTTGTTATTTATAAACATGCCCATTTTCAAGATGAAAAAATTGAGGCCAAAAGAGAGTAACTTTCCCAAAGGCTCACAGCTAGGAAGTGATAGAGCTGGGATTTGAATTCTGGCTGTTGAGTTTCAGGGTCCATATTTTTAATCATTTGCTCCATCTTATCTGCCTCACATGTTATTTTATAAGAGCTCAGTGAGGTAGAAAGGTAAGGAATGTATCATTGTTTCTTATTTTGTAATGAAGAAATCGAGGGTCCAAAGGGTCAGGCTTGGTGAAACTGTTCCTCTCAATACATGAAACAAAAGAGCCAAACCATCCTTCAGAGGTCCCTAAAGACCAGTAAGAATTCCTGACCTCCTTTTTCTGTGCATATGGGGAAGAATGGGAAAGAAATTGCCTTGAAATCTCATGTCTTGTTTTAAAAATCCACCTAGTTTAGCACTTTACTCCATAAAGTAACTGTTTTTTCAATATAAAAAATATATTTAAAATTTCTTCGTGCTTGAGTGTAATGGATATTCCAGGAAGACGTGTCATGTTTCTCCTATGGATTTTGTGTCTACCAGTCTGAGAACTTGGCCTTAAGTATAATGACAGCAATGCTAAATCAAAAATTCTTGGGCATCAGTAAGACTCTATATAACTTAATATCAGCATTGGAGACCTCTTTTTTATGCTATAAAGATACCGCTTAATGGTATGCATGAGAGAAGGGCCAAGATAAGCACATTATCCTGGCAGCCATCCTGGTGAAGAAATAGCTCTTGCACTGGACTCTTGAACCCATACATTGATTGCTGAGAACTCTCACAATTGGAGTCATTGCTCAAGGCATCGCTTATGGTGAGTTAAAGTAGCTCAGGACTGGTGAGCACACCCTGCCATCATACCTGCTCCTTCCCTCACCCTGGACACTTTAGTTGTGCCAGGTAATTGTGATCCTTGAGTGCTGTGTGCTTCCTCATACCTCCCACCTTTGCACATGCTATCCCCTTGCCTCGCAATATCTTTGCCAAGTCAAAATCCAGCTTACATTAATACAGACTTTTTAACCTCTAACTGTTGAGTAAATTCAAATGATTCCTAATGGAGAAGAGAATGATGGTGGTGACTTAAAAAGTCAATATAACAAATGTTTATTGACTATTTGTTGAATGTCGAATGTTGTAGAGGGGACGTTATAGACATTATAAAGCCGGAGCCTGTAAGCTTTAAATTCAAAATAATAACTATTTGGTACGTATTGTAAACCAGTGACTTCATTAGGTGTCGTGAACACAAACACGAGCAAGATGTCTTCTCTGACTTGGAAAAACTTACGGATCGTCAAGGGAACCAAACATACCAACAAAACCCATATTAAAATGTGATAAATGATAATATCAGATAAAGGCATGAAAAGCCCTGTATGGGGTAGAGCGGAGAAAGGGTCTAAGAAAACTATCTCATAGGCAGATATAAGGGCTGGACCACCAAGGAAAGAATATGAGTTTGCCATGCCGAAGTGCTGAGGACGATATCCCAGGGAGAGAAAACAGCGTGAGCATCTTGCAGTTTAGTGCAGGACCCAGGGAAGGGTTTTGTATCTGGAATTAGATGTATACAAAACAGCACAAGTTATGACTTTTGACTTTGTGATTATGCCTCCATGTCTATGATCACCAGGCAATTACTGCTGTATCTTCAAGGTTAGACACTGGACCACACTGGACAGACTTCGGCTGCTATAAATATTCACATCTGTAGATTGTCCATTGTGCAAGAAGCAAGGACTCTGTTGCCCTTCTACTTCCAAGTCTTGCATTTCTAGCTCTTACTGGCAGAACCTCCACTGCATTTTCAGCCATAGCTACAGAGGATATAATTGTGTACAGAGGATGTAATTTATTGTTTTTAGCTTTCCATCCCCTCCAATACAGAGTGGGAAGAACAAAAAAAAGAGGTGGAAATGGATGCTAAGACTCAATATCTAATATCTCACTCACGGAATATACAAAATCTCTTTACAAAGAGGAAGTGTCTTTTATGCATCAGACACAAAGGACTGGGGATATTAAGATGAATGACATGTGAGCCCTGTCTTCAGGCTGTTCCCTTTGTCAACATAAGAAAAGATGGTTTGAAAGAACATTGTGCTAAATTAGGGTAGAAATTCAAAAGCTTTCTTTACAGAGAATAATTCAAACAAAGAAACTGGTTTGGGGTCACTTGTAGAATTTAGCATCTGTCACCACTGCACCAGCAAAACATCTGTGGTCGATGAAGCTCTAGGTCTTTAAAAGCAAAAGTATTAGAAAGTGTAATCAATAAGTACTTAATACAATTGGAACTGAACTCTCCAAGTACTTGCAGAGAAGTGTTCTGTTTCATGCCAGGAAGCCTGTTTGGCAGATTGCTATGTCGTAAGTAGTGAGAAAACATAAGTCACCTTGAGAGCTGATTGAGTATAATCAATGATTAATGGCAAATTTGTGGTCCCTTTAATGACCATAGCTAAATCAAATCATATTGAACCATAAATTTGGATGCTCTCTGGAATTAGGTCATGTAAAAGTAAGCTTTATGAAGAAGAAAAATCAATTTTGTAATATTGCTATGAGCAGACTCATAACTCACAACTTGGAGTTTTTAATTTGGTGAGGTTTGACTATCCATTTTACATATTTGCATATATTTAATTGGGATGGCAAAGCTGTGTAGATGTAATCTTAAAGGGTTTTCGTCAACAGCCATACATTTTCTTTTGGTTGATTTTATTTCAATCACATGCACTAAAATCAGCGTGGGTTCAATCACTTAAGACTAGAGATGCTTTAATTATCATATTAATGAAAGAAATAAGGAAGTGGACTAGGTTAGTTCGCCGCCGTACTAAGCTCTGCTTGAAATTAGTTGAATGGTTTCAGGTCCTCTGGAAGTTTGATGACATCTCATGTTTCCATCAAGATAAACTGAGCAAAATTGTAATCATGTTTTAAAATGTATGTGATTGGCGTATTGATCTCAGGATTTATTAACTGTGTGGGTACTGTCTCTGAGGCTATGGTGTCAATTTCTAGCTGAAATTTAGGAGTAAACAAAAATGGCCCTTTATTGTACCATGTGGCCAGTTCAGAAAAAAAAAGGGGGGGGATGGTGGATTTGGGGAGAGAGAAATTCACAGCAAGTGCACCCCCTGCTGCATGGTTTGATTTCCCCCAAGAGAAGTTGTAATGCTTCTGGTCTTGCAACTCCCATGTACCCCTAAAAATGTTTCTCTAGAGACTGCTGTAGGCACAGACAGCAGAGGAAAAGGCCTATCAGTTCGGTTCTGGATTCAGAGCCAAGAATCAGAGGCTAAGAGTAGAGTCAGCAAAAGGATTAGGGCATGGAGAGCAGACTGGAGACAAGAAAGTGGGACCTTGGGTGGATAAGGGCAGCCACACCCAAGTTGCAGTCATTCTTTACCTGTCACTTTAGTGAATGGGATAGAGAAAAAGTTACTCCTTTTCAATCAATCAAATGTAATCCCAACGACTGACATTTGACTGAAATCTTTATTAAATAAGTTTGTGGTCTTAGCGCCACCATAATTGAAGCTCATTCGGTAGAGAGAGAATTGGGTTGTAACATATCTTTGAAACAACAAAGCTAAGTATTATACGTTATAGAGAAAATAGTCTTCACCTTTTGAGGTTAAATAATGGCACCCCCTCCAGATGAGCTGCCCCAGTCTCCGTTGCTCATTCTGTCTAAAGACACCAGCATTCACCAAATTGCTCAAACCCTCCAAAGTGGAGTTGTTCTTGGCACTTTTCTTCTTCTCACACTCTTCGTCTGTCATTGCAGCAATCCTTTAGAGACTGCCTTCAACCTATATCGCGAATGCTGTCCTTTTGTTGCATCATTACCACCCTCATCCTAAGCAGTGGACTACTGGCAGTGTCTGTGGACCACTTCAGGAGCTCTTCCCTGCTCTCTCTTCTTGCACTGAAACCAAAACTTAAAGTGTAAATCTGACAATGTTCCTTCTTGACTGAAAACCCTCCAAAGATTTCCAGCCTCAAGTAAAGTAAAATCAAAGGCTTCAGCACACCTCTAAGCTTCCCATGACGTGCTCCACTTACATCTTCCAATGCCAGCTCCTAGTGTTCTTTACCTCACAAGACTCCTTCCCCGCTCACTGAACGACCAGCACGCCCCGCACTCAGAGTCCTTGTACTCGATTGTTCCTGTTTTTCCCCCAGAAACGTCATGTCATTCATAGCTCTGCTCAAAAGTCATCTCCTGCGAGAAGCCTTCTCTGATCTCTTATTTAGTGTCCATAACACTCACAATTATTTCCTTACTCTGCTTTTATTAAACCTTCTGGCACATAGATAACTGACTTGACACCGTATCTTTTTTTATTTAGCACTTTTGCTTATCACTTATAAGCTTCTTGGGAATAAGGACTTCATCTTCACCACCTAGAACAGTACATGTCACACACTAAGTCATAAATGTTGATTGCATAAGGAAATGTATGAATTTTCACTTAAAATGGAGCCTGTTTCACTATTGTATATTAACTGCTAGGATTCTCATAAGCAATCAAGTTTCAGAACCATGTCTCAGATAATATAGCAAGAAGGGCAATGTATTACATAATCTACCAGCATAATTTAATCATTCCGGTTGTTCCAGTTGTACTGAAAAGGCTCCGCTGTGTTTTGACCTCACCACAGAGACTTCTAATAGCTAATTTATGTTCATGAAGACACAGAATATTATACACACATAGACATGCTTTGATCCACTTTGATCTATTTTTAAAATTACGTATTTTATGTTTTTCATAGTTGTCTTTTATTTTTCCCAACTCCAAACATTAGAGATTCTCTAGTTCCAGGTCCACTATTGACTACAGTATTCAATCTTTCCTTCCTTTCTTCTTGGGGTAGTACCTTAAGAGTTCTTTCTGTTGTAGACAGCTTAAAATAGAGTTACACAAAAGATCACAGCAGCAATAAACTTGGAAAGGATTCTAACCATGGCATAAAGGGAAAAGCACAGTTCAGAGGAAAACTGCCAGAACATAAAAGAGAATTTACTTTCTACAGAGAGATATTTTTAGGAACTTTCTATAGCAGGGTTGGGGGATTTGACTGCCTGGCAAAATCTATCACCTCACAGCAAATTTATCATTCTCAGAGGTAGAAGATAAAGGTTCTTGCATGTGGTGATTTTAAGATTCTAAATGTCTTTTCTTCATTATTATATTTTCTTAGAAATGATTTTCACTTTGTATTTAAGCAGTAAATACCAGAGCCAACATTTCACTGAAATGTTGGTGGGAGGAAAGGTATTATGGAAACTAAACTAGAAGCCCTAGATTCAAGTGATTTGCTCTGCTACTTAAAACTACATGATCTAAAGTAAACTATTCAATATGGTGGATGGAGATACTTGTTTGTTACCATATCTGTTTGCCCCTTCTTCCTGGGTACATAGACCATAGTAGCTTATTATGAATGTCCATGTGACCAAAGTTCTTGCTGTGTTAGTTTGCTAGGGCTGTTGTAACAAAGTACCATAGACTGGGTGGCTTAAGCAACAGAAATGTATTTTCTTATAATTTTGAAGTCTAGAAGTCCAAGATCAAGGTGTTGACAGGGTTGGTTTCTTATAAGGCCCCTCTCCTTGGCTTACAGACAGTCATCTTTCCCCTTCCTGTGTCTTTACATCATCTTCCCTGTATGTGTCTCTCTGTCCAAATTTCCTCTTCCTATAAATTTATTAGTCATATTGGGTTAGGGCACGTCCTAATGATCTTGTTTTAATTTAAAGTCACATTCTGAGGTACTGAGGTTAGGACTTCAACATACAAATTTTGGGAGGGTTACAATTCAGCCCATAGTATTCACCAATGGCAAGCAGAAGGGATTGTGTGCAATTGTCATCTCACCCACTTAAAAGATGTTTGTCCTAGACTTGCTTTCTCTTTTCCCTTCACTGCCTAGAAACAGCGACATGTGAAATCACCTTGAAGGCCACATGTTGGGTGCCCGGTTATGGGAATTGCTGAGATGTCTTCCTCAGGTAGAGCCTTCATTCTCACCTTGTAATGTCCTGGGAAAGAGAAATAGATATTGTTCGCGCCATCCCACCGATGTCCGTTTGTTACAGTAACTCACGGTTGACACTAACATATTTAACTCCTTTTGTCTGAGCCCAGCTTTTCTCATCTCAAAAATGGGAATAAGGAACTTGCTCGGACTGTTGTGATGAAAGCTAAAATCTATGTGTGAAAGTGCCCAACACCACCATGAAGCTAAAACTATAATGGGAACGATTTTCTGCATCCCACTTGGAGAAAAGCCCTGCTGTGTTAATGTATGTGAAACTGTTCTATAAATTAAAAATCATCATTCAAATTTCACCCCTTAATGTCTAGACTCTGATTACAAAATTTAGTGACAGGCTTCAAGAGGTCTTTGAAAGCTGAATTTTTAGTATATGTGGTTATTTTTCTTCTTCAAAGGGTCCATAGGCTTCATCAGATTCTCAAATGTATTTCTGATTAGCCACTGAATGGTTTATCTTATCAGACTGAATAAAATCCAGGGTCTTTGAGGGATTGGCCCAAAGGTGGTGCTTTTAGATAATACAGCTCTAGAGGACCAGAATGGGAAGGGTCACCACTGGAAGGGGATGATAGGAGTTGAGGGAAAGCCTCACAAAATCATTAGGATCCTAAAGACAGAGGTTAGAAAAAGAGGTAGGTGGAGATGGAGGGATGGATAGATTCTGGGGAAGCTGCGGTGACGTCCCATCTTTGCCTCAGGGTTTGCCTATCCCATTGGCCCTTGATCTCCTCAGTTTGGCCTCTCCTCATTTATATGCTGGGTATCATCAAAAAGATGCTATGAAAGGAATCTAGAGATTTTCTAGTTCAACATCCCCTTGTATAGGTGATAAAACTGAGACCATGGGAGAAAAGGGAAATGTTGTAGCTAAGCTCACACAGCTAGTCAACATAAACAGGCTAGAATCTGGCTCTGCCACGCTCTGCCCACCATACTACATCAATTACAATGTCATTCCCAAAGAAATTAACAGGCCACAGGGTGAGAATTTCCCTCCAGTAGGAAAGAGCATGGCTCTACCTCTCACTTTCTCCTCTCCACTTCCTCCGTCTTTATTTTCTATTTTTATCAAAGTTAAACATGTCTAGAATTTGAAGAGTCAGCTAGTGCTACAAGATTGGTTATAAACAACAGCAGCTCCCTACCCTCCGTTACTGCATTTCTCTTTCTATTATAGAAACCACTTCCTCTTTTAGCCGATTATTTGGTATTATCATTCAGTGCTCTCAGTAACATATTAAATTACTATTTTCCCCCAATTTTGGGCATCATCTGTTGACTTACCATTTTGAAAGATGGCGTTTCAGCTGTCTTTTTCTCCTTACTGCTTCTTACCACACCTTCTAACTCTTCTTCTTCCCTGTCTTCCTAATACACTGACTTGGAATTTTGGTTATATTAATATCCCATAATTTTATTATTATGACTCGAGATATATAACATGGCAATCAAGAGCATGGAATCTGGAGCCAAGTGCCCATGTTCAAAATCCACCTTTATCATTTACTAGCTGTGTGACCTTGGACAAATGACCAAATTCTGTGTGCTTGAGTTACCTTACCTGTAAAATGGGGAAATGCTAGTACCCACCTCACAAGTTTGTTATGAGAATTAAATGAATTAACATACAAAGTTTTTAGAATCATGACTGCACTTGAAAGTAATATGTAAATATTTTCTTCAGAGCTTAGCCATATAATATATAATTTCTTTTCCTGCAGAATGCTTCCCCCGTAGTTAATTCTTGTATTGTTTTTTCTTACGAGTAATTAAACCCCACATCTTCAAAGTTGTCTACATCTTCCCTTAAGGTATTCAGATGCATCTCATAGTCTGTTGATTTCATCAGCCTAAGAAGTCTTTCCTAGGAATTCTGGAACTACTCCAACATGGACTAGTCACTTTCCATGCTTATGTCACAGCTGTCATCCTGGGATCACATTTCACTTTCGTTCTGGGAATTCTTTTAGCTTCTGTCAGTTTGGGCTGCTTGTTTCCTGTGTCCCATGTCTTTCGTCTTTCTCTTTAGAAAGAGTGCACAAGAGAGAACTGTTTGAGGGAATTCTAGGTTGAAAATAATTTCCATCCAGAATTTTGAAGACATTCTTTAATTGCTTTCAAAGTGCTACTTTTGAGAAATCAAAGTCTTCTGATTCTGATAGTTAGGTGTGTGTGTGACCTGCTTATTTTGTGCAGAATCTTGTAGGATCTTCATTTTCCCAGGTGTTTTAAAATCTCAAAGTTGTGCTGTGCTTTGGTGTAAGTTTCTTTTTAATCCATTGTTCTGGGAACTAATAGACTCCTTCAGTATATAAACCCAAACATTTTCTTCAGTTCTAGGAAATAATCTTGATGTATGTATGTATATATGTATGAATGTATTTGTTTTGTTAACTTTCTTTCCTCCCTTTTCTCTCTTCTCTCTTTCTGGAACTCCAGTTATTCAGACATGGGCACACTTAAGCTTGCCCTCTAACTTTTTTCTGGCTTGTGATTTGGGAGAGTCTTTCAACTTTATAAATGTTATTTATTCGAACTATCATATTTTAAATATCTAAGTGTTCATTTTGGTCCCTGTTGCTTTTTGTTTCATTAGATTCTGTTCTTGGTTCCTGGTTACAATATTATTATTTTTTCCTCATGGACTGACTGGATTCCACAAAGCCACATTCATAAAAATCTTACTTGGAGGGTGAAAGCCTGACTGTCAGCATTCCAAGAGCTGAGAGGGAGAAACAGAAAAAGGGGTCCAGTATCCACTGTGAACAAATCCATGCAATCCTCCTGTTTTCATTGTGGCACCTCCAACTTCATGTTTACCCGGTGTCTTCCAGTCCAGGGATTTAAAAATTTTTGTCATCTCCAGAAAATAAAACTCCAGACTTTGTTGAAGTAGGGGAGGGAAGATACCTAGCAGCCCAGATTGGGGAAAGAGATCCGAGGATCTGATACCTTTATAAATGTATTTTAAATCAATTATCTTTTTTTTTTTTTCATCCCATGATTCATCCCCATATTTGGAGGTAACTGATAGTGTAAGTTCCTGGGCCTTTGGGAGCTGTTCTGTGATTGTTGTCTTTTTCCTACCTGTTTTTCTCATCTGTAGAGACTTAGGTATTAGACAGTTTTTTCCTTCCTGTTGTTAGAATAGAGTTTTAGGAGAAAGCAAAAGTGAACATGAAGCTGCTTCCCTGGAATGAAAAACTATGGTCATCTTTTGTTGGTAACCTTACCTACACAGAGGGGTCAGAATCTTCTCGAACTAGCTTTACCCAGAGGCCAGTCATTTGCTCTTTATGTGACTCAGTGAAAGTTTTTGATATTTTATTTCCTTGTATATAGTAGGGGATAATCAATAGCTATGTATCAGGGAATCTGAGAAGACAAATGAGGTAGGGCATGTAAAGTTCTTCACACAGAAGTATTGTCCGTACTAGGCACTCAACAAACACTAACTCCTTCAAATCCTTTAGAATGAGGTCACAAAACAATTTTTAAAGGACAGACAAAAGTTAGTTCCTCTTCCCTTTTTCTCTTCTACTTATAACCCTGAGGACTTATTTTCCAAAGCTGCCAAAATTTCCTAAGATTATAATGTCCTTAATGTCCTTCCATATTCAATTCAATGTCAGAATGACTTTTTTATTTATACCTTTTTTAAAAAAAATTAATTTTTATTGGAGTATAGTTGCTTTACAATGTTGTGTTAGTTTCTGCTGTACAGCAAAGTGAAGCAGCTATACATATATATATATATATAGCTGCTTCACTTTGTTATAAAAAAAATATATATATATATATATATATATATCCCCTCTTTTTTGGATTTCCTTCCCATTTAGGTCACCACAGAGCACTGAGTAGAGTTCCCTGTGCTATACAGTAGGTTCTCATTAGTTATCTATTTTATACATAAGAGTATATATATGTCAACCCCAATCTCCCAATTCATCCCACTCCCCTTACCCCACCCTGTATCGATACTCCATTCTCTAAGTCTGTGTCTCTATTTCTGCTTTACAAATAAGTTCATCTGTATCATTATTCTAGATTCCACATATAAGCGACATTATAATATATTTGTTTTTCTCTTTCTGACTAACTTCACTCTGTATGACAGTCTCTAGGTCCATTCATGTCTCTGCAAATTGCACTATTTTGTTCCTTTTATGGCTGAGTAATATTCCATTGTATATATGTACCACATCTTCTATATCCATTCTTCTGTTGGTCACCTAATCTATGACAAAGGAGGCAAGAATATACAATGGAGAAAACACAGTCTCTTCAATACATGGGGCTGGGAAAACTGGACAGCTACATGTAAACGAATGAAATTAGAACACTGCCTAACACCATACACAAAAATAAACTCAAAATGGATTAAAGGCTTAAATGTAAGGCCAGACACTATAAAACTCTTAGAGGAAAACATAAGCAGAACACTACTTATGCCTGTTTTGTACACATTAAGATTCTCAGTATTAGTAGTGAGGCAGGACTTAGTAGAATGCAGGCCTAACCTCAGAGACCTCGTAGCTGAAAGCCTGGAACTAGGACTTCATTGTTTGGCATAGGCTCCTTCCAATTCCAAATGCGCTAATAAAGACTCTATTAGGAAAACATAGACTCCCTCCTGGGAAACAAAAGGCTGTGAAGCTTCCTGTCTTTACATGCTGTTGGAGAGTTTGTACATTTGTTCTGACTTTCTCTAATTAAATTGGAAACATTTTCTTCAGGTGAAGGATTCTATTTCCTTTCCACTATTTTGCACATTCCGGGTGGTGGAGGGATTTTGAATATCCTTGCTTTCCCATCTTCATAGGTCCAACAAGATGCCAAGCTCCAAGGTTCAGTTCTGTTCTCTGTGAACTTTCCACAGCACCATCCTCCGGTCTGAAGTAATATCTCTGCATTGCTCCTTATATGTGTTCTTCTAGTGCCCCTCACTTCTTTTTACCTTGATAAAAGAAATGCTTTTTTCTTCTTCCCCGAGCTGGATATGTTGGAGTTCCTCCAGTGAATACGTTCATGCAAATATGACAGCAAAGAATATCTTTGGGAATCTAGAGGACTGACCCAGGTCCTCCCCGCTTGGCCCTATGTACAGTTTATCGACAAACTTGAATTTTTTGAAACCAAAAATCGTGTTCACACATGATTATTCTTAAGAGCGTTAGCTCCTGTTTCATCACAAAGGTATGATAGGTAAGTGGTACCATTAGGCTTTTCCACGCTGAATCTAGTACCCTGAATTCTTGGGCCTGACTCCCCTCTCCCCATTGTGTAATAGCAGTACTGTGCATCCATACTCTTCCTTGGCCTCGTGGTGGGTGGAATGTATTTCCCCAAACTTTGTGCTTAGCCACAGGAATATTAGAGGATGTGATATAATAAGGGTCTGGAAATCTGCTACACAGCTGGCTTAGCCTCCTGGGCTTCTGCTGTTTCCAGGAGAAGATATTGAAGGAAGCTCTCTCCGTTTATCCCCCCAGATTAGTCACACTGGTTGACATGCAGACTCCCAGACTGATGTGAAAACAGTTCAGCTGACTTGTAGATGCATGAGTGAGAAAGAAATGTTTGTTGTTGTAAGTTTTTGAGTTTTGTGGTAGTTTGATATGCACCATTATTGAAAATATTGCAGACTAAGGCCAATAGACCTCTATAATAATATATATTTTCAGCTGCTAGTATGGCTGATAGTGTGGATTTCTCAGGTCTCTGTGGTACATGTGATCAAAGTACTATGGAGTTTCCTGTCATTGTTATTAAGTGATGACACTATTGAATGCCTTTCTTATTTAATGTCTTCTTTTTCTGCTGATCTCTAAGTTCTGTGAATTCAAGGGTTATGTCTGATTTATTTCTTATTATACCCCAGTGACTCTCATGGTACCTAACATATAGAAAGTACTCAATTAACGTTAATCAAATGAATGAAATAAATGAATGAATAAATAAAAACTAGATGGACAGGCCCCCTCCCCCAATGCAGGAAAGCTATGTATTCCCCCATCAGAAAAATTAACATAAAAATGTACATAAAAAGTGTTGTGCAGTATGGAAGAGCACATAATATTTTATGATCGATTCTTGAGGTGAAACTTTAGAACTCATGATCAAGATAATGTAGAAGCATCTCAGATAACAGGAGCTGAAAAGCCCCTAAGTTTTGCTCTGGTACTTTAGGAATGGATGTCTATATACATTGGCAAGACTCAGTAATTTTCCAGGGGACAGGTTACGTGGCCAGATGAGTCATTTTCCTGGTCATGCTGTGTATCTTTCTGTATATTATTTCATCTTTTTCTCATCAAGTAGGATGAGGGGTAGAACAGGAACAAAAGGGAGAGGGCTCAAAGGTCATTTTTCTAGAACCTAGAAGGAGGGATAAAATATGACCAGAAAAAGTTAACAATATCTATCAGTGGTCAACACTGTGGATGATGTGATGCCTTATATACGGTGAGTGTGAGGCTGTATGCCAGGCACAGAAGAGAGAAGAGTAACAGGCGGGTCGCTCTTTGAGGGTATTTGTGTCTATACAGAAAGTGGGCAGAATGTCCTCATTCTTATTTTTCATGTTGTACCTCTTTAAAGCAGGCTCTACCCAGTGACATTGGGAAAACAAAGGCAGCTCAGCAGACTGGCTGGATTTATGCTGGGGCCATCTGTTAGAATTAAATCCATTTAAATTTGGTTGGAGGAGATTTCACGTGTGACCCCATGGAAATGGAGAGATAATTTTAAGCTTGGGTAGGATGGGGTTGTGGGTGGGAATTCAGAATGAAGATGAATGAGCTGCAGGCCAATGAGTGTTTCCTTTCTGAAGTCATCTTTTAATTAGATCATTTGTGGTGAGTCATTTGCTCTTTTATAAGTCTCAGAATGAGCCGGTTGGTAGTTTGATTTTGACTTCTATGGTTGGGAGTCTTATGATTTCTCCACTTTTAGACCATTCATTGTGGCTCTCAGGGTGACTTGCGTGAAGTGAATAAAATAGGGCAGAAGCAAAATAGATGCACACATTAAAAAAGGGAAGATACGGTCTGTTCCTAATCTTGTGATTTTAGACAAGATACTTCTTTTCTCCAGGAAATGCCTTTCTCATCCCTTGAGATTATAACCCTCATTAACTTACATACATTGTTCCTGTTGAGATGATTCTTGATACCATAGGTCCATGGGAACCCAGCCATCTACTGAATAGCATTGACTGAAACATTCAAACTCATTTATAATTTTAAGCTGTTAGCAAGACAAAAAAAACCCTTTTCCTTTTATCCCAAACAAAGAGTGAGAAAATTTCTGGAATTGGCTGGTGTTCTGGCAATCTGTAGGCTTCAGTGTTGTATTTCATTATGAACAATGGAGCAAAAGCTGTATTGAAAACAGCAGCCTTTAATACTGGACCCAAGCTCCCAACCCAAAAAGCTTATCCACATTTTGTTAAGTTTATACAATATTTGTATTTTATCACTAGAAAAATTCTCCAAATGTTTTATATAATAATATCTCATTTAAATTCAGTGCTTGACCTTAGCAAGAGGATAAATTACAAATTTTCCATCAGTCAATTTTCCAGATACTAAGGAATATATTTCAGTACTAACTAAAAGAAATGAACAATATTCCATGGAAGTCTTTTAAAAAGGCTTAAGTGCATTTTTGCCTTACTGGACTTACTGTGTTGAATACAGGTTAATCTTTCTTTAATAACCAATCATTATTCTTATGTTCATAAGAATAATGTTATATTTATCTTATGTTATAATTATCTAATGGACAGTAAGAGAGCATGCCTTTCTCTCACCTTTATTGATGGTTATCACCTCTAATGTTTTTCTTCCTCTGTAAACTTTTATAGTTTGTTTCCTATATTTAGGAAACGTCAGATGATCAAGTTGTTAGAATGGTATGTAAATTAAGAGTCAATAGCATGTGAAGTAAGACCCAAGAAAACTTACAGTAGGAAAGACCTTTAGAATGCATCTTGTTGTCTGTGAGAACTTTGCTATTTACTTCTTGATTTTCCAAAATCATGTTCTTGATACGTGAAGTCTGTATTGTGTATGTATGCGTATACTCCTACGTAAATATGTACATATAAGTGTGTGTGTGCTTGTGTATGTGCATGTGTATAGGGATCCAACATGGCATATGGTCATTTTATCATCAAACAGACCTTGATCAAACCCTAACAATACTCCATTATAACTGTGTGGCCTTGGGCAAGTTTCTTGTACTTTTTTAGCCTCACTTTCCTCAATGGTTAAATGGGAATAGGAATATTTACTTTATAGCACCTAGGACAATTTCAGAGACATGGGGTTGTAAAAATATTAATTCCTTTTCTTCTCTTCTTTATAAAAATAGGTGATCTAGTCTTTTCATCCTGTATCTGTTGTCAAATAGATACTCACAGCTACTAGAAATATTGAACTTGTTTGCTATTATAATTAAAAATGGCATAGTGATTTCCTTAATTCAGTTATTTTGTCAGTTTATTTGTTTGGACTACTTAGTCCAAGAATTGTAGATACATAGTGTGTATGCCACCTCTTTTTCTCCCATAATTGATAATGATTCTCTTTTCCACTGAGCCTAGATGAAGCCTCAGAATCTTTCTCAACACAGTGCTAACTTCCAAAACCAATCCACCGGAGCTGGCACATAGGATGAAACCAAAATCCTTGATTTAGTCACTAGATTGATGATTTCCAAAATGTCATAATTTTCACTGATAAAGAAGCAGGGGAATTGAAAAGTAGGCAGAAGAGCTTCCCCTAATGCATTAGTGGGTAACAACGAGAGAAAACTCAGGATCTGTTTTGGAGCAGAAATATTTGATAGCAGAAGGAGGACAGTGAAAGTGTGATGGGGATTTCTCATTACTCTAGTCAGCATCCTCGGTCGCGATGCCAAGAAAATAAACTTGCTCAGCCCTGGCGCTGGTCCAGGTCCAAGTCCATCAACTCTTCTTATCAGCCCTCCGTCTGAAAGGCAGTCCTGTTTTCATGTTCATTTCAATTTAGATGTCTTTTTTTTTGCGGTACGCGGGCCTCTCACTGTTGTGGCCTCTCCTGTTGCGGAGCACAGGCTCCGGATGCACAGGCTCAGCGGCCATGGCTCACGGGCCCAGCCACTCCGCGGCATGTGGGATCCTCCCAGACCGGGGCACGAACCCGTGTCCCCTGCATCGGCAGGCGGACTCCCAACCACTGCGCCACCAGGGGAGCCCTAGATGTCTCTTTTTTTTTTTTTTTTGGTTCTATCATTTCAGAGATAATATTGTTCGTCTTTCAATCCAATCTAGTGAGTATGTATTAAGCACCTACTATGTGTTAAGCATGCAATTCATACTGTATCCTTGAGGCTGTCTCAGCAGCACTCAAGGTGCTGAAATGCAAGTGGAGATATGTACCTGCTGATACGTTGACCCTGTCCGCTGTGATAGGTTCCATGAGAGAGGAAGAGCACAGTCATCCTTCCCAGAATCTATTGTCTAGTCTTTTCACCCTGTACCAATTGTCAAACTCACTGCAGCTAGAACTATTGAACTTGTTTGCTATTATAATTAAAAATGGTAACGTGGGGCTTCCCTGGTGGGGCAGTGGTTGAGGGTCCGCTTGCCGATGCAGGGGATGCAGGTCCATTCCCCCGTCTGGGAAGATCCCACATGCCGCGGAGCGGCTGGGCCCGTGAGCCATGGCAGCTGAGCCTGCGCGTCTGGAGCCTGTGCTCCGCAACGGGAGAGGCCACAGCGGTGAGAGGCCCGCGTACCACAAAAAAAAAAAAAAAAAAAAAAAATGGTAAAGTGATTATTTTCTGCCAGTTTATTTGTTTGCCCTACTTAGTCCAAGAATTGTAAGTACGGTTGTATATGCCACCTCTTTTTCTCGCTTTTGAGTTAATAGCCATCTAGGTGGTTGACTTCCTAACGAGAGTAAATGGAAAAGTCTAAATCTTAGACGTAACCAACAGTGTGCTAACTTAAATCATCTTCATCAGCACTGCCCCCTTTAAAATTTAGTCAGTCAGCCCCAGAGGCTAAGCAGGCTCTCTTGGATCTGCAGTGTGGCCTTGCAGAAATGAGTTCTGCAGCTTATTCTTTTGGAATAATCTTTAAATTTATTTGGCAGCCCTGTTATTTCTAAGCAGCAAACTTAACGCTGGGGATACAGAGGGAACTGAGATCTCTGACCGCCGGAGCTTCTCACAGTCCAGGGAGGTACCAACATGTAAATAAGTAATTAGCATAAAATGGAGGCACCAGGAGGCCATAGCTTCTGAATTGATATTGGATGGATGAGCAGACACTCATCAGGTAGAGAAACGGGACAAGGGCATTCCAGGAGAAGGAATTTCAGAAGGAAACAACAAGGCAGCAGGCATCAGAGCAATTTATGAGGTCATAGGGATGTGGGTTATCTGCCATGCTAGTACTTGTGGGATCAGAAGGAGGGAGGTGATCAGGAGATGGAGGAATGAGTCAAAATGCGATTAGAACTGAGGTTCAAGTGATGAGACATGTTGACGTTCATGTCAAAGTGTTTAAATATTAACCATAGGTAAGGAAGCTGCTCAAAAAGTCAGTCTGGGAATGGCAGTATACTAAGAGTCAGCCTTTGAACATATCTGTGACACTTCCGCTAATCATCAGGAAATGACATTAAGCTGGTCCTTCTGTCATCCCCATTTTACAGGTTATAAAACTAAGCCTTAGCAAGATTAGGTAATTGTTTTAGGTTATACAACTAGTGAAGGTCAGAGCCATGATATGAACAGTTTTGTCTGTGGGCTCTGAACCAGTGAAATGGGAGAAGACTAGAAACAAGACATTTTGAGTGGAAATTGCAATATTTCAGGCAGAAGATAAAGACAGCGGGCGCCAGAGCATGGTAGTGTGGTTGAGATAAAGGCTCTGGTGTGGTATGTTTCAAGAGTGGATACTCCTCTGCCATTCTAGAAGGCCTAAGGAATCACATTCCCGTTATTTTAAAGTCGGTCCTTTTTAAACTTTAAAGCCCCGTTACCAACTTGACCATCTAGTTGGCTATTTGAAAATGGAACATTCAAGGGTAAAAATTCATAACCATTAAAGAAAGTTGAAACAAAAATATTGGAGTTAAATTCTAATGCAGAGTTCCAAAGTGTTCCAAGTAACCTCAGTGTTGCTGGAATGATGTATAGTAATTTTCTCACTTTTTTCACTCAACAGTCACTTATTGAGAACCTACTTTATTTCAGGCCCTGTGCAAGGAGATGGGGATGTAGTTATGGGATATGATTTAGCAAGGGCTGAATGGGGGATCTTGTGCTTCAGGATATAAGCTCTCCACATTCCTTGGAAAATCATAGTAAAGTAACAGTTCTTATTGAAGTGTGTAGGTGTGATGTTTTTGTTAAAATATTTTAAAAAATCACTCTCTTAATACCTTTCATCCACACCTCATATTGGAGGCAATGTTATTATTAGAAGAAAGGTCCCCGTGATGTATTTTGCACATTTATCAAAGAACAGATTGTAGCAAAAGACTCTACTTCTGTGACAATAGCTTTGATTAACACCTATCAAAATAGAACCATTATTCGCTCACTTAAGCACTTGTTAAATAACCCAATCTGCTACTAAATTAGACCAGATGCCTCCATTTTCACACGTGCTGAGAGGGCAGTTGACACCTCCCTCTTATGCCCCCAGTCATTTATGGCCCTTGCCTACAGGATGTCTCGGTCCTGTTCTAGCTCAAGGTTCTAAGATTCTATAGAGTCAGGTGTTTTTTACCAGAGTGGCCTGTGGTATTTCAACTGTGTTGTTCCATGAATCAAGTAAAAGATCCCATAATGCTACCCACTAGAACAGTGCCCATTAGGAGCGATGCCATACTCTGGTAAGTCTTCATCTCCCAGGCTAACTGCTGTGTCATCTGCAAAGCAGAGTGAGAATCTGGACCAATAGGTCATATCGATGGAAGGGGTTAACATCACAGAATCTCATACAAGTGGTGCTCAATCCATGACTAGCTGTAGAGCTAGGACTCACTATTAGTATTCATTTTTAGAAGAGGCTTCATTATTAGGATCTGCTTTATTATACTTGGCTTAGGTCTGCTTGTAATTTTCATTCTGATTTTGCTCTCTGAAGCCAAACACAGTTAAGTTCATCACGACTGAATGACAACCCTCTCCCATCTGTATCAGGTCTTATTTTTCCTCAATTAAGCAGCTAGATTTCCTGCTGTTCTTCAAGTGACACCAGGTTCAGACCCCCTCATTATCCTGAACACTTTCTCCTTTATATGCTCTAATACTTCAATGTTCCTCATTAAAATGTGGTACCAGGAACTGAAGTTAGCACAGCATCCTAAAGGAAATCTGACCTGTAAAAATTATAGGGCAACATTCATTGCTTACTGTTCTGTCACTGAAGTCTAAAATATCCTTAGTTTTTATCTGACAGCCACGTTGTCAACTTCTAATACAGAACCCTCTTGCTTAAGGGCCTTTGCACTCGCTGTTCTCTCTGTCAGGAAAGCTCTTTCCTCAGGTATTCACGTGGCTCTCTCCTCACTTCATTCTGTTCACGTGTCACCACCTCAGCTCCCCCCCACCCCCAGCGCACGCAGCGTTCCCCTTTCACTCTGTTGCCCCTTACATGGCTTTATTACTTTTTTCATACAGTTATCATCACCTGATACATAATTGTTTTCTGTATGAACTGCCTGTCTCCTTCACAGAATGTGTGCTTTATGAGTCAGAGGACTGTTTTGTTCCCTGCTGCATCCCTCTCGTACACGAAATACAGAAAGCACTCAGTAAATATATGTTGAGTAAATGAAAATTGGGTGTATGATCAACTACAATTTCTAGAACCTTTTCTCATGAAATGCAGTTAGATTAAGTCTTTGCCTATTCTTCACGTGGCAAATAACTTGCTTCTCTAATTAAGAAATAGCTCATATTTATTGCATATATTTAGACAATATAGATAAGCAAAAAAAAACAAACCCTACTCAAATTCTCTTGTATCTACGCAACATTTTAGTACATAATTTTCTAGACTTTTCCATCATATATATATATATATATAACTAAAATCAGATAATTGTTTACATATTTTAACCTGAATTATTTTTACTGTATATTTTCCTTTATCAGAAATATTCTTATTAAGTAAGAGATACAGTATTTTACTATGCAGGTATTTAATAAGTTAACATAATTTACTTAACCAGTCCTCAGTTATTAGAGATGTAGCTTATTTCTACTTTATTCTAATAGTACTGTATCAAACAGTGTTGTAGCTAAATTTATGGCACATCCATAATTATTCCCTTGCAACAAGAAGAACTTTCTGCATCAAAGGGTATAAAATGTACAATGCTGCTGTTCAGTATTGTAAATAGAAACATTTACACTTTCAACACCCAGGAATTTTAATTTTTTTAGAGGTGGAGAGAAGGCATCCATATACCACATGAATCACATACCATTTATATAGTTACTTAAAGTGCAAAGTGACATAGTATTTCTAAATGATGATTTAATTATACCTACCAAGCCAGGAAAACAACAATAAGTTTATAAGTTCATTCTTTTGTCTGTCAAATTTATAGTGTCTTTTTTCCCTTGGCCTAAAGGAAAAATCAAAAAACATTTTTAGAGAGTTTTATTTCTTCTGTCCTGTTGAATTAATTAATTAATTAATTTTGAATCCTGAGTCTGTACCCAACATAGGAGCCACTACTCTTAATGTTGCACATTTGATAAATAAATCTGAGTCTTCATTTACAACAGGATACCTGGACATGAAGATTTTCTTACTGCAGGAGATTGACAAGAATGATATGCATCTTTGTATTGGGAATATATTATGGCCCAATTTCAGAATTTTATTATAGGTCCATGTTGACAATAGAAAATTTTAATGCTCTCATTTGATCTTAAACCCTAGCCTCCTATATGATACGTATGTGATTTCTGTGTTTATTTTACTACATTAGAAGATAAAAAAGAGATAACTGCTTAAAAATACCATTAAATGTACTCTCTTCAACCTTCCCTGAATTGTTATATCTGGGTCCCAACAGTGGGCAACATCTGCTAAGAATGTATCCAGTATAAATAAATGCAGGATTCCACAGTGGGTGAAAGAAAACCAAAAGAAGATCTATAAATAAGGTGTCTGAAGAGCAGTGTGTTTGGAAAAGCCAAGAAGATAGTTGTTAACTAAACATATTTAAAAATTTTTCCAACACTGATGCAAAAACAAACCAGTAATATTCCTGGAGAGGTATGTATATGTGTATGAAATAAAGAAGATATTCCTTTTCTCCCTGCTGGGAGAAAGTTGAAGGATGCGTGATTTTGACTAGATCACACAGTCATTATTATTATTATTTTTTTTTTTTTTTTTTTTTTTTTGCGGTACGCGGGCCTCTCACGGTTGTGGCCTCTCCCGTTGCAGAGCACGGGCTCTGGACACGCAGGCTCAGTGGCCATGGCTCACAGGCCGAGCCGCTCCGCGGCATGTGGGATCTTCCCAGACCGGGGCACGAACCCACATCCTCTGCATGGGCAGGCGGACTCTCAACCACTGCGCCACCAGGGAAGCCCCACATGGTCATTATTAATCTGGAGTTTACGAGACTGGAGCATTGTTGGTCGGATGAGAGGAGATAGCAGGGTAAATCATCAGGTCCTCTGGGGTGCAAAAGAATTGCTTTAAAGTTGCCTCAGTCTTAACGGCTGCAGTTATGACTACTGATGTAGTAAGTAGAGACTCTTCCTCCTCCTCTCTCTCTACTGGGTGTCATAATGATAATTAAAATGTGCCCATTACTTTCTGTTACCCCTGGAAAAATCCTTTGTTGAGACTCAAGTCACATTTATTATTCCCATTTTACAGATGAGGAAATGGAGGATGAGATGAGATCAAGTGACTCGATCAAGGTACATAGTTAGTTGGGGCACTTCCAAATTCTAGCTCAAGGCTCTCCTTTCCTACAGCATACTCTCTATCTCTATATGGATTCAGGGTCATCATCATCCTACTCTTTCCAAAGGCAGGTGATTGACTTTCTAGGGGAGGAAAGTGGAGGTTCAGGAGGAGAATCGAGCAAGAGATCATGGAGTAGGCATATTGAAAAAAGAATAACAAAGTCGAGGTAGGAAATTTTATAAGAATTGAAAATAGGTGGTCTGAGAGTCAGATGTATTTCTGTATCTGACAACATCATTTGATCTGGACAGTAGTTTGAAGCACAATTTGGTAGATATTTGGTTGCAACGCAGGCAGGTTAGCACCTATGGCATAATACTTACCCTTTTATATGTTTATGTTGTTTGACTTCTGCAGATGTTTGATGTTGCAACTCTGAATCTGAATTTAAATTAAGGAGTTCAGTAAAATTGCATTTTAGACAGTAGGTCAAGAAGAAGAAGGTATCCTTTCAGAACAGGAGATTGGCTGGTTCTTGTGACCATTGGCCTGGTGGTCTGTAAGTAGCTGAAAGGAACGGAAACCAACTTCTGAGTAAGGAAACCCTGGATGTGCATGGTGAGGCTGAAGCCTCCTCAGTGAGCCTGCGCAGAGCAGCCGCTGTGCTGGATGAGGTCAGCGTGGTGTTCGGTGTGTGCTCCCGCTTCCCTAGAGAGATCAGAGCTATTGCAACACAATACGTTCTCTGAAAACTGGCTCTGGGAGGAAGAACTGTCATCCTAATTATGTCACAGAAATTGGGGACTGTAATGAAGGTCAGTAATGAACACTGAGTAACATAGAGTGGTGGGTTGGATTTGATCATGACACTTCACCTAAGCCTAGGAAACACTGGGGAAAAAATGTATCCCATTTGGCTAAGGGAAAAAAAAAGGCTTTCTGCTTTTAATCACCTGCATTTTCTGGACTCTGTTTCAAGACACTGAGCAGTTTTGTAGCTATTTTACAAAAATAATAATTAGATTCACTAGGACCAACCAAATTTTTCTTGGTCTACAGACTTCACATTGGATATCATCCTCTTCTAAGTCACGGGTGTCTTCTACCCCTCCTAATCAGTTTATTTCCCTTACAGTTCTTCAGATCATCTGGTTAAGATCACTTAGCTTGTAATAGCTACACTCTGACTTTCCCTAAACTTAGATTCCCATAGTGATCTAAGAAATTAGAAAGCAGACAGGAGAGGCTGAGAGAAATAAATTATTCTTTTCCCAGTGATGGATGGTAAGAGCCAGACCTTATACAGAACTTACCACGTACCAAGCCCTGTCAGAAGTGGTTTACATACATCGACTCCCTCAATCCTCAGAACAACTCTATCCCCAATTTACTGCTATTGTCCCCATTTTACAGGAAACCGAGGCACAGAGAGAAGAGATGAGGTATCTAAAGCAGTAAGTGCCAAGATAGTACAGACAGTAAGTGACAAGGCTGGGGTTTAAACATGGATTGTCTATCTCCTGAGCTTCTGGTCTCGACCATTGTGCTATTCTTTTTCCCTTGGGGAACTATACAAGCCATTCACACATTGCTACTCATTGTCTTTGCTTAGGATCCCCCCTCTTCCTGGAATGTCTTTCATCAGAGTCTCTGCCCACCAAGGTCAAGTGCAGTTATCACATGCTCTGTGAAGCCTTACCTAATCCCTCCTAGCTTCTCTGTTCTGTTGCCTCCCTTTGTCATGATATTTATCACTTGGTATTTTTGTCACTATATAGTCATCTCTGTCATCTGAAGTATAGCCACGTCCCTGACAAAGAAGGACATAATGTAACTTTTTTATTTTTGTATATCCATGGTGACTAGAGAAGGCATGGCACCCAGTAAGGACCCTTATTGTATTGGACATGATTGAAGATGTTTGGAGGTGCTTGTACATAAATAAGAGTAGGTTTTAAGTTTCTTTGAACTCTATATTATTTAGTGTCAATCTCTGGCCCAGTAGGTAGTATTTTTATTGGATATTCACTAGACACTATGATGACTCTAGGCATATGGGTCTCTGTTCATTTTAAAGCATTATTGAAATGAGAGAATGGATAACCTTGACTTAGACGAATTTGAATAACTTCTTTGATCTTGAGTCTGTTGTTTCTGAATCTTAATTGGCTACATTGCTCAGTAAATCAGCAGTGGCCCATGGGTTATTAAATGGTAAAATAAATGGTTTGGTGTAGTTCCTTTATGAATCTGACAGAGTGTCTACATTTCTCATATTTCATTAGATGACATTATTTTCCAGTAACTGCTTAATCTGAAATAATGACATTATGTGCAAATTATGTGAAACCCCATCCACTAATGTTTCTCTGAACACTTAGGATACTAGACTTCTTTTAATTATTTTCTCTGCATCAGAGTCCTCACTGTTTTCTCTGCTACTGCTCTGGGTATTCATGACTAAACAAATCAGTTATTAAAATGGAAGCATGTTCCTTTTGTGCATTGCCTGGGTGTCTTGAATCTCATTATTTGATGAGTGACTTATAGAAATATTTAACTCATCCTGTTTGACAGATGTCACATGCTCAACAAGAATAATGAACGTGCTCTCTGGTACTGAGAAGACTGTGTTTGCAATGGTTTTACTCTCTTTGTAGCACTGCCAGAGCTGAGAGGGTTCTGTTTTAATCAAAGCCATGTTTTGGCTCAGAAGTGTTGAGTTGTTTGATCTTGATAACCAGTTCCACAGAGTACATTTACAAGGTTAAAAAAAAAAAAAAGAAAAAGAAAAGAAAAAAGAGAAAAAGATTGGCATCAGGTCAAGGTTAATTGTAGTTGGTATTTGCTTAACAATTCATCCCCTATCATTCTAGCTTATGATATGATAAATGAACTACTTAGGGGAGAAAAGGTCAATGCTACATTCAGTTTACTGCGGTAGGTGAGCTCCCAATTGGGAACTTAATTTAAAGAGGATTTCAATAAAGAGAGGTAGTTTTAAGCATCTAGGTCAACACAGCACATTGAAGGAATCACTCCTGCCTGTGGGATTCATTTATGTTCAGAAAAGAAAATTTCAGACCTAGGCTCAATGACCAGAGACTTGGTTTTCACCTGAATTCTTGACTTTTGAATTGTGTTTTTATAATCTGCATCTCCAAAAGCCTCTCAAGCATGTGCATCTCTAAGGGTTCCCACAATATTCTGCAGCCAGCATGATCATTTTGCACATTATACTTTGTTTGAATGGCTTTTTTCTTATATGTAGACCCTGCTGGAAGAGCCTTTTAGATGGAGATTGTGTCCTGCTAACACTGTATTTGTAGCACCTAGCACAGTGCCTGGGCCATGGTAGAAAAACAAGCTTTAAGTGACACAATAGACCAGATAGATTTAATTGATTTTTATAGGACATGCCATCTGAAAACAGCAGATTACACTTTCTTCTCAACTGCACATGGAACATTCTCCAGGATAGATCACATCCTGGGTCACAAATCAAGCCTTGGTAAATTTAAGAAAATTGAAATCATATCAAGCATCTTTTCCGACCACAAGGCTGTGAGATTAGAAATAAATTACAGGGAAAAAAAAAAAGAAAAAACACAAACACATGGAGGCTAAACAATATGTTACTAAATAACCAGGAGATCACTGAAGAAATCAAAGAGGAATTCAAAAAGTACCTAGAGACAAATGACAACACGACGATCCAAAACCTATGGGATGCAGCAGAAGCAGTTCTAAGAAGGAAGTTTATAGCAGTACAATCCTACCTCAAGAAACAAGAAAAATCTCAAATAAACAATCTAAACTTACACCTAAAGGAACTAGAGATGGAAGAACAAACAAAACCCAAAGTTAGTAGAAGGAAAGAAATCATAAACATCAGAGCAGAAATAAATAGAAACGAAGAAAGCAATAGCAAAGATCAATAAAACTAAGGTGGTTCTTTGAGAAGACAAAATTGATAAACCTTTAGCCAGACTCATCAAGAAAAAGAGGGAGAAGACTCAAATCAATAAAATTAGAAATGAAAACAAAGTTATAACTGACACTGCAGAAATACAAAGCATCCTAAGAGACTACTACAAGCAACCCTATGCCAATAAAATGGACAACCTGGAAGAAATGGACAAATTCTTAGAAAGGTATAACCTTCCAAGACTGAACCAGGAAGAAATAGAAAATATGAACAGACCAATCACAAGTCATGAAATTGAAACTGTGATTAAAAATCTTCCAACAAACAAAGGTCCAGGACCAGATGGCTTCAGAGGTGAATTCTATCAAACATTTAGAGAACAGCTGACACCCATCCTTCTCAAATGCTTCCAAAAAGTTGCAGAGGAAGGAACACTCCCAAACTCATTCTACAAGGCCACCATCACCCTGATACCAAAACCAGACAGAAATACTACAAAAAAAGAAAATTACAGACCAATATCACTGATGAATATAGATGCAAAAATCCTCAACAGAATACTAGCAAACAGAATCCAACAACATTAAAGGGATCATACACCATGATCAAGTGGGGTTTATCACAGGAATGCAGGGATTCTTCAATATATGCAAATCAATCAATGTGGTACACCATATTAACAAACTGAAGAATGAAAACCATATGCTCATCTCAATAGATGCAGAAAAAGCTTTTGATAAAATTCAACACCCTTTTATGATAAAAAAATCTCTTCAGAAAGTGGGCATAGAGGGAACCTACCTCAACATAATAAAGGTCATATATGACAAACCCACAGCAAACATCATTCTCAATGGTGAAAAACTGAAAGCATTTCCTCTATGATCAGGAATAAGACACAATGTCTACTCTTGCCACTATTATTCAACATAAGTTTGGAAGTCCTAGCCACGGCATTCAGAGAAGAAAAAGATATAAAAGGGATCCAAACATCCTGTTATAACTGCTAAATTTTCCTCTTTTGAAAGCCGCTTGTCCAAATGGGAAGATGGAAAGCTCAATCGACTAAAATGCAGGAGACAAACCTGAATGACACCAAGGGTTGAGTTTTTCTTACAGCTGACTCTTGGAAGCTGCTGAACTCACTGATCACTCTAAGGACTAGGCCGCGGCCCAAGGCTGTGAGCCATCAGTCAGACTTCCTAATGACCATGTCACTGAAGGGAAGCATTATGTGGAACTCAGTGCTAAGAATATTCTTTATGCAGATAAAATACATAATCAAGGATCATCACTTATAGGAAAGCTCTCAGGATATTATTCATCCCAGAGAAAATTTTGTTGATGCTGTTAAAGGAGATACTTTAAAACAGTGCTTTGGTCTAACGTTATTCCTTAAATTTTCCTTTTTTGAAGAAGAAAAACATTATATATAGTAGGGTTCCTTACCAGATCAGGTACTAGAAAAAATATAGCACAAATAAATCTTGGGTCCCCACATGACTCAGTGTATAGAATTACAGTAATCTCAACTGCCTAGTGGTAATATAAACTTTTCATTGACCTAGTTAAACGTGAAAAGATGCCAACAGAGCAGTTTTATTCTTTCTCCTATTGTTCCTTCATATTTGCTCTGTGGGCTATTTCTTCCTCGGCCCCTGGATGAAAATTTAGACACATACCACAGCTTTTCATCCTCCTTAGTTCTAAGGACTATCTCATTTCAGTAAGTAAAATGTCAGTCGTCAGTATAATAATCAAAACTCTGATCTAGTGACACATGTAGAGCTACTCACCTCCCACCAGCTTGCACTGCTTCAGATCTAGAAACATCATTGGGGAGGAGGAATGCAGTTGGCTTCTTCCACCATCTTTGATTATATCCTTGCCTTCTTGGTAGCTGGGTTTAGGGAGAGAGGGGAGCAGGAGGGAAGCATCATAGCCTTTTGTGGCTGGGTGGTCACCACCTGTCATTAGCTTTTCTGCATTTCAGGGAGATTAGAATTGACTCGTTCTCTCAGGACCTGTACTCTTCTCAGAGAGTCTCCCTGTGGTATAATAAAAAATAAGTATTTGGTCTTCTTCCCAGTTCCTGACACATCTCCTGAAACCCTTGGAATCTCTGAAGTGATGAGTGTCTTTCTTATGCTGAGATGATATGATTAGGGACCCCTAGATAGCTCTCCAGAGTTGGGGCTGGTTGCCAGATAGACCAAGTCATAATTAGAAACTTGGAATTTTTAGCTCTGAGATTGAGTTCAGTCACCAACGGTCAATGATGCAATCAGTCATGTTTACTAGTGAAAACCTTCATAAAAACACCTGAACACCAGAATTCAGAGAACGTCCAGGTTGGTGAAAACAGTGAGATGCTGGAAGGGAATGGAAGCTCTGTGCCCAGTTCTCTGAACCTTCTCTTATACACCTCTTTCATTGGACTGTTCCTGAATTGTATTGTTTATAATTAAAAAGTAGTGCTTTCCTGAGTGCTGTGAGTCATTCTAGTGAATTATCAAACCTGAAGAGGGTTGTAGGAACCTCTGAGTTTGTAGTCAGCTGGGCAGATATGTGGGCAGCCTGGGCACCCCATTTGTGCTGGCATGTGAAGTGGGAGCAGTGTTTTTGGGACTGAGACCTTAAAACTAGGAAATCTAACAGTGACTCTGGGTAGTTAGTGTCAGAATGAACTTGAACTGTTGGACAGCCATCTGGTGCTAGAGAACTGGTTGTTGGTATGGACACACCCGCACATTTGACGTCAGAAGTTTTGTCAAGGAGAAAAACCTCTTATTTATGGTCTCTCATAGACTTTGCCTAATGCAGACCTTTGGACAGCTCTTATTCAGTCTCCTTTCATATTTGTTATGATCCTTTAACCCGAGGGATGTTTGTCAAGCTGTTCTAGTTTCCCAGGACCTGCATGGGTCTCTTCTCTCAGGATGGGCCAGGGTAGCTGTGTGAACACCCAAGGCCTGAGCCTTGGCCAAGAGGGGGCTCTTTGCAGGTGGCTGTGTAGACAGAGCATGGACACGAGGTCTTGGGTGTCCATACACTTGCTTGTGAAGTCCTGCACAGTACAGAACAGGACCATGTATGGAACCAGATGGAGACAGGCTGTGGACCAGGGCCTGGCCTACTCTCCCCTCTCCTACTCTCTGTTCTGGGACAGAACTTCAAGGAGGCCATGAATTCTAAATTCAAACCTGGCCTTCCTGGCTTTACATTTGTCAAATTAGGAAAATAGGTCATATTTTATTTATCTGTCTTTTGGCTTGGTTTATACTTTTAAAATGGAAACATACGGCATCTGGGCTATCCATGTGACTCTTACCATAGGGGCCCACGGGTTTGCGATGAACCTGGAAGTAAATGTAAATTCTATTTTCTCTTTAGTTTGGCCTTAAAGGATCTTCTGTGAAAGATTCTTGCAGAAACTGGACACCAATTTCACAGAGTTATTTTCCTTTGCTCCTTGACTCCATGTAAATAGGCCATAGTAGGTCTCACTTTATAGCTTTTTCCTGTAGCATCTTATAATTTAAAAATATCACCTAATATAGTGTATGATATACTTATATATTATGTTTATTTTTTATTGCTTGTCTTCCTATCCCCTGCCCACTGCCCTGTATCATCCCTATTTCCATTAGAACCTGATTTCCGTGAGGATATTCCAAGAATCAGAACAGTGTTTGTAACATAGTAGGCACACAATAAGTATTTGTGGAATAAAGGAATATATATATATATGCACATATATATGAACAAAAGGTAAAGTGAACATTAGGTACCTACTCTTTAGCTGGTGAGATTTGATGATGATTTCAATTTATTAATTGTAGTTTTACATATCTTATAAATTTTCTATAGGAAATCCATCTACTGTAATAATAAAGTAATACAGTGAGTATGTTAAATTACAGTGGATCTTCCTTATCTTTAAACGCTTTATTTCTTGAAAATTGAATATTGTTATGTATATGTAGTAGATGATAAAACGAAACTATGATTCTAATAGCTTCATCTTGTGAAGGATTTGGTGTTTCTCACGTTCTCCCCAGGGTCTTTGTACCTGAACATGATTGTGACTGTTTACCACATGAGATAAGTTTTTGTGTCCTACTCACTACCACCCTTTTAGTTTTGTGTTTGCACCTTAGTTGCAGCTACTCTGGCTGTTTTTTCCTTGCCTGCAGCCCAGAGAGCATATACTACAGAGTACACCTGCCTTGTGCTCAGAACATAGGCAGATATAATAATCAAACCACAATTTCTTGTCAAATACTTAATTTGTGCTCACTTCACACTATGAAAAGATGGTTCTCTTATTTTCAGAGCATACAATTCAATTGAGGTGTCATTTTTTAAAAAGTTGTCTTAAAAATATAAGGGTGATAGAGGGGACAACTGCATATAATGTACTTTTTAAAAGTTCTGTGTCTTTGGTGACACCAAAGCACCTAACTGCATACATTGCTCACAGTTAAAAAGCTGTGACTCTGTGTGCGTACATTGAGGGTGGGCAAAGTCATGATCTTGTTTCTTTTTGAATGTCAAGTATTGGGCTCTTTTGAAACACCCCAATTTTTGGTGCTGTTTGAAATAAACAAGCACCTATCTAAGTCAAGATGGTCACCTGGCTGTTTGACCATCATAAGCCAGTAGGTATTTATGACCAACACAACAATTATTTTACTTTAACCGTGATGTTATATAGAGATGAAGCTGGGTTTACATTGTCTTCGTTTTAGAAACATAGATAGTACAGACTCGCCCTTGTTCTCTGAGCTCCTCTGCATTTTTTTTTTTATCCATTGCTTACTCAAGAAACAGGAAAAATATGTTTCAGTATGCTTTCTAGGATGTTTCATAGTATGTGGGTGAAATTTTTATGTTTCAGAAATCTCAATTCCAGTTTTAATGGAATTACATAATTCAAACTGAATTGAAAAACAAAGCTCTAGCACATTTTACTCGTACGGATGTTATTTAATCTCATGTTATTCTAGAAAAGTTATGACATTAAAAAGTTTGTAAGCCTAGTCCACAAATCACCTCCTTTATGAAATGACTGTAATTTCCTCATTTGAATGAAGTATGTCTTTTTTTAAAAACTCTGTAACACGTGACCAGATCTTTAGTAGGTACTCCATGTAGAATGAAAAGAAAGGAGACCAGCTCCCATCCTCCAAGAGCTTACATGCAGAATCATCAAACACGCACAAACAATTACATATATTTTTCTATTACAGAAGTGGATGAATGTTATGAAAAGACTGACAGGTGGTGTAATTAAAATACTGAACTCTCTAAGGAGGAGACCTTGGGGCAGGTGGAAGAGGTAGGCCTGGTGGAGCTGCATTCATGGCTGAGGCACTGAGGTCTTGAGTCCTACACTGCTTGACTGGTTTGAAATTTTGAGAGAATTTCAGTGTGGTTGCCCCATACAAGTGAGTGGTTTAGATTTCGTGGGGTGGATCCTTTCAGAACATTCCATGGGTAAATCTGTCAAATGCTGTGTTGAGAAACACTGAGATAGAGAATTGAGCTGTCTTTTCCTTGGGAGTGTGCTGACTGCATTTCTTTAACTGGATTTTGTCATGGTTCATATAGCAGGAATAGGGACAGCTGGAGGTTGATTCAGATCTTTGCAAATGTGTTGTGTAATTCAGTCACATTGATGAATGTTTCTCAGTACCTGTTATGTGCTTGGTGCTTCTCAGGCACTAATGATAATATACTAACAATAACAATGATAGCTAACAAGTACACAGTTTTGCTATGTACCATAATAATATTCATTGATAGTTGTGTCGCTTTACTGTGTGCCAGAAACAGTTCTTAGTATTACATTTATATTTTTTATTTTTAAACTTTTTTCTGTATTCTCTCTCTTTTTTTTTTTTTTGCCACACCGCACAGCTTGTGAGATATTAGTTCCCTGACTAGGGATTGAACCAGGGCCTGTGACAGTGAAAGTGCTTAGTCCCAAACACTGGACTGCCAGGGAATTCCCAGTATTACATTTATTAACTCTTTTGATCCTTATATCAAACTTTTGAGGCAAGTACTCTTATTATCCCTTTTTTTAATAGATGAAGAAAATGAGGCACAGAGAGGTTAAGTAATTTCCCCAAAGTCACATAACTGTAGAAAGTAGCAGGGCTGAATCCAAACTCACATATTCTCTTTCCAATGGCCATGTTTTTGTCTGCTATGCTGTGTTGAATTGTGATTTATATTTCCAACTCTAGAGAGGAGAGTGGAAGACACCAACAAAGCTGACTATATATAAGGAAGAATAAAATGCCATTAATTCTGACTTTGGAAAGGTGGACAGTTGGCAGGAGGCTTGGAGTGGAAGGAGAGGAATCTGGTAATACTTTGTCTATATAAATTATAATAAGCTCCCGATTAAAGGGAATTTAAGAAGTGGGCCAACCCAAGAACACCTACTAGCCAGGAAGTGCCCTAAATCAAGGTCAGACCTTGTGGTCAGGGTCATACAGCCCTACTACGCTACATGGACACTGAGAGCAGGGTTCATGCCAACCACAAGTAGACACAGAGAAGGGGTGTTGGGTAATAGGCAGGAACCAAGTTTTCTCCTTTCTTGATAAGTAGTTGGATAACAACCTTGGCATTTAGTCCTGTGTGCTGATTGCTGCCAATGACCAGTGATGAGCAAACACAGGGCAGCATCTGTGCTGAGGCCTGGCATCAATTACTGACAGTATCTTCAGCATCAGCTATAATGATCACCACAATTAGCCTCCACAGGGCATTTTACACATTACAAAAGAGTTTCCTGTGTATTGTATCATTTTAATGCCTGGAAATTGATTTATTTTGCCCTCATTTTTGTAAAAAATATTTTGCTTTTGCCAAAAGTAATATATGTTTATAGTTTAAAAAGTGGTACTGATAAGCTTATAATGAAAAACAAGTGTCTTCACTCCCTCCTTCCAATTTCCACCTCTATAGAAATAATTAGTTTTAACTTATTTTTAGCTGCTGCTTTTGACATATGCCCTGATATATCTAAGTAACCTGCTTACATTGCTATTTCTTGATTTTTCCATTTTAAATATTATCCACTGACTTCTTATAAGAGAAGATGAGGATTTAACTTCTTAACCCTCTCCTTCCTCCCTCTTGCCATACACATACACACTCTCGTGTACCCACTTCCACTGTCCCTAGCCTTGCAATTCAGTTAAATTATACCTTTTGGTTATATCAGTATCTTTGTTTTATTACCATGAAATTTAAATATAATTCACAATTTTAAAATTTATTATACCATGTATCTTCTCATGTGTTACTTCTTTTCTTGTGCAACTCTGCTTGGAGTAAATTTTAGTTTTTAATTACATAATTTTCTCTCAATCTATCACTCATTAATTCCTGAACTTTTGAACAGAACTTGAAAGTTGTTGTTGATACATTTATACTCATCGAGCGGTGTATCTTTTTTTTTTTTTTTCCTCTGGAGGGATTCATTCCTGCAACACTTTATCCTCTTTTTCTACTTTTAACTGGCTGATGTGTAGACTTGCTGCATCTGGGCTACCACCATCACCTTTGCCTGAGAACTCCCTCTCTTCCGGGTTGGTTCTTTGATTCTTGAATCCCACTTTCTGATTTGTATCTCTGTTTTGTGGCAGCACGTTCTTCAGCAGCTTCCCAAGAAGGACGGCAGGAAACATTTTTGAGATATTGTTTATTAGTTAGCATAGGTTATTGTGGTTTCTCAACTTCAGCACTGTTGACGTTGGGGCCAGATAATTCTTCTTTGAGGGAGGCTGTCCTGTGCATTGTAGAATGCTTAGCATCATCCCTGGGCTATACCCACTGGATGCCAGTAGCACTGTCTCAGTTGTGGTAACCAAAAGTATTTCAAGACACTGCTAAATGTTCCCTCGCAGGGCAACATCAACTCTGGTTGAGATCCACCAGGCTTTGTAAGCATATTAACCCTCAAGTCTCAGCTGCTTAACCAAACAAATGTTTGTTGCTTGTTCATGGTATATGTGCAGTGGAGGTGGGCACAGTATTCTGTTCCTCATATTAATTTATATAATTGTTCCAGAACCCAAGGTGACAGACATGCTTCCATCTTTTATTGGCACAGTAATTGTATTCTAAGGTCAAAGTTGCTGAGGGGTTAGGGGAGCAGTGGAATTTTCACTCTCTCACTTTAGAACTGATAAGCTTCACTTCTCATGTTCTATTAGCCAGAATTAGTTACCTATACATTTTTTAATTTCAAGGAAGAAAAGGAAAAATGATACCTATCACAGCTTACAATTCTGAAAATGTCTTCACTTTACCCTTATCTAATTAATAATTTGGCTGGGTTTAGAATTCTCCACAAGAAAGCAATTTTGTGGTATAAATGTCATTTCACAGATGAAGAAATACCATCAGAAAGTTACAGAACTAGTAAGTAGTAGAACTGAGAATGAACCAGTTGCCTGATTTCAAATCAGAGGCAATGCTTTGTATTCACTGCACCCATTTTATTTTCCTTCTGGGCACACAGATGAACTGCATTTGCCAACTTCCTTCTGTTAGATTTGTCTCTGTGACAATTTTGGCCAGTGGAATGAAGCAGAAGTGATATATGCCTGGACCATAAAAATGCTCCACGTGCAGTTTTCTATTCACTTTCTTTTCTCATGGTGAACCGAGAAACCATGAGTTGAATGGTGGCATCATAAAATGGAAAGAGCTTGATTCTCTGAATGATGTTATAAAGAAGAATCCTGCTCCAATCTCACTGGACAGTGAATGATTAAATAATAAACTTTTACAATGTTAAGCCCCTGAGGTATTGAAGTTAATTATATTACCAGCTAGTGTTATTTCCCCTGACTAATAGAGGAATGGATACTAGAAGTAGAATGATGCCATTATAGAAATTTGAAATAAGTATCTTTCATTTAATGGCGAGAAGTAAACGGTAAGGAACTCATGGCAGAGGTGGAAAGATAGTGACCCATGTTATGTGGTGGCCAAACATTTGGTGAAACTACTTCATGTACTGTATTGAAAGACAGACAATGTACCTCCTATGCCAGCAGCTCTAGGAAAAGTGATTGAAAAGAACTCCTATATTAATGTGTAAGTTACAAGAGGTGAGAATTTGCCAGTTTGCCAGCAGAAATGAAAGGATATAAAAAGAGTCCAGACATGTGAAATCTTGGAGAATTGGAAAAACCAAATGCTTCTCTATCACATAGAGTAGAAACACAAGATTTAGGAATACTTTGAGCAATTAAATTCCGTAAAGATCCAGTTGAGGCAAAGAACAGGTTAAGGATGTGGTCCGTTTTAGCCTGATAGCCTCAAGGCAGAAGCCATTCTATTAAGAGAGAAGCAGGGAGTGACAAGTCAAATAAAAGAGACTTGAGAGCTAGATCTAGAAAAGAGCTTTTGGATTAAAACTCTCAACAAATTAGGGATAGAAGGAAGTAACTCAACATAATAAAGGTCATGTATGATAAACCTACAGCTAACATCATACTCAACTGTGAAAAGCTAAAAAGCTTTTCCTCTAAGATCAGGAACAAGAGAAGGATGCCCACTCATCACTTCTATTCAATATAGTACTGGAAGTCCTAGTCAAAGCAGTTGGACAAGAAAAAGAAAAGGCATCTAAGTTGGAAAGGAAGAAATAAAATTGTCTCTATTTACAAATGACATGATGTTATATGTAGAAAACTGTAAAGCCTACACAAACACACACACACACACAAAATTGTTAGAACTAATGAACAAATTCAGTAAAGTTACAGGATACAAAATGAACATACAAAAATCAGTTGCATTTCTATACACTAACAACAAACTATCCAAAAAAGAAATAGCTTCAAAACAACATCACAAAAATAAAATACTTAGCAATAAATTTAACCAAGGAGGTGAAAGATATGTACATTGAAAAACCACGAAACACTGATGAAAGAAATTGAAAATACATGAATAAATGAAAAAATATCTTGTGTACATGGATTGAAAGAATTACATTGTTAAGATGTCCATAGAAATCCCTATTTGATAACAATCCCTATCAAAATTCCAGTGGCAGTTTTCACAGAATTAGAAAAAGCAATCCTAGAATTCATATGGCACCACAAAAGACAAAAAATAGCCAAAGCAATCTTGAGCAAAAAGAACAAATTTGAAGTCATCATACCACCTGATTTCAAAATATACTATAGAGCTATAGTAGTAAAAGCAGCATGGTACTGGTATTAAAACAGAAACATAGATCTATGTTACAGAATAGAGAGCCCAGAAATAAGTTCACACATTTATGGTCAATTGATCTTTAACAAAGGTGCCAAGAATACACAATGGGAAAGGATGGTATCTTCAATAAATGTTGTTGGAAAACTTGTTTTCCAACAGAAGAATTAAATTGGACATTCATCTCACTCCATATACAAAAATCAACTCAAAGTGGGTTGAAGACTTAAATGTAAGACCTGAAATCATAAAATGATTACAAGAAAAATCTTCTTGACATTGGTCTGGGCAATGATTTTTTTGGATATGACCCCCCCAAGCACAGGCAACAAAACAGAAATAGACAAAAGGGATTGTATCAGACTAAAAAGCTTATGCACAGCAAAGGAAAGAGTCAACAGACTGAAAAGACTACCTACAGAATGGGGAAAATATCTGCAAACCATACATGTGATGGAGGTTAATATCCAAAATATATAAAGAACACAAGCAACTCAATAGCAAGAAAACAAATAACCCAGTTAAAAAATGGGCAAAGGCCCTGAATAGATATTTCTGAAAAGATATACAAATGGCCAATAGGTACATGAAAAGATTCTAAACATCAGTAATCACCAGGGAAACGCAAATCAAAACCACAGTGAGATATCGCCTCACACCTGTTAGAATGGCTATCATCAGAAAGAAAAAAAATAAGTGTTGGCAAGAATGAGGATATGTGGATATGCCTCATGTAGATATGGAATGCCTCATTCACTATCATGATGTGTCACACATTACCTTTGCTTTACAGCTTATGAAATGGGGCATTGGCTCATATCTATGGAATTCACTGGCTTTCCATCTACCAAATCATCCAGAAGCAACTACACAGATAGATTGGTGGAATGGAATATTGATCGAAAAGGCTGACAGTGCCTTGAAGACTGGGGTTCTGTCTAGTGAGATGTATTCTTGGAGTGTCTGACCAGTTTATGATTCTCCCATATCCAGAATATAAAGGTCTTGGAATTAAAACGGTGGAAAGAAAGTGGCCTCTTCTTATTATCCCTACAGGTCTACTTGTCAAGTTATGCTTCCCATCCCTGCAATGCTTGGATCTGATGGTTTTGAGGTCTTAGTTCATAATGGAGGAAAGTATCTAGCAGTAACCACTAAAGGTTGCATTGACTAGAAGTTGTGGATATCAGCTAGTCATTTGGGTTCTTCATACCAGTAAAATGACAGTTAAGAAAGGGAGTTACTGTATTGTCTGGGGTGATTGATCCTGATCATCAGGAACAAATAAGGTTGCTGCTACACAACAGGGTCAGGAGGAGATTTTTGGAACCCAGGGCATTTTATGAGACCTCTCTTAGTCCTTCAGTGCCTAGAGATCAAAGTAAATGGAAGACTAAAGCAACTCAGCACCATCAAGACCGCTGATGTTTCATTCCCTCAGGAATGGAAATTTGGGTTATTCCATCAAGTAAAGAACCATCACCAGCTGAGATTTGGCTGAGCATATAGGGAGCGTGGGACCACCGGTTACGGAACCGAGGATCGTAATAGCTATGCGTTTTCTTTTTTGATTGCTATAGATAGAAGTATTTACCAATTTCTTTTTTTCCTCCTCATTGTATTAAGAGTGTTGGTGGTAGTTACCTTATAATGTAGTCTTTAAAATAAGTAAGGGAATTGTAACTGAACTACAAGAGTAGTGAACATGACCCAGAGATGGATAGTTACTGGTAAGACTGGGTTTCCTGGTTTGGGGAGAGGATGAACATGTCATTATTCATGTGAGCGATAATTGGATCATATTCAGCAGAAGAAAAACGTTTTTGTCTTACTGCTTTGAAGTTTTAAGTATATGTATAAGGTTATATATGAACACTGAGTATCCAAAAGAGCAGACAGTGCCACATATTGTTGGATCTCAGTGCTATTCCTGCCCATTTAGGCTGTCCCCCAGGTGTAGGATCTAGTTTATAGGATAGATTTAGAAGGTGAGAGGCAAAGGTAAACCATTCTTCTCTGGCAGCAGCTCCCGGCAGGCACATGGCCAGACAGCAGACATGAAATTTGCAGTGGCTTCCTGTGAACTCCTGCAAAACACCTGCTACCATGCTGCAGGCAGTAGGGTCCATCGGTGTCAACTTCTCTGCTTCCCTGTTCTTTCTGAGCTCCTAAAAATCAGGAGCGAGTTTCTTGACCTTTTTCGTCTAGTTCTTCCAAAAGTTTCTAAGCACTTAATTTACTGTCTTAATTCTCTTCCTATTTAAAATAGCCAGTGATTTCTGGTCTCCTGACCAACTGCTGATAAATACCTGTTTCCTCTTTTTTTTCTCCTCTATACCACACTACACCTATTTTGTGTTTAGCTCTCTGGGATGTGATTTAGGAAAGTCAGTAGAAGAAATGGCATAGCTATATTTGGTAACTACTTCCTATATAGCAAAGCACCCCAAATTTAGTAGCATTCAACACCAAATATTTTATTACACTCACAAATTCCATGGGCCAAGAATTTTGACATGAAAACACCATGGCTTGTTTCTGCCACATCACATTTTGGGCTGTCTGGGAAGATGCATCATCTGAAGTTAACTCCACAGCTGGTTACTGAAATCATCTGAAGGTTTGTTTACTCACGTGCCTGGAACCTGGGCTGGGAGGACTTGATGACTAGTATTGCCGGCTGCAAGGAGCACAGGTGGCCTCTCCACAAGGCTTAGCTTCCCCACAACATGGCAGCCTCAGGGTATCCAGACTTCTCAGGGGTGGCTCAGCATTCCAAGCCTGAGCCAGCAAACAAGGTGGGAGCTGCATCCCCTTTCATGACCAAGGTGGGAGCTGCATCCCCTTTTAAGACCCAGCATTAGAGATCACACAGCATTACTTCCACTAAACTGTCTTAGTCAATTAGGGCCAGAAGGCCATCAAGAGCCAAGGGGAGGTGCATAGACTCTCAACTACATAGGACTAATGTCTACACGTTTCAAACCTTCAGTACCATCTGATTGAGAAGACAGAACTGCTACACCTGCAGTTGTAGTTCCTCTTACCTGGATGCTCGCTCATTATCCAGATCTCAATACAAATTTCATCCCTGCAGAGAACCCTGATCTGACACCACAGAGAAGAGTGGTTAAGCACACTGACCATGAAGCCAGCAGCTCACTGCAAGCCCCAGCTCCACTACATACGAGCTGAGTGGCCACAGCAATTACCTACTCTTTTTGTATTGGAGTGTCTACACCTGTAAGAAGATGACAGTGATACCTACTTTAGAAGCTTGGTTGAAGACTTGTAGTGGATTGAATGGTGGCCCTCAACAAAAGATCTTTTCCACCTGGAACATGTGAACGTGACTTTACTTGGAGAAAGGGTTTTAGCAAGTGTATTTAGATTAAGAATCTTGAGATGGGATCGTCCTGGATTAGGGTGGGCTCTTAACCCATTAACAAGTGCCTTTATCAAGAGAACAATTATGTTTGACTTCATAAATAAGTGCTATATGAGTGTTACCTATCTTTACTTATCTCTCCTTCCATCGCTCAATCCCCTGACTTTGTTTTATAGTACCTATCAGTAGTTCAGATTTTCTTGTTTCTTTGCTTATATATAGAATGTAAATATAAACACCTTGATAGTAGGGTCCTTTTCCATCTTTTTCATTGTTGTATCCTCAGTCTTTAAAAACATGATAGTAGATATTAGATGATCATTATTTACTGAAAAAAAATGAGTAATCAAATGGATCTAAAAAAATCACAGAAAAAAGTAGATGCTAAACTATAGAGTCAAATAGGATTTCAAATGGGAGATACGTAGTGTAGTGGAGTAGTTTAAAAGTTCACGAAGGAGGTGGAAATTGAGGTGGGATTTAAGGACAGTGAGAGTTCAATGTGGGGAAAGTGTATTGAAGGTTGGAAGCAAGTCTTATTCATCTTTATATTCCCATTTTACAATATGAGTGTCTGGCATATAAAATATACTCATAATATATTTTTAAATTGAATTTAGGAAAGAAACATTCCAGGAAGTGAGTAGTATGAGCACCATATAGAAGGATTCTATGAGGAATAAATATGTAAGTAAAACAGGAACAATTAAATGTTCTGAACCCATTATTTGACTGAAGTAGGATTGAAAATCCTTTTCTTACATAACCTCCTACAATTTATTTACTACTGATTCCATTTTACTTAGAAGGAGCCTCTGTTCTCCTGGAAATGTGCCCACAAGGAAGAGAAACCCCTAATATTTACCAAAACCAATGCCTACTCCAATTTGCTGTTCTGAAGATAGATAGCTCTTCTAGCATTCTTAATCTCTGCTTACGAAACTAATGACTTTTCAGTTTGCCTGCTCGTCACAAATTTCTTCTTTCCCATGCATTAGAATGAATCTTCCCTTAAGTAAATCAGGCTGTTTTTCCTTTGCTTTCTTTTTTATAGCTCTTTCTCTTGGCTGCACATATGGTTATTGCTTCTTAAGGAAAAACAAACAAAACATGAACTCTTTCTGTATTTTCTGTGGCTCCAAGCTATTCCTTTTCAAAAACAATTTCCTTTTATTAATAGGTGAGTGAATTGAACTGATTTTCCAACTCAATTTCTAAGCATTTTACCACACTTCTAATTTAAATCTTCCTTTATTGTTATGACAGACCAGCAGACCATTTTCCTTTTTTGTCTCAGTTGTGCAATGACCCATATGAATAAAACTACTTTAAAAAGATGCCATAACAAGTAATCAGAATTGTAAACATTTTAAATCAACGTACACTGAAAAATAACTCTCCAGAAAAGGCAAGGATCTACCAGAAACACTATTGTAAAAATGAAATCATAAAAAGGAGACATTACAGTAAAATATAAAAATACAACTATAAGTATAAAATATAAATAATTTTGCTTCCTGAATAATGTTTTTCCTCTGTTTCGTTTTATCTCATATCTATGATGAAATGGTGTTGAATTTTAATGAGGAAGAGAAAAGTTAAAGCTAGTTTAAATATAGGCTTTTTTTTTTTTTTTTTTTTTTTTAACAGTAGCATCTTCTGGGCTTCCCTGGTGGCGCAGTGGTTGAGAGTCCGCCTGCCGATGCAGGGGACACGGGTTCGTGCCCCGGTCCAGGAAGATCCCACATGCCGCGGAACGGCTGGGCCCGTGAGCCGTGGCCGCTGAGCCTGCGCATCCAGAGCCTGTGCTCCGCAGCGGGAGAGGCCACAGCAGTGAGGGGCCCGCGTACCGCAAAAAAAAAAAACCCATAAACAATAGCATCTTCTTTTGGCCTCGGTTTCATGATCTGTAAAATGGAGATGGTTATGTGACTGTCTCTTGGGTCAATTCACTGATACATGATTTTGTGGGGTTTGTTTTATTTTATCTCATTCCTTAACACTGTGTTGAGATGGGGATGTTTACTAAAGGGAAATGAATAGACATGACACTGAAATATAGAGCCAGTCTAATGATTTGCTTTTTAAGTTTTTAAAGGACACTAGCTAAGTTTACCTAAATTGGAAAGAAAAGAATGAAACTCATCTTTATAAGAATTAGCAGAGTGGTTCATCCTCAAGAAATGCTCTGTAGAGCATGAGGCTGCAAAATGGGAATAGATCTTGCAAAGATTCTGCTTTAATTCACACTAGTGAGCAGTGTCTGTAAAGGGCCAGAGTGGATCTGCTTGGGCATGTGGTGCCCAGGCTGGGCTAGAGTGACAACCCCTAATCAACAGAGGTGTCACCTGTAGCACACATCTTTTACAAGGTCTGAGCTTATTTCACTCCAGGGCCTTCCTGTATCACTCCCTGGTTCTGTAATTAAGTTAGGCACCTAGAGAGTCATATTATTATTACTTTTTCTACAACTGGGGTGTCACTTAGTTGAGTCCTGCAGTGTTTATTTAGATGGAGCAGCGGAGAGCAGAAAGTCCAATTTACCATCGTCTAGTCTCCGATTAAATGGTGAATTCTCTTTTGGGTGGTAGGACATCAGCTCAGTGAAATTGTAAATGGCCACTTACCTCTTGGAAGTGACTCATTGCTAGTCTGTTTTCCCTTTGTCTCCCATAATAGGACAGTAAACAATTCAAGGGCAGGGTTATTTGTTCTTTTTTGATTCCTTGGTGCTTCACCAAGCATCTCCCAGCACACACCTACAGGCCTATTTAAATAACAAGTATCCCACACTGAGTCAGAGCAAATAAGAAAGCTTACTGTAGATTCATTTCAAACCCCAGTGAACAGGAAAGTCAAAACCTGGGAAATAAAACTAAAAAATAACTCAGCCTCTCTCAAGCTCAACAACTTGTACAGGCCAATGGCAAGTAGTGTCTGAAATATTAGTATCACTTCAAACTGTCGAATCACTTTTTCATCTTAAGTTAGAGATAGATCTCTTATGTACTCAGTCAGTCATTATATAGTGATTAAGGAGAGTTAATAAAATATTATTTCTAAATACTGTACCGAAATTAACTCATTTATCAAAACACCATGAGGTGGGCTTCCCTGGTGGCGCAGTGGTTGAGAGTCCGCCTGCCGATGTAGGGGACACGGGTTCGTGCCCCGGTCCGGGAGGTTCCCACATGCCGCGGAGCGGCTGGGCCCGTGAGCCATGGCCGCTGGGCCTGTGCGTCCAGAGCCTGTGCAACGGGAGAGGCCACGGCAGTGAGAGGCCCGCGTACCACAAAAAAAAAAAAAAAACACCATGAGGTAGATAATATTACGATCTCCATTTTACAGGTGACGTAACAGACGTGTAAATCAGAGTCACACAGCTAACAGTGAGACCAGAGAGATTTGATCCTAGGCAGTTTAGGTTAGAAACCCCAAACTCTTAGCATGTAGGCTCTTTTGACATCTGCTTATTGAAATATAAATGTAAAGAACATGTTTTGAAGTGTTCTCCCAACTTTGTTCCCATTGGAACATTATGGGAATTTCTCTATTCCCAGTATGCCCTTTTCCCTATCCCTGCACCTTGTCTAACATTATGTCCTTGGGAAAAGAGTGGGAGTATGTCTAAGAAGTTATGACATAGGGAGATTGCTTGGCCATAGAGAAGGAAGAGGGAAACCGTATTCTTGTCTCTCTGGGAGATTATGAAGAGATGAAGGAGACAAAATGGGAAGAAACAGAGTTGAGCCACTTGTGTGTTAATCTCTGTTCAGACAGAAGTCTGAGATGAGGAGGTAGGTTAGATAAGATGTGGGTAAAGCTAATAGCGGTGGGAATTTGCCCTGCCTCTAGATAGAAACTTTGGGAACCTGAATGTTAGGATCCCCTTGCAACACCCTTAGGAAACCACATGGTTAGATGACTTAGTGTTCTCGAATCATGGAAGGAACCCTGAAGTTCCCACAGGCTTCCCTAAGGTTCACGTTGAGGCCACTGAAAGCGTGATGAAAGTGATTACCAGAACCCAAAATGCAGGTGGACCACCTGAGTCTGGGTCAAAGTGGCAGGGATAGCTGGTCCTTGGGGGTCTGCAGGACCAATGAGCATTTCGATGAGGCTGAATCAGCAGCAGGGAGCCCCAGGACCTGATCGGGCTGGGCAAGAAGGACCAAGAGGTATACAAAGTGCAGACTTCAGTAGCAAATGCCAGTAGTACATCTACAGAGAGGGTCAGATCATGAAAACCCCAGCAGAGCAACTAGGGGCCAGCAAGGCACCCGGGCCCCCCATTTTTGCCATTTTTTAAAAGTTAGAAATATTAAGATGAGATTTTTAAAAGCCTTATAGGTTACGTGCAAGTGCTACCTTGAAGAGAAGTAGCTGGAAGAGGGCGCAAATCTGAAAAAAAAAAAAGAAAGAAAGAGTCATTTTAAAGAGGGTGAATTACCTTGAGAGACATTTTAAATTATTCCATTATATCCTGATTGAATTAAAATTAAAGTTTTATTTCCTACTACTTATTGCAGTCAGACTCATGAGGAAGATCAATGAAAAGAAATAAATAACTACCTTTTCTTCACCCTGGTAGTGTAGTGTTTAAATTTTGATTTGTCTGCAGAATTTTCTTTAAAACATGCAGGGCTCTGCATCGATCACATCAGTTTAGACATTAGTTCCTGCTATAGGTAGAAAGGGCACCATACGTCTTCAACCCTCTTGAAGAACGTTCTTAAAAAGTTGGCAAAAATTTCTAAAATATTAAGTAAATGCTAAGCTTATCACATTTGATCAAAACCCTGAACATTTAGGGATCAAATCATTGCTAAAATTCAATTGACCTTATTATTATATGTTAGTTTGGTTATCTGTTGCTGCATAATAAGCTGCCCTAAAACTAATGGCTTAAAATAACAATGATTTATTCACTCACAGTTCTGCATTTTGATCCGGGTGCAGCTGGGTGGATTTCCTGCTCTTCTTGTCTGAGCTCGTTCATGGGGCTACAGATATCAATGATCTCCCTTGCCATTTGGTCTCCAGTTGGGTTTGGTCAATGGTGGGAACCAGTTCTAGATGGCAGAGAGGGAAGAAAGTAAGGTAGAACCTGGTTTTTGGCCTTCGGCTTTCTCCTTGCAGGACTGCTGTGTGGCCACAGCTCCCACTGAGCAGCCTTCTACAGTCACAGCTTTTATCTCTGGGTTCTGGGATCTGTCCCCTCTTTGTGTACTTTTCAACTTTGAGGGTGTTAATGGCGCTCTGTTGTAGTAGTCCTGCTTCTTTACCTTTCATGCTGCCCACACTTTTATAAATTGTCCCTTGATTAAATTTGTCATAAACAGCCAGTTTGAATGTGCTCTTTCCTGGCAAGACCTTGATATTTGGAACATGTCTTAGCATTGGAAATGTAAAGTGAATCAGAAGGATAAACTATCTTCTATTCTCCAGGGCTTTAGTCCATGCTATATCACATAAGTCAAATAAGCAAAGGAGCTTGCATTTTAATGGAGGGTGTATAACATAAACAGGATAAATAAACAAAATCCATAGCAATTTAGATAGTGATTAAGTACTAAGAACAACAACAGACTAATGAAAAATGGATGGGAGTTAGAAACTGCAGGCAGAGGAGTTTCAGAACTTTACAATATTTATATAAGCTAGAATTGAAACTCTTTGAGAAGGGAACTTTTTCTAGCTTAGTGTTGTTTCCCTAGCTCCTAGAATAGTGACATAATGGATCCTCAATAAATATTTGTTGAATGAATGAATGAGTATACATACAAATGCATTCATGCATTCATTCATTCATTCAGTTAATATTTGTTGAATGCCTACTTTGCTAGACACTCAGGATAATATAAAATGACAGAAGTTCTTGCCTTTGAGTAGACAACTAATATCTTGTCCATCCAATAGTATTTAATGGATTTCATTTCCTGAACTTCTTTTAATTACCAGCACGTGCTGTGGCCCTCTACACATAATGCAATAAGCACTTAGTCAAAACTCTTACAAGTGAATGAGTCCATTGATTTTAACAATAACATAGATTTATTGCATTGACTCACAGATAAGACAAATATAGTTCAGGGTCCGGTTGCAGCCAGGCTCTCAGGAAGCATTAGGTATTGGTCTCTTTCCTTCTCCTGGTACTCTTTTCCTCTTTTACTTGTTGTAAGCTTAATTTTCAGCTGTTCTTTTCAGCTGTTCATGGGTGGTAGAAATTGGCTCATGTGCGGCCTCAGGCTTACAACCTCCTACTTTGTCAGCGTCTGCAGGAAAACATTTCTTTCCTAAGAGTTTTCGCAAAAGTTCTGGATACATCTTTCATTGGCCCACTGTGAGTCACATGCCAATCTTTGAACAAGCAATTGCAGTCAGAAAGAAGGAAATCTCTGATTAGCCATGTCTGGCTCACACGTTACCCCTGGATTCAGTAGTGAGGTTCAAACCACCCAAATCACTTGGACTTAGAGAAGGTTCTAAGAAAAATTGGGTTTGTATTATCAAAAAGAGGAATGGATGCTGGTCAAACAAAGCAGCAGATGTCCCAAATAGTCTACTAAAAAGCTTTATACTTTAATATTCTAGTTAAAGCTTCTAATATGGACTAACTGGGAGTGGAAATTTTGGCTAAATTCATAGCAACATTTTTTTAAAGTTTCTGTTTATTTTAGATGAATGTAGTGTAACAGAACAAATTCACAAAGCATTGCTTCCACTTCTTTGAGGCTAATTGCTCTAAAGAATACATGGAAAGAGTTTATAATTAGCATGTCCTTTATTTCTGTAAAAGAAAGGATCCTTCTAAAGTATTTGAGAATGATTGCAAATGTGGTTCTTTGAGTGGTTTTAAACACTTTACTGCTTTTCTTCTTACACTATTAATTTATTTAGCCAAATTATCACAGATTCTGAATTAATGAGGTGTTAGTACATATGTAGATGGTGTTATCCGGTTCGCTTTAGATAATCCTCAAGGGGTAGTGTTCCCTTTACCACTGGGAAAGTTGAGCAAATGTTTGCTGAATCTTTTTAGAGCAAAAGCTTAAAAGATTAGCCCACTTATTTATTTAAATCTTATAAATTTAGTTTGAAGCATAGACTTTTTTTTACTCAAGACAAAGTAGGTCTTGCTTATTTTAGATCTCTTCCTTTACAGCATTTCCTTACTGTCACTCGGAACAGTGTACCTCTAAGTGTCATTAAAGTGTGGGCCCTCTACAACCACAAATGTGCAAGAAACCAAGGTCAGAAATTGAGATTATTTAGAAACTTTTATAGCGATTAAATATTTTTGCAACATCCAAGTGCATACTCAGTGCATTAATCTTGTTGAACATGGTGTGGACCAGATCAGGTGGTTCTTGAACTTGTGCCAAGAACTGCATCCTAATAATGCAAAATGGACCATATTGTGTTACCACAGTGTTGGACCACATATCATTTGTAAAGGATTGAAAAAAAAAGGAAACCTTGTTTTTCACCTCAGATAGTTTGAAAAGAATTGAACAAAAAAATTTTGTTTGAGGGCTTCCCTGGTGGCGCAGTGGTTGAGAGTCCGCCTGCCGATGCAAGGGACACGGGTTCACGCCCCAGTCCGGGAAGATCCCATATGCCGCGGAACGGCTGGGCCCGTGAGCCATGGCCGCTGAGCCTGCGCATCCGGAGCCTGTGCTCCACAACGGGAGAGGCCACAACGGTGAGAGACCCGCGTACCACAAAAAAAAAAAAACCCAAAAAACAAACAAAACTACCAAGGCAGTGAAGAATTACTCAGCTCAAATGTGGAAGAAGATAGCATTATGCAAGGCCTCAAATGATTCCAGCAATTTTTTAATATGCAGTGTTTGGAACCCAAAGAAACATTATACAGGCATATGAGGAACAAGACAATGTGATTAAAGATCAAAATAAACATTATTTAATATAAATAGGTTTACTGATAATCCAGATAATGGATTCCTTAGTTATGGAATTTAAAATAACTATGCTTAATATGCTTTAGAAATAAAATAAAATTGGGAATTCTGTTAGAACTGTAGCGTATCTTATATAAGTACCAAGTGAAAATTATACAACTGAAAGATACAAAAACTGTATGAAGAATTCGACGAACGGATTTATCAGCAGATTAGACTCTGCTCAGAAAGAAAATTAGTGAAATAGAAGAATAGAAATTGCCTCAGATGAAAACATACAGAATGCAGCAAGGAGCGACGACATGATAGAGAACACACCACACAAAATATGAAAACATATGAGATACAGTGACAAGATCTATGTATGTGTAATTAGTCTCAGAAGGAGAGAGGAGAGATAATGAAGCTGAATAATATTTGAAGATAAAATGGCAGTGAATTTTTCGAAATTCATGAAAGCTTTCAAGCCACGGATTCAAGAGGCACTATGAATCTTAAACTAGAAAAATATAAACAAAACCACACTGAGGCACATCACAGTCAAATTGCTGAAAACCCTCCAAATTAAGAAAATCTTCAAACCACCTAGAAAAAAATAATGTTACCTTCAAAGATCAACAGCAGATTTCTCAACAGAAGCAACTGATGAAGAAAGTGAATGAAATGAAATTTCAAATTGTAAAAAAACCAAAAAAACGGTCAACCTACAGTTATATACTCTGTGGAAATTGTCTTCAAAAATAACAGTGAAGGGCTTCCCTGGTGGCGCAGTGGTTGAGAGTCCGCCTGCCGATGCAGGGGACACCGGTTCGTGCCCCGGTCCGGGAAGATCCCACATGCCGCGCAGCGGCTAAGCCCGTGAGCCATGGCCTCTGAGCCTGCGCGTCGGAGCCTGTGCTCCGCAACGGGAGAGGCCACAACAGTGAGAGGCCCGCGTACCGCAAAAAAAAAAAAAAAAAATAACAGTGAAATAGGGAATTTTCAGACAAACGAAAACTGGGAGAATTTATCACCAGTATATGACCCCAGAGAAAATAAGGATATTCTGCAGGCAAAAGGGAAATGATCATATTTAGAAGCTCAGAGCTGCAGGAAGAGATGAAGAGCTACGTAAAAGTAAACATGTGGATAAGTCTAAATAAATATTGGTGGTGTAAAACAATAGAATTCCTTATGGGGTTTGAAATACAAAGAATTAAAATAGCAACAGGTATGTTGTAACAACTGAGAGGAGGGGTAAACAGAGATAAATGATGAAAAGCCTTTGCATGTCCAGGAAAAGGGGAAAAAGTCCTTATTTATATTAAAACTTGATGAGTCAAGGGCAATAGTTCTCAACCAAGGGTGATTTTGTCCTCTGAGAAACATTTGGCAATGTCTGGAGACACTTTTCATTGTCTCACAACTGAAAGGATGTGACTAACTTTCCATTGGTAGAAGCCAGAAGTGCTGCGAAAATCTTATGATGCACAGGAAAACCTGTCTCATAACAAAGGATTATCTGGGCCAAATTGTCAATAGTTCTGAGACTAAGAAAGCTAAATATAGAGTTATCACTGAAGGATTGAATAAGAGCATGATACTCAAGCCAATATAGAGGGAAAAATTGATATAAATAATAAATCATATGGGGGCAAAAAAGAGAAAAAAGGAAGATGGAGCAGGTGGGACAAATAGAAAAGTAAACCAGATGATGGTAAATTTGAAATCAGTTCTATCAGTAATTGCGTTAAATATAGATGGACAGATTCTCCAACTTAAAATGATTGTATTGCTGGATAAAATAAGCAACCGTGTGCCACTTACGTTAAATATACCTTAAAATAAAACGAACACGTATAATGCAGAAAGATTTAAAGAATGTCGAATATATTTCTTGCAAAATAAATGAATTAAAAAGAACAATTTCAGCGGTTTCCTATTGCTTTCTACAAGCATTTATACATAGTAATTTTTTCTCTCTCTCCTTATCCAAACACGTTGTTCAAAGCTTTTTTGGGCCATGACAGTCAGCAGTAAGTATAGATTCAATTTTGTGATAGATTATTGTCTTCATGCCTCAATAGACCATGAACTTCGTGAGGGCAGAGATTAGGTTTGTTTTTTATTTTTCTGCTATAAACATAGCCTACCTGGCATATAGCAAGTATTCTCTACATAGAATGATTGAAAATGTTTGTGCCATTTTCTTACCCCAGTAGTTCTCTAACTTTTGGGTCTCAGATCCTTTTACACTATTAAGAATCATTGAGGATTCCAAAGAGCTTGTGTAGTCATGTCTATTGATAATTTCCATATTCGATAATAAAATTGAGAAATTAAAAAATACCTTTATTTGTTAATTTAAAAATAGTAACCCTATTGTATGTTAACAAAAGTAACATTATAAACATAACTGTTTTCAAAAAATGTAATGAGAATAATAAGACTACCTTTTTTATAAATCTTTTGAATGTCTGGTTTAGTGGAATTCAGCTGGGTTCTTATAACTGCTTATGTATTGAATCTGCTGCAGTACATTATTTCGGTTGAAGTATATAAAGAAAATTCTGTCTTACAGAGACATGTAGTTGGAAAAGTGAAGAGTACTTTAATAGCCTTTTCAGAAATCGGTGGATGTTATTGTTTGATATTACACCAAAACTTGACAAGTAGTATTTTCTTAAAGGTTTATTGCATTATGCAGTTGGAAAACATATCAATTGCCTCTTCATACTCTGTTACTTGAAAATACATGCATCTATTTTGGATTTTGAATGGATCATTTATCCATAAATCAGTCCTTTGGAAAACATTGATTCATCGAATTGTGGAAGATCTTTCAAATGTTGTTACATTTCATTGTACAATACAAAAAACACATTCATTAATAACCAATTTCATCAGGAAATATTGTGAAGTGATCAAACTTATATTAAGTGATAGTTTCAAATATTCTAATTTTCATTTGAAAGCTCAAATTTTTATCTTTGCAGCAATGGTTAACAGTTGTTTTCTTTAAAGTAACAGACTCACTTCATTCATTTTAAGAATATCTGCCATATACTAAAAAGTCTGAATAGCTGTAGTTTGTAATCTGTCAGTCATTTTTTTTCAAAGAAAAATGTGTTCTGTGGTAAAAAATAAAAAAGCAGCTATTTCAGCTTGCAACTCAAATAACCACACAGATACTTCTCCTGGAGATAAGTACTTTATGCATATTTCCCATTTTGTCAAATGGAAGATTAAAAAGGTATGTACTCAATGACCAGAATTTCATAAAATTAAAAGTGTTAACTACTTCTTCAGGGACATTCTTAAAGAAACTGGCTTTTTTTTTTTCTTCCTGTGAGTATATGGCAGTGAAGAATAGAATTACTAGCCAATAGTTTTGTCAGTTGGCCTTAATTTCTGCTAAGTAATCAACAGTTTTACTCAACATTGCTTTTGCACCATTAGTAAAAATGCCAACACGGTGTAAGAGGTAAATGATTTTTCACCTCATGAGTTCTTTGAGAGTCTTGGGGGCTCCCAGAGGTTCCACAGGCCACACTTTGAGAAGCAGTGCTTTGCACATACATATCCAATGTAACCATTGAACTGGCTAGCTACTTGTCTCCATACACTTCTCACCTCCATGTTTGGGAATATCTCCATTAAAAATGCTCCTTTCTCTCACCTTTGCCTTCTTGAATGTGGTTTTATCCTCCCCAAGGCATGGTGCATTGATTGGCTGACCCTCAAATCAGATTTGATCACACCCACTCTGAGTCCTGACACTGTTTTGAACATGTGATATAATTCACATTGCATGGGCTCTAATTGTGCCATCACTATTTTACTCTGAATGTTTTAAAGGGAGGGTGCTGTGTGCTATTTATCTTTGAAAACTACTTAGTGCCTAAGAAATGGTTCTGGACCTATTTTATGCCCCACATAAATATTTATACATTGAAATGAATCAAATATGATTTCACTAAAACTCATGGAATTAGCTCCAGGGGATTAGATTAATTTTACAAACCTGCATTTGCTTTATTTTAAGATAGCTACTTTTATCATTTACCCTAAAAAATAGCATTAAAATGATTAAACTCAGTGAACTGGGAGATTTAATGCCAAATTTGATGGTTTGGGCAGAGACTGAATATTCATTCCTTCACTCACTTCATTCATTATTCCTTCATTAAGCTTAGTTTTTAAACAAGGATTTATTTAACACTTACTATGTAGTAGCCATGGCAGATACAATGAGGAATAAGACGCAGTGCCACATCCAAAGGACTTACATTCATGAGAAACTGTATTGTGATCCCCTACTAAGTGTAAGGATTTCTCTAGTCATTTGCTAGACAGAGTTCCTGCCATCAAAATGTATATATAGTGTAATTGAAGAGACACGTAAATCAGTAAATTAAAATACAGTATGTTGGACACTATTACTGAAACAGGAATAATAGATGGTGGCAGTTCTGAAAGGGAGCATATAATTCTGTCTGGAGAAGTGGATGAAAGCATCACCATTGAGGTAACATTTGAACTACTTTAATTAAAAGAATTAGGACAGGTGAAAAGGGAGACAAGGACAATTCTTGCAAAAAGTAATGATAGAAGCACGGAATCGTGATAGATCTTATTATGTTCATGGCATGGTTAAAGTCCAGTGGGCCAGGATCAGAGAATGTGTAGAAGGGACTGTCAGGAGACGAGGTTGGAGTGTAATTTGGACTTAGATTGTTCAAGGCCAAGTAAGTCATACTAAGGAGTTTGAATTTTATGTATGAGCATTAAGGATTCAATGCAAATTTTTAAAAAGAATAGTGATATGAATACCTCTGCTTTTTTTTTTTTTTTTTTTTTTTTTTTGCTGTACGCGGGCCTCTCACTGTTGTGGCCTCTCCTGTTGCGGAGCACAGGCTCCGGATGCGCAGGCTCAGCGGCCATGGCTCACGGGCCCAGCCGCTCCGCGTCATGTGGAATCTTCCTGGACCGGGGCACGAACCCGTGTCCCCTGCATCGGCAGGCGGACTCTCAACCACTGCGCCACGGGCGAAGCCCCACCTCTGCTTTTTTTGGTAGGTCAGTCTGATGACCAAGTAGAAATAATGAATGTGGGTAGATAATGCAGACAGAAGGCTACTTAAAGCAACATGGCACAATTTTAAGTCAGAAATAATGGAAACTGAATCTAGCACATTACCAGTAAAGAGTGAAGAGAAAGAGCCAGATTTGAGAGGTATTTCTGAAACAAATAGAATTGATGTGACTTGGCAATTATTTGGATTGTGAGCTAGAGGTAGAAGTGGAGGATAGCACAAATATTTGTACGTTGGGAAATTAGAAAAATGGAGGTGTTATTAGCCAAGATCAAAAATGCAAGAAGTGGAACAGGTTAGCAAGATGGGGAGAACGTTTCTATTTTAGATAGAAGCTGGACCTTAGAAACAAATAGTCCCGTGTCCCAGCCATAGTTGTTCAAACTATTGTGTATGATATTTTTATTTAATCTATAAAATGGATATGCTCATATTGTAGTAAAGAATTTGTCCTTGCCCAAAGAGAGATCTGGCTTTTGTTTCTGGCCCTGGAAGGTAACTTCTAAACCTTTGGATCTCAAGTGATAGGAGTGTTTTTGTTGTTCATCATGGGCCCCTAGAACCACACCTGATAGTATATGTTAAAAAGGTGACTCATGATAGACCCCTTGGACCACATGGTATATCAGTCTATCAGTCAGTCAATCATACCAAGGTAACAAAGCCCCAGTAAAAATTCTGGACAGTGAAGCTCAGGTGATCTTCCCAGGTTGGCAGTATTTCACGTTTTTTGTCAAACATAAATGTTGGGAGGATAAAGCATCTTGAGGATAATGGGAGCTTCACATTTGGAGCCCTCTGAGATCCCACCCTATACACCTCTTTGGCTGGTTCTAATTCATATTCTTTTTTTCTGTAATAAATCATATCTGTGAGTATAGTAGCTTTCAGTGTGTCCTGGGAAGCTTTCCAGGAATCATCAAACCTGAGGTTGATTTTGAGAAACTCCTGAACTTGCAGTTGGTGTCAGAAGTGAGGGTAGTTTTATATGAACTTCCCCCTCTAACTGTGTGTTTGGGTCCTAACTCCTTATTGTTGGGGTCAGAAGTCTTGGACAGACTTGGCAGTCGGAAAAATGTATCCTTATCCTCACAGTTAGCTTAACTCCAGGTACTGACAGACTTGTTGTGAAGAGTAACTCATTTATTCTACAAATGTTTGCACAAAACTATGTAGTAGACATGGTGTATGGTGCTGGAGATAAAGCGATGAAAAGATATGCAGCCTCTGCCCCCATGGAGCATAGAATCCATGATTAAGTGAGGTCAGGTATGTGCAACCTGACACAATGTTTGTATCCCTCCCCAAATTCATATGTTAAAATCCTAATCCCCAATGTGATGGTATTAGGAGGTTGGGCCTTTGGGAGGTAATTAGGTCATGAGGGTAGAGCCCTCATGAATGGGATTAATACGCTTATAAATGAGACCTCAGAGAGCTGTCTCGGCTTCTTTCTGCCATGGGGGATACAACAAGATAGCACTCTGTAGTCCAAAAGAGGACCCTCATCAAAACTCAGCCATACTAGCACCCTGATCTCAAACTTCCAGCCGCCAGAACTGTGAGAAACAAATTTCTATTATATATAAGCCACCCAGTCTATGGTACTTTGTTATAGCAACCTTTTAGTGTATAAATATAAATACGGGGGTCATCAGCATCTAGATGGTATTTGAATCCATGAATATAGATGAGTGCATATCGAAAGGATTTTTAGACAGACCACTTGACTCAAGAAACAGAAGGTCTCTTCAAACTCAAGGAAAACAGAAGATCTTAGAATAGAAGAGGCAGATTGTTCCATACCTGCTTCTCACCTGTAATTGACAGTGTACTGCTGAAACTCACAATCTGAAGTCATCAAAGTAATTTATTCCCAAGTGGCTAGGGAACCGAAACCCATTAAAATATTTGAAGCAAAAAAGAGAAACACATATACAGAAAGAAAACTCTCCATGAAGAGTTAATAGGAAGTTACATCTTATTTTTCTGATAAACTACATATGACTAGATTATAACATGTTGCAAGTGTAAGTACTCCATTGGCCCCAGTGATCTGGAACGAACATGACCCCATTTTTAACATTTGTAATGGACATGTTAGCAAGAACACATTTTCTGAATTTTTCAAGTGAGATTTTCTGCTTTGAAAGCACTTTAGCATCCATTTCTGATCACTTTATAAATGTCATGGGCAAAACTAGAATGAATTATTATATATTTCATGCCCAAATATAGTATGATAAAAAATAAGCCTAGAGAAAGGAAGTCATGGGCAAAACTTCAGGTGAAATTGATTTTTGCAGATGACTTCATGACTGGGAAGAAATTTAATTGTACCCGTGTCGTTTACTCTGGTTTCCTAGTACCCACATTGCAAAAGCTTATAATAGGCCTTCGGAGGTCCTTATGTGATAGAGAGAGCTAGCAAGATTTCTCAGGATGATAAAGCATGTTCTCCAAGTGATTGCTGGGGAAAATTGGTAATTGACTAGAGCAACTAGAGTTGGTATTTCCCTTCCCTCCTTGTCTTCATTTGTTCCTCTGTTATTAATATTTCAGCCCCAGTCAGCAAGTGACCCAAATATTAAAATACTCTTCGATTTTGTCTTATACACAAAGCAAAACACCTCTTGAAAACTTACTTTTTTAAAAATCAATTGCTGGAGAACAATACTGGGAACAATCTATAAATCACTAGACCAAACATCTCTGTCTTTCTAGTTTTGAAAAAGGTAAGGATAACATATATTTTTGAAAAGAAGACTCGTGCAATGCAGACTAACCACATTTTCAGCAAGCTAAAGCGTTACATTACATATGCTAATAAAGACGGAAACACTTAGCATTTCCCATTGTATTCAGCGGTCTCTGTCAGACCTAAACATCATAATGAGTACAGGAAGAGTATAGTGAAATGAAGAGCTCTGCTTTGTTTTACGCCTTCTACTAAACTTTTCAATTACAGAAATTATTTTTGTAGGGTTTTCTCTGCTGTGTAAACTTATATATCTCAATGCACAGGTTGGCTGTATTGAAACTGGATGATTAAAAGTAGGCAAATATTTAAAATGCACAGAGTATTATTAATGTATTTATTCAACAAACATTTATAACAGGGGATTGTATTAAATTCTACATTAGGAAGACAATTCAAAAGTGAAAACCTTAACCACCAAAGAATCAGATCCTCACTGAGGGGTGAATTCCCATGGCCTGATTTCATGCCCATAGTTGGAGAACTAGAATCAAAAGTTGCTCAGAATAGCAGAAGTTTCAGCTTGAGTAGGTACAGTTCACTACATTGCCAACTCATATCTTATAGAATTGCTTTTGGGCTTTATTTAAAGTATTAAAAACTAAATCAGAAGTTCATGTTTTTCTTCACTTTTCAAAACTTTATTTAAACTATCATTTTCAGGTCCTTTTATCAGAATAAGGTTCTTCTTTCACCCACATCCATACCCACAAACACCCATAAACAATAGTTTATGTGTTTTCATGTGAGATTTTTTACGAAGACATTGCAATAATCATTGATGATCAAACTTAAAATATTAGTAACGCTGATTTTTAATACATTAAGCAAATTTAAAAAGTAATGTTGATACACTGAATCATTACTTCTTTCCTTTTGATTAATTAGATTCTATTGAAAAGATATATGCAAACATTTATTGAAAAGGTAAAAAAAAAAAAAAGGAAGAAAAATGTAAGCAATGAAAAGGAGGTATCTGTTTTTCCCCAGAACCTTCAGATCTGTTCACTTTCAGAGGTCACAATATCAGTGGTTTATTGTGTCATGAGAAATATTCTATGCTTATAAAACTGTATATAATACTTGTGAGGTCTTTTTAAAGTTTTTTTTTTTAAGTTTTTATTTTGAAATAATTTTAGATTTACTGGAAAGTTGCAAATACAGTACAGAACACTCATGCATATCTTAACTGATTTTATCTTATGCTAACAACTTGCAGGAAAATGATACAATTATCATAAGTAAAAATTAACATTACGTTGATAATAATAATAAATAATATTTACATTTCAGCGATTCCCTGCCCCCAATGCCTTTTTCTCAGGGATCAGGATACAATCCATAATCCCATATTGCTTTTAGTTGTGTCTCCTTAGTCTTCTCCAAAAGAGAGACAATTCCTCAGTTTTTCTGTTATTATTCTTGATGAGTACTAGTCAGTAATTTTAGAGAATGTCTTTCAATTTGAGTTCATCTGATGTTTCTCATGATTAGATTGTATTTATATATTTTTTCAAGAATACCATGTCTGTTTGCATCGTAACAGAGGTACATGATGTGGATATATCTAAATATTGATGTTCTGCACTGATGTTATAAAAATTTAATACAGATTTTAGTATATTACACACATCACTTTGATATTTATTTAACTTTGAGAGCATTCCATTTCAGCATACTATTTTTCTTTTTTAACTTCTTTATTGGGGTATAATTACTTTACAATGGTGTGTTAGTTTCTGCTTTATAACAAAGTGAATTAGCTATACATATACGTATATCCCCATATCTCCTCCCTCTTGCGTCTCCCTCCCATCCTCCCTATCCCACCCCTCTAGGTGGACACAAAGCACTGAGCTGATCTCCCTGTGCTATGTGGCTGCTTCCCACTAGCTAGCTATTTTACATTTGGTAGTGTATATATGTCCATGTTACTCTCTCACTTCGTCCCAGCTTACCCTCCCCTTTCCCCATGTCCTCAAGTCCGTTCTCTACATCTGCGTCTTTATACCTGTCTTGCCCCTAGCTTCTTCAGAACCTTTTTTTTCTTTAGATTCCATATATATGTGTTAGCATACGGTATTTATTTTTCTCTTTCTGAATTACTTCACTCTGTATGACAGTCTCTACATCCATCCACCTCACTACAAATAACTCAATTTCGTTTCTTTTTATGGCTAAATAATATTCCACTGTATATATTTGCCACAACTTCTTTATCCATTCATCTGTCAATGGACGCTTAGGTTGCTTCCATGTCCTGGCTATTGTAAATAGAGCTACAGTGAACATTGTGGTACATGACTCTTTGAATTATGGTTTTCTCAGGGTATATGCCCAGTAGTGGGATTGCTGGGTCATATGGTAGTTCTATTTTTAGTTTTTTAAGGAACCTCCATACTGTTCTCCATAGTGGCTGTATCACTTTACATTCACACCAACAGTGCAAGAGGGTTCCCTTTTCTCCACACCCTCTCCAGCATTTGTATTTTGTAGATTTTCTGATGATGCCCATTCAAACTGGTGTGAGGTAGTAGTTTTGATTTGCATTGCTCTAATAATAAGTGACGTTGAGCAGCTTTTCATGTGCTTCTTGGCCATCCATATGTCTTCTTTGGAGAAATGTCTATTTAGGTCTTCTGCTCATTTTTAGATTGGGTTGTTTGTTTTTTTCTAATATTGAGCTGCATGAGCTGTTTATATACTTTGGAGATTAATCCTTTGTCCATTGATTCGTTTGCAAATATTTTCTCCCATTTTGAGGGTTGTCTTTTTGTCTTGTTTATGGTTTCCTTTGTTGTGCAAAAGCTTTTAAATTTTATTATGCCCCATTTGTTTATTTTTCTTTTTATTTCCATTACTCTAAGAGGTGAATCAAAAAAGATCTTGCTGTGATTTATGTCAAAGAGTGTTCTTCCTATGTTTTCCTCTAAGAGTTTTATAGTGTCCGGTCTTACATTTAGGTCTCTAATCCATTTTGAGTTTCTTTTTATGTATGGTGTTAGGGAGTGTTCTAATTTCATTATTTTACATGTAGCTGTCCAGTTTTCCCAGCACCACTTATTGAAGAGGCTGTCTATTCTCCATTGTATATCCTTGTCTGCTTTATAAAATATAAGGTGACCATATGTGCGTGGGTTTATGTCTGGGCTTTCTATCCTGTTCCATTGGTCTATATTTCTGTTTTTGTGCCAGTACCATATTGTCTTGATTACTGTAGCTTTGTAGTGTAGTCTGAAGTCAGGGAGCCTGATTCCTCCAACTCCATTATTCTTTCTCAGGATTGCTTTGGCTATTCAGGGTCTTTTGTGTTTCCATACAAATTGTGAAATTTTTTCTTCTAGTTCTGTGAAAAATGCCAGTGGTAGTTTGGCAGGGCTTGCATTGAATCTGTAGATTGCTTTGGGTATAATCATGTTCACGATGTTGATTCTTCCAATGCAAGAACATGGCATATGTCTCCATCTGTTTGTATCATCTTTAATTTCTTTCATCCGTGTCTTATAGTTTTCTGCATACAGGTGTTTTGTCTCCTTAGGTAGGTTTCTTCCTAGGTATTTTATTTTTGTTGCAGTGGTAAATGGGAGTGTTTCCTTAAATTCTCTTCCAGATTTTTTTGTTGTTAGTGTATAGGAATGCCAGAGATATCTGTGCATTAATTTTGTATCCTCCTACTTTACCAAATTCATTGATTAGCCCTAGTAGTTTTCTGGTAGCATCCTTAGGATTCTCTATGTATAGTATCAAGTCATCTGCAAACAGTGACAGATTTACTTCTTCTTTTCTGATTTGGATTCCTTGCATTTCTTGTTTTTCTCTGATTGCTGTGCCTAGAACTGCCAAAACTATGTTGAATAATAGTGGTGAGAGTGGACAACCTTGTCTTGTCCCTGATCTTAGAGGAAGTGGTTTCAGTTTTTCACCATTGAGAATGATGTTGGCTGTGCGTTTGTTATATATGGCCTTTATTATGTTGAGGTAAGTTCCCTCTATGCCTGCTTTCTGAAGGGTTTTTATCATAAATGGGTGTTAAATTTTATCAAATGCTTTTTCTGCATCTATTGAGATGATCATACGGTTTTTCTCCTTCAGTTTGTTAATATGTTTTATCATATTGATTGATTTGCGTATATTGAAGAATCCTTGCATTCCTGGGATAAACCCCACTTGATCATGGTGTATGATCCTTTTAATATGCTGTTGGATTCTGTTTGCTAGTATTTTGTTGAGGATTTTTGCATCTATGTTCATCAGAGATATTGGCCTGTAGTTTTCTTTCATTGTGACATCTTTGTCAGGTTTTGGTATCAGGGTGATGGTGGCCTCGCAGAATGAGTTTGGGAATGTTCCTCCCTCTGCTATATTTTAGAAGAGTTTGAGAAGGATAGGTGTTAGCTCCTCTCTAAATGTTTGATAGAATTCGCCTGTGAAGCCATCTGGTCCTGGGCTTTTTTTTGTTGGAAGATTCTTCATCCCAGTCTCAAATTCAGAGCTTGCGATTGGTCTGTTTATATTTTCAGTTTCTTCCTGCTTCCGTCTCAGAAGGTTATGCTTTTCCAAGAATTTGTCCATCTCTTCCAGGTTGTCCATTTTATTGGCGTAGAGTTGCTTGTAGTAATCTCGCATGATTCTTTGTATTTCTGCAGTGTCTGTTGTTACGTCTCCTTTTTCATTTCTAATTCTATTGATTTGAGTATTTTGCCTTTTTTTCTTGATGAGTCTGGCTAATGGTTTATCAATTTTGTTTATCTTCTCAAAGAACCAGCTTTTAGTTTTATTGATCTTTTCTATTCTTTCCTTCATTTCTTTTTCATTTATTACTGATCTGATCTTTATGATTTCTTTCCTTCTGCTAACTTTGGGGTTTTTTTGTTCTTCTTTCTCTAATTGCTTTAGGTGTAAGGTTGGGTTGTTTCTTTGGGATTTTTCTTGTTACTTAAATTAGGATTGTAATGCTATAAACTTCCCTCTTAGAACTGCTTTTGCTGCATCCCACAGGTTTTGAGTCGTTGTGTTTTCATTGTTGTTTCTAGGTGTTTTTTGATTTCATCTTTGATTTCATTTGATTTGATTTGATTTTGAGTGATCTCTTGGTTATTTAGTAGTGTATTGTTTAGCCTCCATATATTTGTATTTTTTACAGATTTTTTTCCTGTAATTGATATCTAGTCTCATGGCATTGTGCTCAGAAAAGATACTTGGTACGACTTCAGTTTTCTTAAATTTACCAAGGCTTGATTTGTGACCCAAGATGTGATCTATCCTGGAGTATGTTCCATGAGCACTTGAGAAGCAAGTGTATTCTGTTGTTTTTGGATGGAATGTCCTATAAATATCAATTAAGTCCATCTTGTTTAATGTATTAGTTAAAGCTTGTATTTCCTTTTTTATTTTCATTTTGGATGATCTGTCCATTGGTGAAAGTGGGGTGTTAAAGTCCCCTACTATGAATGTGTTACTGTCGATTTCCCCTTTTATGGCTGTTAGCATTTGCCTTATGTACTGAGGGGCTCCTGTGTTGGGTACATAAATATTTACAATTGGTATACCTTCTTCTTGGATTGCTCCCTTGATTATTATGTAATGTCCTTCTTTGTCTCTCATAATAGTCTTTATTTTAAAGTCTATTTTGTCTGATATGAGAATTGGTACTCCAGCTTTCTTTTGATTTCCATTTGCATGGAATATTTTTTTCTAACCCCTCACTTTGTCTGTATGTGTCCCTAGGTGTGAAGTGGGTCTCTTGTAGACAGCATATACGTGGGTCTTGTTTTTGTATCCATTCCTCCAGTCTATATCTTTTGGTTGGAGCCTTTAATCCATTTACATTAAGGTAGTTATTGATATGTATGTTCCTATTTCCATTTTCTTAATTGTTTTGGGTTTGCTGTTGTAGGTCTTTTCCTTCTCTTGTGTTAACATAAATATTTACAATTGGTATACCTTCTTCTTGGATTGCTCCCTTGATTATTATGTAATGTCCTTCTTTGTCTCTCATAATAGTCTTTATTTTAAAGTCTATTTTGTCTGATATGAGAATTGGTACTCCAGCTTTCTTTTGATTTCCATTTGCATGGAATATTTTTTTCTAACCCCTCACTTTGTCTGTATGTGTCCCTAGGTGTGAAGTGGGTCTCTTGTAGACAGCATATACGTGGGTCTTGTTTTTGTATCCATTCCTCCAGTCTATATCTTTTGGTTGGAGCCTTTAATCCATTTACATTAAGGTAGTTATTGATATGTATGTTCCTATTTCCATTTTCTTAATTGTTTTGGGTTTGCTGTTGTAGGTCTTTTCCTTCTCTTGTGTTTCTTGCCTAGAGAAGTTACTTTAGCATTTGTTGTAAAGCTGGTTTGGTGGTGCTGAATTCTCTTAGCTTTTGCTTGTCTGTAAAGGTTTTAATTTCTCTGTGTAATCTGAATGAGATCTTTGCTGGGTAGAGTAATCTTTGTTGTAAGATTTTCCCTTTCATGACTTTAAATATGTCCTTCCACTCCCTTCTGTCTTGCAGAGTTTCTGCTGAAAGATCAGCTGTTAACCTTATGGGGATTCCCTTGTATGTTATTTCTTGCTTTTCCCTTGCTGCTTTTAATATTTTTTTCTTTGTATTTAATTTTTGATAGTTTGATTTATATGTGTCTTGGCATGTTTCTCCTTGCATTTGTCCTGTATAGGACTCTGCACTTCCTGGACTTGATTGACTATTTCCTTTCCCGTATTAGGGGAGTTTTCAACTATAATCTCTTCAAATATTTTCTCAGTCCCCTTCTTTTTCTCTTCTTCTGGGACCCCTATAATTCAAATGTTGGTGCGTTTAATGTTGTCCCAGAGGTCTCTGAGACTGTCCTCAATTCTTTTCATTCTCTTTTCTTTATTCTGCTTTGCGGTAGTTGTTTCCAGTATTTTATCTTCCAGGTCAGTTATCCGTTCTTCTGCCTCAGTTATTCCTGCTGTTGATTCCTTCTAGAGGATTTTTAGTTTCATTTATTGTGTTCTCTGTCTTCTCATTTTGCTTAACTTACTGTGTTTGGGGTCTCCTTTTCACAGGCTGCAGGTTCGTAGTTCCTATTGTTTTTGGTGTCTGCCCCCAGTGGCTAGGGAATTTTAGTTTCATTTATTGTGTTCTCTGTCTTCTCATTTTGCTTAACTTACTGTGTTTGGGGTCTCCTTTTCACAGGCTGCAGGTTCGTAGTTCCTGTTGTTTCTGGTGTCTGCCCCCAGTGGTTAAGGTTGGTTCAGTGTGTTGGTAGGCTTCCTGGTGAAGGGGACTGGCGTCTGTGTTCTCATGGATGAGGCTGGATCTTGTGTTTCTGGTGTGCAGGACTGTGTCCAGTGGTGTGTTTTGGGGTGTCTGTGACCTTATGATTTTAGGCATCCTCTCTGCTAATGGGTGGGGCTGTGTTCCTGTCTTCCTTGTTGCTTGGCATAGGGTGTCCAGAAGTGTAGCTTGCTGGTCATTGAGTGGAGCTGGGTCTTAGCATTGAGGTGGAGATCTCTGGGAGAGCTTTCACTGTTTGATATTATGAGGAGCCGGGAGGTCTCTGGTGGACCAACCTCCTGAACTTGGCTCTCCCACCTCCGACGCACAGCCCTGACACCTGGCCACAGCACAAAGGCCCTGTCAGCCAGATGGTTGATTTTGGAGGCTGAGAAGTACCTCTGCAAGCTGAGGGTCCAGGAAAGCTGGTGATGTAGTTCCGGTCCAAGACCCAAGTCTGAAGGCCTGGAGAAACAGGTCGCAAACAAGTTTCCAGTGCAAAGAGGCGGGTACTGGAGACCATGACCAACGTGCACGCCTAGACATTTTCCACTTGCACATCGCTGCCTGTCTTGGGATGTGTTGTGGGGAGGCAGAAGATGGCTGTTGTTCCCTCTGAGGTCATAAAAGCTGGTGGCAGAAATATCAGGGAGTGTTCATCTACTTGAACTCTTCTTGGGGGCATACATCTTGCTGGAGGGCATACAGTCTTATGAATTAGGAGCCTCTAAGTGGTTGGCTAAGTGTTGCCCCAGCATACCATTCTTCCTGATGTCTACATAGTATTCAGTTGAACTATAGGTCATAATTTATTTAATTAGTCTATTAATTGTTGAACATTCAGGTTATTTCTGGTTGGTCGTTTTAATTTTAACTAACAATGCTGCAAATGACATTATTTTAAATGTATTTGTGCATGTTTGTGTGTATATATATATAGGGTAAATTTCTAGAAGTGGAATTGCTGGGTCAAAGTTGATGTGCATATTAATTTTGATGATATTGACTAATTTCCTGACAATTTACATGCCCTCCTGAGCCATGTAGCAGAGGGCTTATCATGTGCTGGCTGACACTTTTTGGTCTTTGCCGATAAGAGGAGAGCAGTACTTCATTATGGCTTTCCTTTTACACTTCTACTATTATGTCTGTCAATAAACTGTTGCAAATTTTGTGAACTTACTATTCTTGGTCTTTGCCCATTTTGCTACTGAGTCATTAGCCTTTTTCATGTTAAACAGTTACTTAAATAATGTTATAATTAACCCATTGTCATCTAGTTGCCAGTGTTTTCCTCAGTATTTTATTTGTGTTTGAAATGTTTGCAGTTATCTGCTTGTGAAAGTTTATTAATTCTTTTATTTTTTTTACATCTTTATTGGAGTATAATTGCTTTACAATGGTGTCTTTTTATTAACATCTTTATTGGGGTATAATTGCTCTACAATGGTGTGTTAGTTTCTGCTTTATAACAAAGCGAATCAGTTATACATATGCATCTGTCCCCTTGTCTCTTCCCTCTTGCATCTCCCTCCCTCCCACCCTCCCTATCCTACGCCTCTAGGTGGTCACAAAGCACCGAGCTGATCTCCCTGTGCTATGCGGCTGCTTCCCACTAGCTATCTATTTTACGTTTGGTAGTGTATATATGTCCATGCCACTCTCTCACTGTGTCACAGCTTACCCTTCCCCCTCTCCATATCCTCAAGTCCATTCTCTAGTAGGTCTGTGTCTTTATTCCTGTCTTACCCCTAGGTTCTTCATGACATTTTTTTTCTTAGATTCCATATATATGTGTTAGCATACGGTATTTGTCTTTCTCTTTCTGACTTACTTCACTCTGTATGACAGACTCTAGGTCCATCCACCTCACTACAAATAAGTCAATTTCGATTCGTTTTATGGTTGAGTAATATTTCATTGTATATATGTGCCACATCTTCTTTATCCGTTCATCCGATGATGGACACTTAGGTTCTTTCCATTTCCTGGCTATTGTAAATAGAGCTGCAATGAACATTTTGGTACATGACTCTTTTTGGTGTGTGGTACGCGGGCCTCTCACTGTTGTGGCCTCTCCCGTTGCAGAGCACAGGCTCCGGACGTGCAGGCTCAGCGGGCATGGCTCACGGGCCAA
>NW_020172818.1:228938-229910 GCF_003031525.2 Neophocaena asiaeorientalis asiaeorientalis
TTGCTGTGTCTTAAACTTCTAAAACTATGTTGAATAAGAATGGAGAGAGTGGACCACGTTGTCTTGTTCCTGATCTTAGTGGAAATGCTTTCAGTTTTTCACAATTGAGGACAATGTTGGCTGTGGTTTTGTCATATATGGCCTTTATTATGTTGAGGAAAGTTCCCTCTATGCCTACTTTCTGGAGGGTTTTTATAATTAATGGGTGTTGAATTTTGCCAAAAGCTTTCTCTACATCTATTGAGATGACCATATGGTTTTTCTCCTTCAGTTTGTTAATATGGAGTATCACACTGTTTGATTTGCGTATATTGAAGAATCCTTGCATTCCTGGGATAAACCCCACTTGATCATGGTGTATGGTCCCTTAAATATGCTGTTGGATTCTGCTTGCTAGCTTTGTCTTTTCTAATAGTCTTTATTTTAAAGTCTATTTTGTCTGATATGAGAATTGCTACTCCAGCTTTCTTTTGGTTTTCTATTGCATGGAATAACTTTTTCCATCCTCTTACTTTCAGTCTGTATGTGTCTCTAGGTCTGAAGTGGGTCTCTTGCAGACAGCATATATATGGGTCTTGTTTTTGTATCCATTCAGCCAGTCTGTGTCTTTTGGTGGGAGCATTTAATTCATTTACATTTAAGGTAATTATCAATGTGTATGTTCCTATTCTCAATTTCTTAATTGTTTGGGGTTTGTTATTGTAGGTCTTTTCCTTTTCTTGTGTTTCTTGCCTAGAGAAGATCCTTTAGAATTTGTTGTAAAGCTGGTTTGTCAGTGCTGAACTCTCTCAGCTTTTGCTCATCTGTAAAGGTTTTAATTTCTCCATCAAATCTCAATGAGATCCTTGCTGGGTAGAGTAATCTTGGTTGTAGGTTTTTCTCCTTCATCACTTTAAATATGTCCTGCCAGTCCCTTCTGGCTTGCAGAGTTTCTGCTGAAAGATCAGCTGTTAAACTTATGGGGATTCCCTT
>NW_020172818.1:229927-237338 GCF_003031525.2 Neophocaena asiaeorientalis asiaeorientalis
ACCTCAGAGGCACAGCACTGACTCCTGGCTGCAGCACCAAGAGCCTTTCATCCACACGGCTCAGAATAAAAGGGAGAAAAAGTAGAAAGAAGGAAAGAAAGAGGATAAAATAAAATAAAGTAAGATAAAATAGTTATTAAAATAAAAAATAATTATTAAGAAAAAAATTTTTTAGAAAGTGAAAACAAACAAAAAAACGGACAGATAGAACCCTTGGACACAAATGGTGAAAGCAAAGCTATACAGACAAAATTTCACACAGAAGGATACACATACACACTCTCAAAAAGAGGAAAAGGGGAAAAAATAATAAATCTTGCTCTCAAAGTCCACCTCCTAAATTTGGGATGATTCGTTGTCTATTCAGGTATTCCACAGATGCAGGGTACATCAAGTTGATTGTGGAGATTTAATCTGCTGCGTCTGAGGCTGCTGGGAGAGATTTCCCTTTCTCTCCTTTGTTCGCACATCTCCCAAGGCTCAGCTTTGGATTTGGCCCCGCCTCTGCGTGTAGGTCGCTGGAGGGCGTCTGTACTTCGCTCAGACAGGACGGGGTTAAAGGAGCAGCTGATTTGGGGGCTCTGGCTCACTCTCGGGCCGGGGGGAAGGGAGGGGCACGATGCGGGGCGAGCCTGAGGCAGCAGAGGCCGGTAGGACGTTGCACCAGCCTGAGGCGCACCATGCATTCTCCCGGGGAAGTTGTCCCTGGTTCCCGGGACCCTGATAGTGGCGGGCTGCACAAGCTCCCTGGAAGGGTGGTGTGTATAGTGACCTGTGCTCGCACACAGGCTTCTTGGTGGCGGCAGCAGCAGCCTTAGCGTCTCCCGCCCATCTCTGGGGTCCGCGCTTTTAGCCGCGGCTCGCGCCTGTTTCTGGAGTTCCTTTAAGCAGCGCTCTTAATCCCCTCTCCTCGCGCACCAGGAAACAAAGAGGGAAGAAAAAGTCTCTTGCCTCTTCAGCAGCTCCAGACTTTTCCCCGGACTCCTTCCCGGCTAGCTGTGGTGCACTAACCCCTGCAGGCTGTGTTCACGCCGCCAACCCCAGTCCTCTCCCAGCGCTCCGAAGGAATCCTCTGTGCGGGAATCTCTCCGCTTTGCCCCCCGCACCCCTGTTGCTGCACTCTCCTCCGCGGCTCCGAAGCTTTCCCCCTCCGCCACCCGCAGTCTCCGCCTACGAAGGGGCTTCCTGGTGTGTGGAAACATTTCCTCCTTCAGAGCTCCCTCCCACTGGTGTGGGTCCCGTCCCTATTCTTTTGTCTCTGTTTATTCTTTTTTCTTTTGCCCTACCCAGGTACGTGAGAATTTTCTTGCCTTTTGGGAGGTCTGAGGTCTTCTCCCAGCGTTCAGTAGGTGTTCTGTAGGAGTTGTTCCACGTGTAGATGTATTTCTGGTGTATCTGTGGGGAGGAAGGTGATCTCCGCGTCTTACTCTTCCGCCATCTTCCCCCTCTCTCTATTAATTCTTATAATGGCTGTTAAGTAACATGTTTCTCAGTAAAAGATCTGAAATTATTGTATAAAGTTACCCATGGTCATAATATTATTCATTCCTTTTATATCAATAAATGTTTCTTGTTTAAAGCCCATCGTTCACTTTAAGTGGGTAATATGATTTTAAATGTGTTTTGTGACTTACTTGCTTTTTTTTTGCTTTAAGTCTGAATAGTCATAGTAGTAGCAAAAAAGGTAACAGCTTTTAACTGTCAAACAATTTCACCATTATACCCACATACACTTTGGCTCGATTTATTTACTATTGTACTTGGCCCTAGTCTCAAACCTGTTCTGTGGAGTAAAATGGAATAATGACTACCTACTCGTATATGTATGTGTGTACCTACATCTATAAAGTTAAATATAGAGATATTTATGTATTTGTGTTTACATTTAAAAGTACAGAAGTCATAAGCTGACAAATGTGCTCTTATATGTATATCAGATGTTCCCAACCTGAAGAAGACCAATACTTTTCTCTTAGAAAATACATCCTTTAACAAACTAGACTTAGCAATGCTTTCCAGAGTGAAAGTGATGACTGCTCAAAAAGAATTAAAGATGTATCTTTGCTGGTTTTTTTGCTTTCTTCTGAGCTTATATGACCTTCCTATATCCTGCATTCATCAGAGCTCATTTACTTTTGACATGACAGGTACCAGATATGGTTGTGCTCGGTTTCTAAACTTGAAGCCAGGAAACATTTGGCTATTGAAAGGAGAGATGTGTTGGAACTGGTTGAATCCTGGACTAGAGTCATTAGATTCAACATTGGACAATGTCTACATGGCATGGGAATGTCCAGCCTTCCCTCATCACCAGCCTGTCCAGCCTTCCTCACATCTGGAGTCCTTGGCGTGCTCCTGACAAGAGCCCTGGCCCAGGCTCTAGTACAGATTCAGAGCTTAGAAAAGAGAGAGTGCTGTAGCTCTGACTCAGTTGTTCTTAACCTCAGTTGCAACCTTGGGGTAAGGGAACTAGTACGTGGTATTAATACTTGGGAGGACAAAGCCTGCAATTTATTCCTTGTATGTAACCCAGAGGGCAGTTGGTACTTCCCAGCCACCTCAGAAATTTGGTTAAATTTGTTTTCAACATAATGTATGTGGCCTGTGACAGCACATACAATTTCCCTACATTTTCTAGGATTTCCTACAGTTGACGTCCTCATGCTTCTCTCTGTTCCTACAGTGCTGGTTCTGTCCTTTGCCCAGGGGTATACATATGCAAAGTCCATTCCCTTCACTGGTTCCAAAAGAAATGCATCAAGCATTTGGTGAGGCTGGGTTATATATGGGGAGAGCAGTATCATTGAGATGGGTCACATAAAGAGCAGTTAGCCTCCTGATGGACTCATAATAGTCCTATATATTTTATACATTTAAAATTTTCATTTTAGAGGTGAGAACCTTAGACCCAGAAGGGTTAAGTCATAAGACTAGTAAGTGTCAGAGTCAGTATTAAACTCCGATTCTTCTCAGTACCTTATATACTTCTATTACCAATATGTGTCTCTAATTGTCATATTTCACTGTAATGGGATTGAGTAGATATACATTATAAAATTAGTTTTGAATAAATGTACAAATACAGTAATAATATGGTTTATTTCTGCAAGTAACACTGAAACAGACTCTAAACTCTAATGGAAATCTAAAAGACATCGTTTTTAAAGTATTAATACATATTCCCTAGGCAGTTAATTTGCATTTCACCATATAAAGAGAGATGTTTTTGAGTATTTTACCAGTCCAAATCCACTTACTTTATGAAACCTAATAATATTCCAGGTTAAGATAGAAGCTCTGCCTATTAAGTAGGTCAATAAAATATGCCCGTGAATGTCTAGCATCATATTGACTCATACACCTTTCCATGTTAAAATATTTAGAAATTTCATCAGTTTGAGTACTTTGTGTAATATTCCAACCTTTCTGTCCTTAACTAACTTTTTTCTATGACGAAGTGGTTTTCTCTAGTGTTCCCAAGAAACGTAATTTATGTAGAAATGCACCAGTAAATGGTTCCTGTGCTCATCCTTGCCTAAACAATGTGCTTGTTCTATTATGGAAATTTACTTTTCTAAACAGAAGGCTCCCTGAGTGATAGACAGCTGTTTCTATAGGATGGTAATTAATGTTTTTCCCGCTAAAAAGAATGCTTTACATACTTAAAAAAGAGATTAGCACAAAGGGTCATGATACATCCTAATTTTAAACCAGCTTTACTGAAACATATTAGATATAGATGAGATAATTACACAATCCAGGAATATCCTTCAGAAAAAATGTGCGGCTCTAAAGCAGTAGTCTTCACCCTTAGCATGCATCAGAATCACCTAGAAGGTCTGTTAAATTTTTCAGTTTCTATTTTAGTACGTATAGGGTTCGGCCTGATAATTTACATTTTCAGCAATTTCCCGAGTAATTCTGATGCTTTTGGTCCAGGGACCACACTTTGAGGAACACTGCTCTAAAGTATTGATGCTGTTTTCAAAAAAACATAAGTTATACATCCAAATGAATGTCTTTAAAATCATATACTTCTTCCAGTAATGGTGCTGTGTTCAGTAATCTCTGGAAAATTTCCCGCTTGGAATTGCCTTGAGGGTCAGTTCATGAACCAGATATGAAAGCTATTTCCCTTATTTAACAGTCACACAGTGTCTCCTGCTTTTTTCTCCCTGTCCTCATATTTCTATGGTGGTGGAAGTGTTACTGAAATACACATTACTGATCTTTCTACCCACTCCCTCCCTCACTCTCCTGGTAGGCCAGCTCAGGTGCTTTACTTGCTCTGAGCTTGAAACTAGCCTGGCTTGTTTCTTTAGTTGAAGTAGGAAAGAGTCAGAAATCCCATTTGGGCTCAGGTACCGTTCTGATAGCCACCTTTAACATTGGTAAAGCTGATGTTTTTGGTCTCCATTTAGTTGTAGAACCCTGGAATGGAACTAGGATGAGTGATTGAATTTAGACATGAAATCCCACCTTCAACCTTGAACCTGGTACTTTACAAGATTTAAATGGCATTTGAATGGAAAACTGAGGAATCAACCTTCAGTTTTATCTTTAAAATTTCCTTTCCCAGTGTCCTATGTCATGCTCCCTCTCTACTTTGAGTGAACAGTATTCATGTAGGTGCATATATTCAGTTCACAAATTACGTGTCCAAGTCCTATCATGCTAAGGTACCATATCAGATTCTTCAAGAGTTACAAAGGTGAATTTAACACAATATGTGTAAAACGCTTATGTTAGTTCAGGGAAGAGAATAAGAACAAAGAAAATGCTAAAAATTGGTGCTACTGGCAGTGTGAGCAAAGAAATCTGGGGGGAAAGGTGAGATCACATTCAGTAGATAAGTTAAAGAGAAGGTCTCTATAAGAGGCAATATTTGAGATAGGCGCTGACTGATGATAAGTCATTGAAAGGAAGGAAACTAGTGGGATTCGTAATGATCAAAGGAAACTGTATAAACAAAGGTAAAGGGCATGTGATGGACAAGAAGGAGTGGTTTTAGGAGAGTAATTTATGTAAGCCCAGTGTAGGCATTAAGGAGAAGAGAGAAAGAAGGCTGGGGAAGTATGTGGTGGTAGACAGGGAAATGCCCCACCCACTGCCTGCCCACATGCCCTGCTGCGAGGAATTGGTAAAAAGCTTCCACCTTCAGAGTCTGCCTCAGCTGCGCAGAATCACTTTGCCCAAGATGATACCTAGGCCCTAGATAAGTGGATGGGGGTATATGAAAGTGAGATTAAGTTTCATGAGGGACACTCTGATTGGCAATATTCTCTTGAGAGTTCCCTACTAGGTTGGCTTTGCTTGCTTCACCCTTTGACTTCTTCCTCTGCTCCACCTTTCTTCCTTATACAGGTGTTGATCCTTAATAAGTATCTTGTGAACTAATGCCTATGTTGTGGAGGACCTTGAATTCCAGAGTGAGGTAGATATTCATAGACTCAGGTCGTTCCTGATTGTCTACAGAACTATCTTGAAGTCAAGTGACATGCTTAGAGATGTATTTTAGGAAAACCAATTGAGCAAGAGTGTGTGTAGAAGAGACTAAAAGGGAGAAAACTGGAGTAGAGACAGGTGAAAATTTTTGCTGTAAACAAAGAGGGTGTAATGAAGGCCTGGAAGAAGATACTCAAGGAATATGGATATGAATGTGAGGGATATTGAGACAGAAGAATTTGTAAAACTCAGGAATTGATTGGACATGAGAGTTGAGGGGTGGGGCAAAGGTGGAACCCAGGTTTTCTCCAAGATTTTCAACTTGGTGGACTATGAAAATGGTAAGGCCATTAACAAAATTAAGGGAGTCAATTAAAGTAGTGTAAGGAATTAGGAATAAAGGTTATCTATGGTTTATGCCTTTTCATATGTTTTTTAACTTACATTTACAAATGTACATGTACATGTGTTGGTTCTTACTGTACAGCAAAGTAAATCAGCCATATGTATACATATATCCCCTTTATTTTGGATTTCCTTCCTATTTAGGTCACCACAGAGCACTGAGTAGAGCTCCCTGTGCTACACAGTATGTTCTCGTTAGTTATCTACAAATCAGTAGTGTAAAAAAATCAGCCATATGTATACATATATCCCCTTTATTTTGGATTTCCTTCCTATTTAGGTCACCACAGAGCACTGAGTAGAGATCCCTGTGCTATATAGTATGTTATCTATTTTATACATGGTATCAGTAGTGTATATATGTAAATCCCAATCTCCCAATACATACCACCCCCCACCCCTTTCCCCATTGGTATCCATATGTTTATTCTCTACGTCTGTGTCTCTATTTCTGCTTTGCAAATAAGATCATGTATACCATTTTTCTAGATACCACATATATGTGTTAATATACAATACTTGTTTTTCTGACTATACTCTCCCACTTCTTCTCAGCTTACCTTTGCCCCTCCCCGTGTCCTCAAGTCCATTCTCTATGTCTGAGTCCTTATTCCTGCAGACAGAGTTTTGATTTTAGTATCAGGCCCATGAAACAGTACTTGTGCATCTGTCCATTTAGAAAGCTTTCAACAGGAGACCAAATGCCTAAAGCTGGCAAGAAGGGACTGCCGACGTTCCATGTTTTGTGTATGGATAGCTGACTGAGGCATCCAAATTTGAAAACCGGCTCCTATCTTCCTGTGCTGTATCATTTTATAAATGGCTCAAAGTGAAGCAAAAAAAAGAGACCTTAGGTTCTGTCCTTTTGCTCTTCTCTTTCTTTTGCCATGCTCTTCAAGCAAAAGCAAAATGTGGGGAAAGACCATTTCACATGAGCTTGTTTCTGCAAGTTCTAATGTGCAGAATTTGAGCTCCCTCAAGAAGAGGCCCTGTCTTTCTCTTTAGTTTGATCAGAACATGGGCCGATAGCTGTCGTTTTTGTCCTCTACACCCAAGTTCGTGCCTACTCATTGGCCTCCCTCACGTTTTTAAATGTGCTCAGGGTATCTGGAAGACCACTGTAGAGCAGGGCAGTTGAGCAGAGGTATGAAGTCTAATGTCTTTTGGGGCCAAGCAGGTGAGAGGAAGGGTGAAGCTTTAGATAGAAGCTAAAAGGAATGGCAGGGGCTGGTTATTATTATTATTTTTTTGTCTTTTTTTTTTTTTATTGGGATGTAGTTGCTTTCCAATGTTGTGTTAGTTTCTGCTGTACAATGAAGTGCATCAGCTCTATGTATACATATATCCCTTCCCTCTTGGACCTCCCTAACCACATATATGTGTTAATATACAATACTTGTTTTTCTGACTTACTTCACTTTTTATGACAGTCTTTAGATCCTTCCACATATCTACAAATGTCCCAATTTTGTTTCCTTTTATGGCTGAGTAATATTCCATGGTATATATGTACCATATCTTCTTTATCCATTCCTCTGTTGATGGACATTTAGGTTGCTTC
>NW_020172818.1:237509-257552 GCF_003031525.2 Neophocaena asiaeorientalis asiaeorientalis
GCTGGTTATTATTATTATTTTTTTGTCTTTTTTTTTTTTTATTGGGATGTAGTTGCTTTCCAATGTTGTGTTAGTTTCTGCTGTACAATGAAGTGCATCAGCTCTATGTATACATATATCCCTTCCCTCTTGGACCTCCCTCCCACACCTCCCCATCTCATCCATCTAGGTCACCACAGAGCACCGAGCTGAGCTCAGGCAGGGGCTGTTTTAAGTAGAGAGTGCATGCTTCCCTGAAAGTATGCAGATATGTTAGAAAAAAAATTCTGATAGGAGTTGGTTTTCACCTCACCTCCATCCACATACACTTTGTGCACGCATGCATATGCACACACACATCCACACATGTATACCACACACACCCTTTCTCACTCATGCATAAACATATTTCCTCCAAAACTGCTGGGACTGGAGGAATAAAACAGTTTGCTGCTAGATTGTATGTGTTGGGTGCCATTCTGTTACTCTATTTAGACTATATGTGTATGATGAGGATTTAGCATAGTATTGTTCAGTGGACGGGGATGTTTAGTGAGAGTGTGTGTGTGTGTGTGTGTGTGTAACTTATTGAAGAGGCTGTCTATGCTCCATTGTATAGTCTTTGCCTCCTTTGTCATAGATTAGGTGACCCTAGGTGCGTGGGTTTATCTCTGGGCTTTCTATCCTGTTCCATTGATCTATATTTCTGTTTTTGTGCCAGTACTATACTGTCTTTATTGTTGTAGCTTTGTAGTATAGTCTGAAGTCAGGAAGCCTGTTTCCTCCAGCTCCATTTTTCTTTCTCAAGATAGCTTTAGTACGGATCTTTTGCCTCCTTAGGTAGGGTTATTCCTAGGTCTTTTGTTCTTTTTGTTGCAGTGGTAAATAGGGTTGTTTCCTGAATTTCTCTTTCTGATCTTTCATTTGTGTATAGGAATACAAGAGATTTCTGCATATTAATTTTGTATCCTGTGACTTTACTAAATTCATTGATTAGCTCTAGTAGTTTTCTGGTGGCATCTTTAGGATTTTCTATGTATAGTATCATGTAAGTGAGAGTGTGTGTGTGTGTGTGTGTGTGTGTAAGGGGGAGAAGGAGAGAAATTATCACACACACGCTTACAGCTTACATACACATGCAAAAATGACTGATCTGGGGAACTGATCGTAGCAGAGATAGTGACCATTTTTCAGAACTTGAACTAGAATGAAAGGGAAAACTAGAGGCTTAAATTAAGGAATAAAAATGCATGTAAATGAGTGAGAAGCTAAGAAGTTCGCAGAAGGTCCTGATTTTTTTAATCTTACTCTGTTGACTGCTCAAGTCCCAACTAAAAATTATACACTAGCTAACATGAATAGTGATGACAATGAAAAATATCATTATTTAAGGGAAAAGAATGAACTAATCTAAGTTTTATTATAACCGTTAGGATTGTTCTAGGAAGAGAACTGGATTTTTATGATGATGTTATGATGCTATTACTTGGTTTCTATCCTGTCCCATTTCCATCCACATATACTTTGCATACACACTTTCTCTGCCCTTCCCCTTCTCTTTCTCTTGCTCTCTCTCTCCCCCATGAACACTTTTCCTCCAAAACTGCTGAGGTTGCAGAAGTAGAGTTAAGAGAGAGATTTTAGAGGAGAGTGAGAAAGATTTCAAAGTGCTTTAGCTTTCTGGACCTGATATCATCTTTTGTACATACATCTTATTTCATTATAAGGATTGCATTTTTAAAAATCTCATATCCCCATAAGCAGGTATTTTAATGTGTTTAAAGTATATCCTTTAATATGGATGTATTCTTGCCAAGTGTTATATGTAGGTATATTTGAATTTATATAGATGATGTCATACTGTAGGTCCCTAATTGTTTCTTACTTTTTTCCACTAGACATCACATTTTTTAAGATCAATCTATGTTGACAAGTTTATATAAATAATTTGTATCTTTTTTAAAAATTGAGGCATAATTGACATATACTAACTTGTACCTTCTGGATAATTCTTTGTGATGGGCAACAACCTTTCCTTTCTCCTCATTGTGGACACTCAGCTTACCTCTAACTCTTTACCAGCCCAAACAATGCTTTGAACCAATCTTTTTAAATTTTTTTTTTTTAGTTAATATGGTATATCACATTGATTGATTTGCATATATTGAAGAATCCAAAGGCTCCTTCTTGATATCTGTTCCTCTGTATGTCTCAGACCTAGTTCACATGAAAGTTGGGGGATAGTGGCTTATTTTGAACCTGCCTTTTTGAACCAGTGAACATTTTGATGCTGCTATTTCAAATTAAGGTAGCTTTAATTTTGCATTTAGGAATACAACTATTTTAATTGACATTTTACATTCATTTGGTGTATTTATTTTCTGCCTACTGTAGGAGACCCTTTTTAGCAGTGAGGAAAAAGCAATGAACAAGCTGAAAAAATTCTTGCAATTGTGGAGCTTATAGTCCGGTATGAGACAGAAGATAAACACATGTTTTTAAAAAGCAAGACAATTTTAGGTTGGGGTTATACTAAAAAGAATGATGCATTAGAAAGAAACTGTTAGGTAGCCAGTGAACACCCATCTGAAGTGACTGTTGAAATGCATCTTGAAGGGTGAGAGAGTCAGCCATGTGAAGAAAAGGTGATGGAAGGATATTTTGAGGCATGAAGAGCAGCCAAGGCATTGTGTTTAAGGTAAAAACATCTTGACATGTTTGAGGTACATAAAGGGCAGTGGAGAGAATCACAGTGTACAAGTAAAGAGGCACAAGAAGAGTTAGAGGGACTTGCAAGACTCCATGTAGTATCAAGACTTCAGACTTGACAGCAATTTGGAATTCATTCTCAGGTCAAGTGGGAGGTTTAGAGAGGATGATAACCTAACAGAATTCCAATATGATGTGTGTTATCAGTACTGATTCTTCTGTCTTATTCATGGACATGCCAGCCATGCCCATGATGGTCACAGAGTCTGGAATATTCATAAGAGAATATCAGAGGGCTTACTCTGGCTTTTCTCTCCTCTTTTCCTTGAGAAGTGGAAGGATGTTTTAGGGTGTTGTTCCTGGTCTAATGTCTAAAAGCACTGAAAGTTCATGGTCTTAGAGTTCATTGTGTTCTTTTCCAAAAAGATATTTTCCACAGCTCCAGGATGCTAGAATCAAATAGGACCAATCAGATTCTTTTTAACATTAATTTAGAATTGGGATTCAGGACTTGCAGCCAACTAGCTATAAATATGAATCTGAGGTGGTGGTGGCCCTATGTGGTTAATATATATACCATTCCAGAGAATGAGAAAGGGAGGGGAGAGAGAAGGAGAGAAAAAAGAGGAAGAATGAAATAGGTAGGGCAAAGCAGATAATGAAGGAAAGATTGGGCCCTTGGCCCAGATTCTCATGTAACTAGCTCCACTTTTCCTTAAAAGTGAGGTGGACTTTCTGCTTTTGCTTTTCATGAGGCATCTCTGCAGCTCACCGATAAATTCTACAGTTTTGCTTAAAGTAGTTTAGTAGGTTTCTTTTACTTACTACCCTAAAGGGAAAGGGGCCAAGGGAAAAGCATGGGTGGAGTGGAATAGGATGGGAGCAGATTTATTTGGGACATTTTTATGCATAAAATTTATGCCTTAGTACACTTAGAATAGGGGGAAGAAAAGGAAAGAATGTCATATGGCTTCAGCAGGCCCCCATACTTTACATGACATCCTGGTTAATTTCATTGTCTGCTTGAACTCTCCTTTTTCTGAATGTAAATTAGAAAAAGAGATAGAAAACAAAAGAGGATGAAAACAAAATCTTCTCCCTGGCATTTCGTATGCTCACGGTTAATCCCTTTTAGTGGTAACTGGAGAATTTGCCTTCTCTTCCTATGTGCTACTGTTACGGTATCAAATTGCCACCTGGTGTTCAGATTACTACTTTCTGCTCATATCTGGACTTTAAAAGGACTCTACTTTTCAGTTTAGAGTTTGAAATGGTATGATTTACCTCTCTTTGGAAAAGTAGAGGACAAAACCTTCCATAATCAGATCATAGATTTTGCTTCTCCTGTGAAAGTCCCACATTATTTCATGAGTAATGTAAACTGTTCTGTTTTGTGTGTGGTTATTCTTTTATCATACTTGGCGCCAGAGAAGGAGTCATTGACCCTAGCTCTTGGGCCTGAGACCACATTGTCATGTGAATAATCCAAACTTACTGACAGTTTATATGATCTGGAAACAATACTGATGATAAACGTATACTGTACACTTAAAAATATATAAAGGAGATAAATGTATATAAAGGAGATCTGATTTATGGGGCAATTATGTCTTTCAGAGCACACTTGTCCCCGCTACAAGATAACTTGAGTCTGGGGGGGAATTTCATAGTGGACAAGCGGGTTGGAGGAATCTTATACATAGGATACTGCTTCTCCTTTTTAAAGAGTAATTATATAATATTATATACCAACATCGAGAGAAGAAATATTACTACTATTAGTTTCAATATTGTAACATATTCTTGTTAGCTTCTGTGCTTTCTGCCAGTACACAGTGATACATTTACCAAGTTGTAGTCATACAGTAAGATTTTGAAGTTTTTTAACTGAATATCGTACAAAAAATACTTCTCACCATTAGTGTTGTGTATGTGATTACTTCTTTTTATGTACACAAACTTCGTATTGAAGTATCCAAAGCACAGAGAAGGTACAGTGCAAATTTTCACACAGTGCACACCCCTGTGGTCTCTACCCGGATCAAGAATCTGGATGTTACCAGCACTCTAGATTTCCCTCTGTGTCCCTTCCAGGCCCCATGCATGCCCCCAAAGGGTAACCGATATTCTGACTGCTACCTTCTTTGATTAGCTTGGCTTGTATGAATATTTGAACTTTGTATAAGTGAAACTGCATGGCACATCCCCTTTGGTGTTTGGCTTCTTTCACTCAATGTTATTTTTGTGAGGGTCATATGGAGGATTGCATGTCCTTGAGATCTGCTCATTTTCATTGTTGTATAGTATTTCATTGTTTGAATAAACCATAATCTATCCATTCTAATGTTATTAATTGGACCTATTTTGAGCAATGCTGCTATGAACACTCTTGTACGTTGTGTGTGAACATAGGATTATTTTCTCTCTGTATCTACCTACATGTGGTTCCTTCTAAATCAATTGTGACTGACTGAAAAATAGTGAGATGGTGGAACATATTCCCAATTTAAGTGCTTTTTTAGAAGATGTATTAAAAACCCATTATGGGTTGTTGTAACATTAAATGCGATCACACACACACATCACTTAACACAATGACTGCCACACAGTAGACACTTAATAAAGGTTAATTGCATGGATGGACATATTGAGTTTAACAAAAGGTGGTTTTAAAGGCAATAATGAAGATTAGCATTTATCTACTGAAATATATGACTTTGAAAACTCTCTGCTAACTATAATTCTGAAAATTTGGTTGTTTTATCATGAATCCTTTGCAAGTTTCTTCTTTCCCTTTGAACAGTAAATTTGAGAATTGGACAATAGTAGGGATCTGATAACACTAGATGTGATTCTTCTTTAGTAAATTTCCCTTTACTACCTTTGCTTAAGTGGTGCCAGTTTGCTCTAATCCTCCACTGCTGTATGGACTCCCTCTCAACCCAGTCAGCATTTGCAACACAATTTCATTGCTCTTGAATTTGCAGACAGAGGTTTTTTGTTAACATCTTTATTGGAGTATAATTGCTTTACAGTGTCATGTTAGTTTCTGCTTTATAACAAAGTATGAACCAATCTTTGTGGGGCTCTGTGAGAATTTTCCTGGTATATACATCCTGGACCTGTATACTTATATTTATATTAACATCTGGCAAGATAGTGCTGGATTGCTTTCCAGAATGTCAGACACCAGCCATCACTCATTAGCGATTCATGACAGTCTCCACATCCCATGAATACTGGGCAATATCTGACTTTCTAACTGTTGCCAATTTAAAAGGTATAATGTGATATCTTATTGGTGTCTTTGCTTGCCTTTTCCTGATTGCCAGTAATTTTGAATGTCCTTTCACATTCTCATGAGCATTTGAGTTTCTTCCTCTGTGTACTGCTCATCTGTTTCCTTTGCCCATTTTCTACAGTCTTTCTCCAGCTGATCGTAGGAGTTCTCTGCCGGTGCTAGATATTGACACCTTAATTTTTTTTTTTTTTTTGAGATTAATCTGCAAAAGCTTCCTGTGGGTGAATTTTTTTTTAAACATCTTTATTGGAGTGTAATTGCTTTACAATGTTGTGTTAGTTGCTGCTGTATAACAAAGTGAATCAGCTATACGTCTACATATATATCCCCATATTCTCCTCCCTCTTGCTTCTCCCTCCCACCCTCTCTATCCCACCCCTTTAGGTGGACACAAAGCACCGAGCTGATCTCCCTGTTCTATGCAGCTGCTTCCCACTAGCTATCTATTTTACATTTGGTAGTGTATATATGTCCATGCCACTCTCTCACTTTGTCCCAGCTTCCCCTTCCCCTTCCCATGTCCTCAAGTCCATTCTCTACGTCTGTGTCTTTATTCCTGTCCTGCCCCTAGGTTCTTCAGAACCATTTTTTTTTAGATTCCATATTTGTGTGTTACCATATGGTATTTATTTTTCTCTTTCTGACTACTTCACTGTATGACAGTCTCTAGGTCCATCCACTTCACTACAAATAACTCACTTTCATTTCTTTTTATGGCGAGTAATATTCTATTGTATATATGTGCCACATCTTCTTTATCCATTCATCTGTCGATGGACACTTAGGTTGCTTCCATGTCCTGGCTATTGTAAATAGAGCTGCAATGAACATTGTGGTACATGTCTCCTTTTGAATTATGGTTTTCTCAGACTATATGCCCAGTAGTGGGATTGCTGGGTCGTATGGTAGTTCTGTTTTTAGTTTTTTAAGGAATCTCCATACTGTTCTCCATAGTGGCTGTACCAATTTACATTCCCACCAACAGTGCAAGAGGGTTCCCTTTTCTCCACATCCTCTCCAGCATTTATTGTTTGTAGATTTTTTGATGATGGCCATTCTGACTGATATGAGGTGATACCTCATTGTAGTTTTGATTTGCATTTCTCTAATGATCAGTGATGTTGAGCATCCTTTCATGTGTTTGTTGGCAATCTGTATATCTTCTTTGGAGAAATGTCTATTTAGGTCTTCTGCCCATTTTTGAATTGGGTTGTTTGTTTTTTTGTTATTGAGCTGCATGAGCTGCTTGTATATTTGGGAGATTAATTCTTTGTCAGTTACTTCATTTGCAAATATCTTCTCCCATTCTGAGGGTTGTCTTTTAGTCTTGTTTATGGTTTCCTTTGCTGTGCAAAAGCTTTTAAGTTTCATTAGGTCCCATTTGTTTATTTTTATTTCTCTAGGAGGTGGGTCAAAAGGATCTTGCTGTGATTTATGTCATAGAGTGTTCTGCCTATGTTTTCCTCTAAGAGTGTTATAGTGTCTGGCCTTATATTTATGTCTTTAATCCGTTTTGAGTTTATTTTTGTGTATGGTGTTAGAGAGTGTTCTAATTTCATTCTTTTACATGTTGCTGTCCTGTTTTCCCAGCACCAGTTATTGAATAGGCTGTCTTTTCTCCACTGTATATTCTTGCCTTCTTTATCAAAGAAAAGGTGACCATAGGTGTGTGAGTTTATCTCTGGGCTTTTTTTTTTTAAAACATCTTTATTAGAGTATAATTGCTTTACAATTTCTGCTTTATAACAAAGTGAATCAGTTATACATATATATATGTCCCCATATCTCTTCTGTCTTGCATCTCCCTCCCTCCCACCATCCCTGTTCCACCCTTCTAAGTGGTCACAAAGCCCTAAGCTGATCTCTCTGTGCTATGTGGCTGCTTTCCACTAGCTATCTGTTTTACATTTGGTAGTGTATATATGTCCATGCCACTCTCTCACTTTGTCCCAGCTTACCCTCCCCCTGCCCTGTAATATCTCTGGGCTTTCTATCCTGTTCCATTAGTCTAATTTCTGTTTTTGTGCCAGTACCATACTGTCTTGATTACTGTAGCTTTGTAGTATAGTCTGAATTGACACCTTAATTAATACACTGTGTGTACCATCTCCATTTCTTTCACCCACTAACTCCTTTGTAAATTTCCTTAATTCTGTTGAAATCGGAGTAATGTTCTTTTGCTTCATAGACTGTGCTTCTGAAGTTTCACTGAAGAATTCCTTTAACCCAGTATGTCGTGAAGAAGGGGCAGGTTTTATCCATGCCCCTCGGCAGAGACCTGGAGATGTTCTTACAAATCACCTGTAGTAACAACCTCACAGCCAGTTCTTCAGTCCATGTAGGTGCCTCACAAAAATCTATGCCCTGTCCTCCCTAGTAGTAAATATGCTTGAATATGGGACCACGAGCCAAATAAGTCATTTCTTTTTGTGAATGAAATATTAAGGGCTTGTCTAGTGGAATTGCACTTGTGCTGTGGCTCCCTCCATCAGATGTCTCTCCAGGAGCCCTTGAGCTGTATTGCTACACAACACTCTCATTCACTGACAAGAACCTTGACGAGGAATGAAGATCCTTCTGCTTCCCATGTCCTCTAGGAAATATTTAAAACTGAAAGACAAGCAAAGGGTATTTGGTCACTGTTATTTTGCATATATTGCTCATTTTATATTTATAGGTATAATCTTGGCATAATGCAAAAGGGAATGAAATATTTGAATGTTCTACTTCGAAATGAAAATTGGAACAACATAAGCTCATGATGTTGTTTCTGAAATTTGAGATTATCTTTAGCTGATTTTTTTGGAGACCAAGATAGCATTACTCTCCTAAGGCTGGCATGAAATGACTCCTTCAGTTAAGTTCTCATTTGGCATTTGGGCATCCCAAGTCAGCTAAGGAAAAGATATCCCCCATGAGAGCCCTACACTTGATCAGCGAGTCACTAAGATGTGAGATAACATAATTGAATGAAAAATACAGTCATGTAGGTTTGAGGGAGTCTTGTGGTTGCCAGTAATAGATTTAAATATACAGAAGTTGCTTCTGGATGAATGTTTCACTGTTTCATCTGGTAGAGATGATTCCTCACACATGTATTACTGTGCAGGTTTTTGGAAGCCTTTTAGCTTGTACAACTTGAGCTATTTTTCTTGCATTCATTTTCCAACTCCTGGACATCCACATTTTACACCTATTTCCTTTTGACTAAGCCTGTTGTAGGAAGTCACCGTAATCTACTGCCTGTCAGGGATACTGGATTGCATTGCTTTGTAACTTTGCCTTCCTTTACAGTTACTAGGTAACATATCTTTTCAAGAGTGTCAAAAACACTTAAAAGTAATGTTTTTCATTGCATTTCCTAGTAACTGTCATGGTTAAAGTATTAGAATGTAAATGTAGAGTTATCAGTTTTACTCAAAATAATTTGGGGATATTAAAATCCTAAGTGTAGGTTTGAATCTATGAGTAATTTTTAAACTTTTCTAACTGTTCTAGGATTTTAATCATTGATCTAAAAGTAGAGATAGCACATTAATAGATGCAATGAGTATTTAGAAATTGGACTCTGTTTCTTCTGCAAAATGAATATCTTCAACGGACAGGAACACTTGCTAATGTGATATCAAAATTTAAAATGTATTTTATCCCAGTTGACCCTAACCAGCTGAACTCATAAACTGTCATGAGTTTTAAGTGGCTCAGTACACCACACTCTTACTAGACCATACTGAGGATCCTTTCTTGACCAGTGAACAATGGGAATTGTTTAGCCAAACATTGTAGACTTCTAGACTCATTCTGTGCCAAACAAGTGAAAGTTTTCAATGCTTAATGAGTATAACCACCATGAAAACCCCTTCCTAATTCTTGAAATTTCCCTCTCTGCAAACTGTACAGTGATTTTCTTCACTAATGTTCTGTTGCTTGGGAAACATTTTGTTTGTTTGTTTTTTGTTTTTAGCTCTAGAGTTCTTTGTTTTATTCCTTGATGCTGCTAAGTCATTTTTACAATAATATGGCACAAAAAAGCAATATAATTATCTAAAAATGTCTTATTTTGATCATAAATACTTCAATTCCTTTTCCAATATTTTTAACCATAATTTTTATCCAAATGTTAGTGGACCGTTTATATTGGAGAATCTTGGATTGTTGTATACTCTGCCCCCCTCCCAATTTCTCTCCCTTTTCTCGCAGGAAACTTATTAGCAGTGAAATTCAGCAGGGCAGCCAGTACATTGGCACCATTGGCAATGAGGAAATCATAAGTTGTGCCTTTAAATAATACCACTAAATAATTATAAAAAGTCAGCTGGTGGGATTATAAAACTGGTCAAAATAAGAAAGAGAAAGTAAGCATTATGGTAATAAGAGGAATTATTTTATTGAGTGCTTGCTATTGACTCATTATACTGACTAAAAATAAGCTCCTGAAATCAGTTCTTCTAACAGTCCTCAGAGGTAGATAAGGAGACTGAGGATCATGGAAATAAAGACTAAATCTCTATTCCGAATCATTCTGTGAACCAGTTTGGGAGAAGGCCTGATTCCCAAAGCACTCACTGAATGGCTGCATTTAAAGGTAGTGTTGTGTTGACCTTGATCCAGGACAGGGATGGCTAATTCCTGATGATGGATTACACAGGCTTTTACACTCTGCCACTTCAAACTGCTTATCTCTTTGAGAGCTATAAACCTCACAGAGTTCTGAATGAGAGGAGCAGTACTGTGGAGTGCATGAGAAAGCCTAACGAATGAAGAAGTGTAGGATGAATTATGGTCCATATACATTACAGAATATTATAATGCTCTATAAAGAAATGATCAAGTTATACCAGTTGAGTTGAGTAAGCCTCTGTGATGACTGGTACCGTTAAGTGAGAAAGATAAGAGTAATGTTTATAATGTTACTCATATTTTATAAAGCACAAAAATCTCTCTATACGTGCACGTGTGCGTGTGTGTGTAGATAAAAAAATCATGAACCAGGTGCTAATGCAGGTTACCTTAGAGAGATGGTCGTGGCTGTCATGGTGGAGAATGTAGTTGGAAGAGGGAATAAAACAAAACGAAGGCAGCATTAGATACACAGAAACAAACCAGAAACAACAAAAGCACCCCAGCATGTGAAATAACCTCTTATGTAAAATAATATATATGGGTTGTTATAGGCTGAACTGTGTCCTCCAAAAATGATATGTTGAAGTCCTAACCTCCTGTACACCACATTGTGATTTTTATTTGGAGATAGCGTCTTCACAGAGGTAATCAAGTTAAAGGGAGGTCATTAGGGTGAGGCCTAATCTTATATAACTGTGCTCTTATAAGCAGGGGGACATTGGGACACAGAAAAGATGATGTGGAAAGAGAAGACGGCCATCTGCAAGCGAGGGGATGCCTGGGGCTCAAAGAAGCTAGGAGAGAGGCCTGGAACGTGTCCTTCCCTCAGAAGGAACCAGCACTGCCAACACCTTGATTTCAGACTTCTAGCCTCCAGAACTATGAGACAAAAACATCTGTTGGTTAAACCATCCAGTTGGAGGCATAATTTTAAGGGCAGCCTTAGGAAACTGATAGATGGGTATATAAATTTATAAAGAAATTAGGGGATATAAAGGTAGAGTTTAACCACTTTCATTTGTGGAGATCCTTAGGATATATTGTCAAGCAAAAAAAGGAAAGGTATTACAGTAATGTCCATAGTGTGCTTCTATTAAATTAAAAGGGAGTAAGAAAGGCATCTCTGTAATTAGATGGGAATTGAAATACCAGCTTTACCACCTCTTATCTATGTGAACATGGGCAAATTACATCGTTTTATCATGTACTCAGTGGGGCTTATGATGCCCACGTTGTAAGATTGCTTGTGGAATAAATGGCAGAATGATGCATGTAGAGCTCTAAGGCCTCCTTTGATGCTCCAAGTCTTCCAATTTGCTGTCTCCTATGTCTGGAAGTTTCTTTCTTTTTTTTTTTAATATAAATTTATTTATTTATTTTTGGCTGTGTTGGGTCTTCTTCGTTGCTGCGTGTGGGCTTTCTCTAGTTGTGGCGAGTGGGGGCTGCTCTTCATTGTGGTGTTCAGGCTTCTCATTGCGGTGGCTTCTCTTGTTGTGGAGCACAGACTCTAGGTGCACGGGCTTCAGTAGCTGTGGCATGCGTGCTCAGTAGTTGTGACTCACAGGCTCAGTAGTTGTGGTGCACCAGCTTAGTTGCTCTGTGGCATGTGGAATCTTCCCAGACCAGGGCTCGAATCCCTGTCCCCTGCACTGGCAGGCAGATTCTTAACCACTGTGCCACTAGGGAAGCCCCCTGTCTGGAAGTTTCTTGACATAGCTGACTCTTCATCCTACTTGTCACCACCTTGGATGGTCTCCCCTGACCATTTTCCTCCTCTTTTCTTTGTCACAAAACACCCATTTTTACCTTACTCGTAGCATGTTTTTCAAACCTCACGTTATTTCTTTGATTTCTAGTCTACTTCCTGTTTCCCCCACAGTCCATTCACTCCACAAAGGCAAGAATTATTCTTGTCCTATTCACCACTGACTCTCCAGTGCCGAGAACATTGTCAAGCACAGAGAAGGCAATCAAGAAGTATTCGTTGAATGAACGAAAGTGCTTTAAACAGTATTTGTCACATAATAACTACACAGTAAATATTGGTGATCTTTTCTTGTTCTTCTCATTATACAAGTATATGGTCCCCTCAGTGACACGTACAATAATCCATATGTGGAGAAAAAAGGAGGGTTTCTTTAATTCCTCACCATCCTTTTTCACCCCAAACATTGGGAACATGCTTTCCTTGGCCCAGAGGAGAAATCTGATCTGAGTCCTCTTTTAATTTTTTTGAAAATGCGATGGATTCAGGGATCACATGCCACAGAATCTACTCAAAATTACGATTAAGGACTTCTTAAGCAGGCAGATAGCTGTCCAACAGCCTACAGGTACTCTCTCTCATATTGTGACCTTACTTGGCTCAGGTAGTTATCAGAGGTGTAATTATGTTTAAAGAGAAAATAGGAACCACTGCTCTTCATCCAGAAATGTAGCAACACCCCATCTGGAGCATGATATGCTCGTTGCTGAGAAACAGCATACAGGGATAAAAAATTTTGGACCGAGTGTTAGCATAAAATCCAATAAGCGTGAATAGATCCAGGTAAGCAAATTATAGTGATCCAAAGGCAGTTTATTTGGATTTGTAATCTAATTGTTAGAAAAGGTGGCCTGAATATTATTACTGGAAAAATGGTGTAGGGGCACACGGGTTCAGAGCACTCAGTGTTAGGCTTTGCAGGCAGCGGTTTTTATTCCTCTTGTAGTTCGCATCAGGCACGCGTGACAGCTGAGCACGTGAACCCGTGTGGTGTATCACTTGAATATTCCTTGAAGGGATCAAAATATTTCACATTTTTAAAGCTTTAGGAGACAGATGGGACCACAGAGATTTCAGTAAACTTTGCTGTTTACCCTCTTCGTATGAACTTTCAGTGATGAGAAGTGGCTCCGGCATCAGAAACTCCTTCTCATTTTTCTTATTGCCAGAATTCTTACCTGTGCTGAGTGAAAATTGTCACCCCTCAGTTGATGTCCTGCTCATTTATCCGATTCTGTAAAAATAGAATATGTCTATTCCATTTGACACTGCTTTAACAACTTGAAGATTGTAATAATGTCCCTGCCTTTCTTCAAGCTGAACATCCCAAATGACTTTACAACATTTATTTCACTGGAAAAGAGGGGCTGAATTGGCCCTGGGTCCCATCAAAGGTTTGAATCCTTTCAGAACCTAAGAGAGGAAGAGGCGGGGCTCATGGTGTGTGAAGGTGGAGCTTTGGACAGAGGGTTCCCTAGTCTGTCCAGGAGTTGTCTCTATTACCTGAACTCATCCTTGGATTTTCTCACACCCTCAGTGGGGGCTAGGGCAAGTCCTCATGACAAAGTGAAACAGTGTGTGAAGATCCACACATAAGTCATTTTCCAAACACTTGAAATATTAATTTATGCATCATTCAAACAGATAAGTAGGCATTAGAATTGTTAGATGATTTACTCCTTTAATGGGGCAAAGACATGTATGAAACTGGCCTTGTATTCTAAATTTATTTTTAGAGTACACTTTATGAGGATTATTGCCATAATGAAACCAGAATTTGCCAAGCCATGTTCCATGCTATGCAAGTGGCTTTCAAGATATTAGTAGATATTCTTCAGAAAGAGGGTACCGTGAGACTCCAGGATCCACAAAGTTTCTGATCTTACCTTACACTGTCATACCATGTGACAAGTGATATTTTAAAACAGGAGTTAGAAAGAGCTGCTATACTATATTGCTATCCTAATATGTTCATTCCCCACAAAAAACATTTTATACAGATTCTCTGGATGTATGACCAGAGTATTGAGATTATTTTTAGTGGCCATTTAAGATGTATTTTTTAAATACTAAATTTATGTGTTTAATAATTTCTCTATATAATTCTTCACTATATATTATATAGTTTGTCTTTTTTATTTTTGAACTTGCTTAGTACTGTCATTTCTTGGCATAATTTTAACACCAACTACAATGTTATTATGGTAGTATATTATACTTACTTTTTACTGCTTAGTATATTTGAGGTATAATAATATTTAATAGTTCTTTTTGTTTTGTGTTTATTAAATATGATTATCTCATTCCTTCATATAGACTATTTTTGTGTGAATAATTTAAAATATTTACACACACAAACATACACTCATTATGAATTAGTAAAACACTTAAGTCACTGAAATGTTAAGGGCAAGTACTACTCTTAATAAAACAAAATATACCAATGAAGTTTTAGAAAAATCTTCTCAGGTGTTCTGCCTCTCAGTTTAGAACAGCTGAATGCTTCTAAAGTAAAGCAAATTCCCCAGGAAACAAAAAAGAAGTGCTTTAGAAATTTAAATATTAGTTTTTAGATTATTATAGTGTTTATTTATTTAATCAAGACAGTAAGTCGGAAACCCAACTTCACAACCACCCTCAGCTGACTGCAAACATGTTCTTGCTCTTTCTTTAGAGGATAGATATCACCTAAGCACCCCCAAACAAATGGATTACATATTCTATGCTTTTCATTTCCCTTGAACATTGCAAACACATTGGGGTCTACTTATAATGTTGTTTTGGTGGTTTATGCAGCTGAGACCATCTTTATGGGGAAACCATCTTACATTTGGTGTTTTGGTATAAAATTACTCTTGAATGGGTCCCAAGATGGGTCTATCATTGTTCTATGTTCTGCGTGTTACACACAGTGATTGTGATTTTAAATTTTGTGTCTTGCTCTGTTCTATGCCCTGCAATAACTAGAAAGGCACATGAACACAGTCCATTACCAGAAGGAAGCCAGTTTATCTGGACCTCAGAGGATCATATGAAACATATCTTTACTGTTCCCACGCATCTGTCTCTTTCTGCATGTATGAGGAATGGACACAGGAGGTCCACTGCTACTTGTTCTCCTTCTTGCTTCCTTTTTGACCTTTTCTTCCTTCCTTCTGGTTTTTGGCATCTGCTTAATCTACTGTGTCTACTCAGGTCAGGAGGATTCATTTATCCTCAAAGCCAGCAATGCCATTAATATTGAAATTTTACGTACCGTCCTGTGTCCTGATGTGTTTTGAGATACACTCATTCATTAGGTTCTCATGTGCTCAAAGGCTGCTTTAATATCTTTTTGAGTATGAGAGCATTCTGTCTCACTGAGGCATCACTAGGCTAAAAGACTACCTTTAATCTTTGATAAGATTGTGTAGAAATAAGGGGATGAAGGAATCAGAAATTTGTTCTGAAGTATATAGTAATGCAGCTTAACTCATACGCATAACTGCAGTCAGGATCCATCTATTCCCATCACTCTCACCATCAGTCTTGCAACTATAACTAAGGTGATTAACTGTCTCAGTTTGCCCAGGCCTTGGAAAGAGAGGGTCCTGGGACATAGAACTTCCATTATTAAAATGTGGGAAGTCCTGGGACATCCCAGTTTCACTGAGACTGAGAAGGTTCCCAGGAAGTGGGATTTTTAAAACTGAGAAAATCCCGGGGAACAAGTTGGTCACCTCACTTGCCACCAACTTCTGACTTCATCATGGGGGATTTGAGTGCATTTATGCTCTAGGACTAGTTGAATCAGTTCTTGCTTCAGATTATAGTGGATGGCAAAAGTCTCTGTTATTTTTCAGGGAAAAAATGTCCTGTTGTGTTACTCCTGGTTGTCATAATGTATATCATCTCCCCATTTTCCTGTGGAAAAAGTCACAGTTTCTCAACACAGCATATTAAACACTTCACAACCTGGCCTATACCTTCTCCTCTGTCTTTACCACACCCTGGCTTCCTATATGCTCCAGCTCACTGACTTTGAGTCATTCATCTTCAAGCCTTGGGACCTGAGCATACATTTTTGTTTCTTCCCAGTCTCCCTTTTCCCCTTCTCTCCTACTTCCTCCCTCCGTTAGGTATACTCATTTTGTAAGACAGCTCAAATGTCTTTGCCTCTGAATAACTGTTTCCATCTTTGCCAAGAAGAGTTATCCCCTATCTTTTGTCAACTGAAATTTAAAAATAATAACAACAAACTATACAGTGTGAGAGCTGTGAGCTTGTTTTATTCAGGGAACTTACTGAGGACTATAGCCTGAAAGACAGCCTCTCAGGTAGCTCTGAGGAACTGCTCTGAAGAGGTAGGGAGAGAAGCCTCTGTGTGTGTGTGTGTGTGTGTGTGTGTGTGTGTGGTGAGGTATGTGTGTGTATGTCTTTATTTTGACTAAGGAGTACTTGCAACCAAGCATAGGTAGAAGGTTATTGCTAGTCACAAGGAACAGATACTTCAGTTAATAATTTTAGTGCTTTTCTAAGTATGGGAACATGCAAGAATTGGGTTCATAAAATTTTTCCCTGAAAAATATCTAACTATCTAAGGGCCTATTTTGCCTGTTTTCCCAAAGCACAGAGTGCCTCATCCTGTTATTCCTGAAGCCCTTTCAGGGTGCACCGTAGGTCAGTGACTACAATGGCTAGTGCCTTGATCCTTGTAGAACTGGTTGGTGGGCAACATTCTTTGTTTTATACCTCTAGTTCTGTTTATATCTTAATAATATACTTTATCATTTAGTATTCCAAATATATAATCAAGACCCATCTTCTTTACTAGACTATTTCTCAAAAGCAGTGATAGACTTATTTTTCTTTTTGCCTCTGATCTCGGAGAGGCAGCAACGAGTGGTGGCGTGAAGCAAGATCTTAATTCCCTGCCCAGGAATTGAACCTGGGTAGCCTGGATGAAAACCAGGAATCCTGGCCACTAGACCCCCTGGCTCTTGCCCCCGGTGAAAAATGCATTTCTCTCGGAGGCAAAAACTGTAAAAACTGGCGCAAAGTTTATTATTAGAGACATAGCACAACAACAAGTGGGAGAGCACCCAGAGAAACAGTTTGTTTAGTTAAGATAGAAGCGAGGCAGAGATGCACACCTGGAGAGGAAGGGTGTGGGCGTCCTCCCGAATGAGGAGTGCAGTAGAGAGGCGGTGAAGTCATTTATATAGGGCAGTTCTTCCGGGTCTCTGTTTACCTTTGGCCAATTACCTGGTTTCTTTCTCCACACCTGACCTGCCCTAGGAGCCGCCCCAACATGGGTGCACAATTTTTTTCCAAGCTGGATTCCAGCCCAGAGGCCTATGGGACGACCTTAGCATCACATATTATGTAGTGGTGCCCCCTCCTTTTTGACCCCCAAGGAGCCTTTCTGTGCATGTGCAGTGTCTCCCTTGCCCCAAGGATGGTTTATATGACCTCTTGAGCCTTTACTCAAACAACGTTTAGCCCCTCTCTGTCCCTGCCATGACTGTTATCTTAAGGTGTCCACAGGAGACAAAACCTGGCTGTTTACCCTGTTCCTGCTGTTACTTCCATTTCGGAGAGCAAACAGGAGGTTGATTTTAAATGTCTAACCTGGAGCCCATCTATCTCCTGTCTCAGGAAATGCAAACAGGAGACTAGTTCTAAGTGTCCTGCCTGAAGCCCACTTTTTCCTGCCCCATGAAAAGTAAATGGGAGGCCAGTTGTAAATGCCTAGCTTGGGGTCCACCTATCTCCTGCCTCATCTCCCGTGCTTAAACTCTTGCCTGGTGCACAGTGAAATTTGTTGAGTCAACATCTTAGATTGATATGTTTTCAGTTCTTTTAAACAGATGAGAAAACTGAGATTTAGAGAAGTAAAATGATTTTACCTATATCAAGAGCGAAAAAGTGGCAGAAGCAGGGCTAGAACCTAAGTTTTCTAACTCTAAAGACCATGCATTCATTACCACTTCAATTGTATGTATTCATTGCCAATAACCTACACTCCCAACTTGAAAATAGAGAACTCTTGAAAGGGTCAGGAGAAATAAGTTTCAGGAGAGTGAGAAAGGAATTCCATATTTGAGGCAATGATCTGCACGCCACACAGTAGAATTTCTCAAAGGGAAAATGGTGCATTTGGATTAGCATGGCCTTACATTAAAAAGAGTCATTATTGTCTGTCTTGCATATTTCAGTTAAACTAAGACTAGACTTGTTAATTTAGGTCAGCTTGCTGTGCCTTAGATGACTTTAACTAGTATGTGATATTTCTAAAACAAGTCTTAGAATAAACTGGAATAGGATTTTGTTTATAATGTCTTTTGTGCATTTAAGAGAGAGGTTACTCTTCTGTTAAATCAAGCCATTTAGTTAGCATTAATTTGAATTAAACTCCATGATTTTGTCACATTTCTATCAGGTTCAGTGTGAAAACATTGCCTAGTTCCCTCAATCAATTTAATTTTCAAAAATTAAGGCGGAGATAAAGGTTGTGGATGTGTAGAGTAACGTGCCTCTCAAGCCAAACTTAAGAGCTAACATCTTGTCTAAAACAATCTAGAGAATCTTAAGGAATTGTCACTTTAGGGCTTCCCTGGTGGCGCAGTGGTTGAGAGTCCGCCTGCCAATGCAGAGGACACGGGTTCGTTTACCGGTCCGGGAAGATCCCACATGCCACAGAGTGGCTGGGCCCGTGAGCCATGGCCGCTGAGCCTGTGCATCCGGAGCCTGTGCTCTGCAATGGGAGAGGCCATAACAGTGAGAGGCCCACGTACTAAAAAAAAAAAAGAAAGAAAGAAATAGTCACTTTCTAAATATTGAGTTAAAATAAAAGGTCTGGTGGTGAATTTTCACTGCTTTTAATGAAACACCAATGTTCCTAGTTTAGCTGGGATTTATTCTGTGTGCCTGGAACATATTTCCTGAGTTTTTAGATGCTCTGTTTCTCCTGCAATTAGAATAACTAAGTACTCAGTTGTCATGGAAATACTCCCCTCTATAAAAATTCTTGAAACAGAAGCTTTCTTGATTTGTCTCTCTTTGCAGAGAAAGCAGTTACTATTATTTTATCCTCCTTTCTTTGTGCTTCTTTTTGTATCTCTCTGTACCTTCCAATTCATATTGTTTTGTAGCACTTTTGTGGTGCTTGATCCCTAGTTGAAAATGCCTGTTCATTCATGAGAAGCAGTAATAATATTCAGATGGTGTTCCAAGCTTTTAGTAGTTGACAGTAATCACTGAAAAGGTGCATATATGTAGCTGAGGCATTGTTATGTTGGCTGCTTTTAGTTTAATCCAATTTCAGAATATTCTAGTAGTTACTTGGAAATAGAATATTGTGTTTTCAGAGGAAAATGATGGTGGGCCTCCGCAGCTGACACAACTAGGCGAGAACCATATCTGACTCATCTCAATGAGACTTCATCCTACACTATTTGGGAGGTCAGTTACTATTATCACCAGTGGGGCTTCCCTGGTGGCGCAGTGGTTGAGAGTCTGCCTGCTGATGCAGGGGACACGGGTTCGTGCCCCGGTCCGGGAAGATCCTACGTGCTGCGGAGCGGCTGGGCCCGTGAGCCATGGCCGCTGAGCCTGCGCGTCCGGAGCCTGTGCTCTGCAATGGGAGAGGCCACGACAGTGAAAGGCCTGCGTATCGCAAAAAAAA
>NW_020172818.1:257615-299207 GCF_003031525.2 Neophocaena asiaeorientalis asiaeorientalis
AAAAAAAAAATATATATATATATATATATATCTCACCAGAATATATGCCTATCCTCACCAGGATAGGCATATAATAATTATATGTTCTATGAAAGGAAACACTAAAGAGATTCTGACATTAGATCCTTTTTTTCTAGGGGGTGAAGTAGGTGAGATTTTTGAGAACTGGTGGTTTAGTGATACAGAGCATGGAAATAGAGCCTATTATTTTCCTCTATCATTTAGTTTTATATATACTGCGCATCTTCAGTATGTGGACACTGTGCCTGGTGCCTGAAAGTTCTATAGTGACATCATACTGTTAGGCAGCAGCCCAGCGTAATGGTAACAGGCACAAGATTTGAAGCCAGACTGCCTGGGTTCACGTCTAAATGTTTTTATTCGTTACCTTTGTGGCCTCAGTCTTCAATTTTCTCACTTGAAAAATTATGATTGCACTTCTTTGTAGGGTTGCTTTTGGTGTTGAATGATTTTATATTTGTATATATTTCAGACTAGTACCAGGGACGTAATGAGCACTCTGTTTGTAAAATGTAAATAAGACAAAATGTTGAGCAAGAGACAAAGTTTCTACACTCATGGAGTTAACTGCCATGTCAATAATTCTTCATTGGTTGATATCACTCCCCAGGCACAGTATCAGCACTAAATAAAACATGTCCCCAAGGCAGCTTTTGATAGAATAAATAAGAGAACAACAAGGGAAAAATTGAACAGGGGAGAGAGTTCACCAGCATTGAGATGCTCTTCAGTTAAGCACCCACACGATTTCCCCTTATATCTACCAATGCCCTTGAAGGAAGGGTGATAGGAGAAGTAGATTATAATGAATGCACATAAATATATGTATGAATCACAGGGCTGACTTGGCAGAGACCAATACATCTTTCTCAACATAATGGATATCTTCCTAAAGAGTTGTAGATACACTGAGGGTCTTTAAATCCAATTATATTTCAAATACTCCAGGAGAGCCTGTTTAAAAGTACCTATGGTGGACCCTTATAAGGGAACTAGCCATTACCTAATTCACTTAGTTTTTATATTTTCGCTTTTGCATTGGATTTTTAAGTCACATACTAGTGACTAGTTTTTCCTGAAGTATAGATTAATTTAAAATAATTGAATTTGTTTAAACTTTCTGAGAGCAGGTACTCAGTTTTTCTTAACAATATGAGCACTTGGCATATGAAGGCATTCAAAAGTGAATTGTTAAAATGAGTAAATGAATGCAGTATCATCTAAAATATGAAATATGTGAAATTTTAGGTTGGATTATTAAGCAGTAAATTTATCTTCAAATTAACAATGACTAAATACTTTATTAAATGTTGTAGAAAGAGTCAGAAATAGAAAATATTTTAAAAACTGACAAACACAAATACAGCATCTCTAAATGATGTAAAGAGATGAATCTAGGCAGGAAAGGCTCAAGATTCACAGCTATCCCTGATTTTATTCCCTTCCTCCCTTCTTGGATTGCTAATTTCCATCATTTTACAGCACCACTTGGTTATTTAATATCCTAGAGTTAAGGCAGGGGCATAGAATATGGATCCAGATTCCCTTCATGTTGAAGCACGACCCTAGGAGAAGACTTGAGTCCTCATGGAAAGGGAGGCCAAGAGCCCTACAGATTGTCGGGACCCTGGTGGACATTCTGGAGTTGAATGTAGTTTTCAATCCATCAGAATATTCAGTTCTACTCAGTATTTCTCAATTTCCTAATCCAGCTCCCTTTCCTAAGATTCTCATGGCAACTTAAACCTTCTCCAGGATTACTGGAACCTATTTCCCAGCTCCTGCCACACTCAAGGTCAATAGATGAGCTCACTCCTACTTCCCAGGAAAAAAGTAGGAGCCTTCATCTAGAAATCCCCTCTACCAAAACCCAGTGCATGGACACCCATCTGTAACTGGGTTATGGATTATATCTTGTTCATGATGATTCCTTCTCTTTTCCATATCTTTAAGTTATTCTTCTCTGCTGGTTTCTTCTCATCAACAGTTAAAGTGATTAAACCTCACCCATTAAAAAAAAAAAAGGCAAAGTTTTCTGGATTCCATGTCTCATTTAGCTACAACTCGAGTCATCGTTCATTTCCAACATAGCCAAGATTCTTTGAATAGTTATATATTCTGTCTCTGCTTTATCTTCCTCTTTTCCTCAGTTGGAGGTAAGTATTTTGCCCAGCTGCTCTATCAAAATGTTCTTCCAAGGGCACCTATGATGTTCTTGTCACAAATCCAGTGGAAAATTTTCCGTTTTTTCCTTGCTTGATATCCTTGCAGCATGGGACATCGTTGACCTCACCTAGGCCCTTCTCTTCTTTTTCTCCTTTCTCCTAAACACTCCTTAAATGTTGATATTTCTCTGTTTTTGCCCTTGGCTCTTATTCATTAATGGTATGTATTGACTGTCTTTTGTGTGCCAGGTACCATCTAGAACCTGCTTCACTTATTCTGTTCGCTATCCTTGCTAATGCCATCCAGTCCCATGAATTAAATTATCAACTATATCCAGTGTTGGCAGATTTTATCAAATAAAAATATGACATGCTGAAAAAATTATTCATTGTTCGCCTGAAATCTAAATTTAATTGGATGTCATATGCTCTATTTGGCAGCACTAACTACATCAAGACATCAAACTCAAATGCCTTCAGGAACCAGTTAGCTAACAAAAGGTATAGAAAAATAATAGTGGGGACTAGGGCAAACTGAAGAGCACACATCCCATCAGAAGACCTTGAAATTCAATTTCTTTCACACCCTTGTAGGCAAATACATTGGGTCAAGGGCCACAGGTGATCCAAGATTACACATTTGAAACTTCTGAAGTCTATATACTAATGATTCCTTCTAGTTCTGTGTATATAACTGTTTCCTAAATATCTTTACTTGGATATTCTCCTGGTAACTCAAGATGCACAAAAATAAAGTCTCTATGTTACAGCCAGAGTTATCACTCTATAATACAGATTGGATCATGCCACTTTCCAATTTAAATCTTTACCCGATTCTTCATTGCTTTCAAGATAAAATTCAGGAGTTTTATGTGTCCTTAGGTTTCTAGTCTCACCAGCTCCATTTTTATTTAGGATTCAGGCCTGAAATAGTCTTACGAAGAAGATGTATTTATAAATCAGTGACTTTAATACAAAATAATAAGCCCTATTGTAGCAGAATACATTAGAGCTAAAAGATGAGATGAGGAGCATCTAACTCTGTCACTCACAAGGGGAATGTCATCAAATAACTTATGGAAGCTCAGGTGTACTTTAAACTTGTAGTAGGCAGAATAATGGCCCTCCCAAAGGTATGCATGTCTTAATCCCTGTAACTTGTAAATATATTAATTTATATAGCAAGGAGAATTAAGGTTGCAGATGGAATTAAGGTTGTCAGTTAGCTGACGTTGAAATTGGGAAATTATGCTGGATTATCTGGGTGGGCCCAGTGTAATCACAAGGATCCTTAAACATGTAAGAAGGAAGCAGGAAAGTCAGAGTCAAAGTGATGCAATGTGAGGAAGACTCTACTGCCCGTTCTTGGCTTCAGATGGAAGGAGGCCACAAGCCAAGGAAAGCAGGTGGTCTCCAGAAGCTGGAAAAGGTAAGAAAATAGATTCTTCCCTAGAGCCTTCAGAAAGGAATGCAGCTTTGCTGACACATTGATTTTAACTCAGTGAAACCCATTTCAGTCTTCTGACCCCCTCAGAGGTATAAGATAATACATTTGTGTTGGTTTAAGTCATTCGTTTTTGGTAATTTGTTACAGCAGCAGTACAAAACTAATGCAGAACTAAAGTGAACAAGTGATCAAGTTGGGGACTGGCCCTCCCTACTTGGGCTTGACACATACAAGGGCCTGGAGTTGTAGGAGGCTATGGCTAATGGGAAGCACAGTATTTCTGTGTGTTTAGAGGGTAAGGGCCAGTGGATGGATGTTTGGATGTGACTCCAAAGGAAAGGGAGGGGATGAATTGTGGAAGGCCACACATATCCTTCAGAGGAAGTTGGGCTTTATCCTGAAGGCACTAGGGAATCCTTGAAGGGCTTTCATGATGAATAAGATGATACTTCATAAATGAGGAGAAACTATTGAGAGTGGAAAACTTTAAGTCGCCTTATTTAATGTACCCCAAATAGATCATTATTTGTTTTTGAGGTGTGATCTGAACTGTAAACTTGTCATATTTCCTAATTCCAAGTTTTGTCCTCAGCTGTTTTCTGGAGTGTGTACTCAAATGTTCATTTGTATTATTTCAATACTCTTGTTCCCTTGTTTACCCTCATTGGAGAAAGCATCGTCCTAAGGTAACAGATGCAATGCCATGGTATTTTGATTCTCCCTTTAATTCCCTCCTTTGATGATTAGTTGTCCAGTTGTTGTATTTAGAAATGGAATCTTCAGACTAAACTACACCCTGTATAATGCCAAAATGATTCAGAAAAATCAGCCGATGAGGTGACTGTATCATCAGTTATCTTATTGAAGGGAGACAACTGTGCATACTGGTGTAGAAGAAAGAATAACAGCAGACACAGGTCTTTTTACTCAAAAGTTTTTTATTGAGTAGCTATTTTGTGGTAGGCGCTGAGCCTGACACTGGATATCTGTTGGGGGAAAAAAACCAAATGTGATTCTTGTCTTCCAAGAGACTACAGTTGAGGGACAGAGAGAGAGAGGGAGAAAGAGTTGGAAAATAGATATTAAGCAAGTAAACACACACAAAAATATGGATTTAACATTTGTGGTAAATGCTGGGAAAGAAAGGAACAAGGTAATTAGAGAGCGAGAAATAGATAGGAGGATGGGATATGTCTTTTATCCTGGGCAGTCAAGAACTTTCTAAGGAAGTGAGATTTGCGATGAAAATTGAAGGATAGGAGGGAACAACTTAGAAGCAGTGAGCAGAAGTTCCTGGTAGAGAGAATATGGTACAGAAGGTCCTGAGGGTGGAAAGAAGGCCAGTGAACTAGGGCAAGTTGGGGGCAAGGGGCACAGACCTTGAGGAGGCAGAGGGTTAAGTGCCCACAGGTGCCTAGCGTCTTGGTTGCAACTGGAACTGACTGGGCAATTGTAGTCAAGCTGCTCAGTCTCTGGACTTTCTGTACCCTGTGAAAGGCACTGAATGAACTTGATGCTCTCGCCTACCCTGCAAAAGAATAAGATATCAGGGCTTCCCTGGTGGCTCAGTGGTTGAGAGTCCACCTGCCGATGCAGGGGACACGGGTTCGTGCCCCGGTCCGGGAGGATCCGGCTGGGCCCGTGAGCCATGGCCGCTGAGCCTGCGCGTCCGGAGCCTGTGCTCCACAACAGGAGAGGCCACAGCAGTGAGAGGCCCGCGTACTGCAAAAAAAAAAAAAAAAAAAAGACATCAATTCCGTTGTCACATAAGGAAGATGAAGGAAAAGCTAGATTACTGAAAAAGCCTTGGTTCTTAGCAAATACTTACTGAGGACTTAATTTATGCAGAGTGCCGGGGGAGCAGGAGAAGAGAAATGCACCAGCATCTGCTGTCTAGCTGAGGCTGTTACTTCTGTTCTGTATTTCATGCCTCTGTAGGCTGGTCTGTGGGAAGGATCCCCAAATACCACCACCCACAGATAACTTTGAAAGGATCACTGAGAAGCTCTGTGTAGCTTCTGAATATCTCAAACTTACCCCAAGACCTGAAGATGCTACTTCTGACTTCTGAACCTTCCTACACACAGGCTAGATACCATTAGCTTCATGATGTCACACGGAGCTGGTGCTCGACTTCCCTTCCCAGATCACATCCGCAGAGCAGGAAAGGTGAAGAGCAGGGGGACCCGGTCAGTGCAGGCTGCACACACTCGGAGAGTTTCCTGCAATGTCTGCTGTGGGTAAATGATGTAAAATAACTCGATTTGAGGATGATTTCTGGAGAAAATCACGTGATTCTCTCCAACATCTAAACATATCTCAGAAAAAGAGAATCTGGGTAGTGGGTGGAGAGACTGCTAACCAAAATGCCTAGAGAGTGTGTGTTCCTTGACATCAAGAGGGAGAATTTAGCTCAGGATTATTCATATAGGAATGTCAGGATCTAAAGTTAATCTTTGCCATTCCAATTTGCGTTGTTCATCCCAGTCGTCGTGTGGCAGGAGGGGGCACTTTTGTCTGCCTCTGTTGGTTAACTTCTGTTAGGAGCAACATTTTAAATGGAATCTCTGTTCTCGCAATTCCTTGTGAAAGGATTGCCACATATGGGGAAATTAAGAATATCATTTCTGTAGTAGTCCTTGTGTTCTTATCACCAAGCCAAAAAAAGCTGTTGTTAAATGGGTGTGAGGTGACATAAGGCGAGATAAGATTAGCCTTCTGGCTAATGTCTAAACTCTTAATTCCTATGTGCTTTTCTTTGCCTTTATAATTTTATTTACCGAACTGTAAAATTTCTTATTTTAATTTCTTAATTACAAATAAATATGCTTCCAGGGAGGAAAACAGTATTATGAGTGAAATTAAAAGTAAATATATTAGACCTATCAGAGCAAATGAATGTTAATGAAGGCAATTCCTTTAATTATATATATATATAATATAATTACATATGTATATATGCAGTATTTATGTGTGTATAAAGCAAGATTTATTTATTTATTTTTATCTTTTTTTTTTTACATCTTTATTGGAATATAATTGCTTTACAATGGTGTGTTAGTTTCTGCTTTATAACAAAGTGAATCAGTTATACATATACATATGTTCCCATATCTCTTCCCTCTTGCGTCTCCCTCCCTCCCACCCTCCCTATCCCACCCCTCTAGGTGTTCACAAAGCACCTAGCTGATCTCCTTGTGCTATGAGGCTGCTTCCCACTAGCTATCTACCTTACGTTGATTTATTTTTAATAAGAACCAGGACTAAAAATTTACAAAGGCTTCATGTTGCTATTTTGAAGTTTCAAGATTTTGACCTCTCAAAATTTTATCAGCCAGATCGATAACTCTGTTAATCTTATATGTTTTTCAATGATATTTTCCTAGGCTTTAAAACTAGTTGTTAAAACTCAGGTGAACTTGTCCACAATAAGTTCAGAACCTTAGTGCAGAACAAGTAGAACCTCAGTGCAGAATTAAAGAAGGGAGAAAAGCTAGGATGAAGCAAGTGTGTGTCTTAGAAAACAGAGCTTCAGTTCTGATTCCCAGAACACTGTTAGAAAATCCACCTAATCATGTCTAGTGGGACACTGGCAGCTGGGCCTTGAATTGGCTTTTGGCATGCCCATAAGAGATTTTAGAGTGGATCGATACAAAACACCAGGCAAATAGGAAGATTTGATAAATCATAGAGTGGATGTTAATTGTTCTCTTTTTATAAGTATTCCTGAGATGAGCCTGCTCCCCAAGAAATACAGATTTGTATTTAGCCCTGAAGATCATCGGATCTTTTATACCTTTTGATGATAGTTCGAGTTACTGTTCCCTCATCTGAGAGGTAAATGAAAATATGGGAAGCATAATGGAATTTGCAGCTAGCTTTTTCCCTCCTGTCTTCCTCCCTCCCTCCCTCCCTTTCTTCCTTCCTTCCGTTATTTTTTATTTATTTAATTTTTTTTGGTGCATCATAGTCATTTGGCCTGTTGGGTTGAGGACGGGGCACTGACCTTCCCTGGTAGATAACACAGACATTTCCATTATCATCTAATTTCACAGAATACTGAGAGCATGACTGTGCTTCAGAAGACAAAATCTTTTGTCTTTCTCTTGAGGAACAACCATCCAGTTGTCCTGCTGCTCATAATTTGCGCCAACTGTGACCAGAACTTTTGTGATTGTCCATCAAATTTCAGTGTTAGATTCAAGAAGATAATAAGGGCAGGGATATAAGATATATCCTGAGCTGGAACCTGGAGGAAGGGATTACAGAGGGAGAATTATTAGAGTCCTAGAAAGTGGTCTGAACATATCAGGTGAACTAAGACAGGTGTTGAGGGCATTGTTCATGAGGTCAAGGTCAGATTCACCTTCTGAACTTCACCCAGAGTCTTTGCCCTTCATCCATCTGGGCTTACGAGTGAGAACTTTTATTGCGTGTGTCTAAACCAACTGGGCAGCCACCTCAGGAGAGAGAGTGGCCACCAACGGCTGTCTAGAGAGGACAGTCTGCAGTGTCCACCAGACAACAGTAAGACCAAAGGGAACCCTGGAACTTAGTGGGGTGTTAGGGAGAGTCACCTGTGCTTCCAGGTTGAACTGAGGATGCCTCAGCGGGGGCACTGGGGTTTGAACACCCCCGTTAATGCTGCTTTCTCCTTCCCGAATAGCTTCAGAGGCCAGCACCTCTTCAGAGGCAACCCCCCTGCTACACCCACAGGTAGTATGCACATCAGCCTCAGTAATGCTCCAGCGAAGCTTATAAAGTGCAGTACTTTCACTGTGTGAAAATAATGAGGTGTTCTTGACTGTGCATTGTGCCTTGAGGTGTAGCAGAAAGGATAACTCAGAACCAACAACGAACCATTCGTCCTTTTATCCAACAGATTTTTTTTTTTTTATTGAGTGTCTATTTTGTGCTTGGCACTGGGGCTGGCATCAAATATCCACTTGTCCAAAAACCAGTGATTACAGTAATGCCAGTCCTTCTGGAGACTATAATTATGTGTGTGTGTTGGGAGATGGTCACTGAACAGTCAAATGCACACAAATTATTTATTTACAATTTATGATAAATCCTATTTAAGAAAGGAACAAAGTGCTTTGAGAGAGAGAAAGAAATGAGGCAAAAGGAAGGTTTCATCTGCCTAACTTTGCTCTGGGCCATCAGGAACTTTACACCTTTTCCTGTTAGAATACTCACATCATGCTTTCAGCTCTATTATAATTTTGTGCACTGCTGTTCATGATCAGAAAATGACCTTTAATCCCAAGCATGATTTGTACTCATTTCTAACAATGTAAAACCATTGCATTCGGCTTGGTAACCAAAAACAATGATTATGTTTTACATTTACCATCTGCTTAGTTATTGATCCATGGTGATGTGCCATCAGCTCAATTTCTATTAATTAAAAAAATAATGTTCTCATGCTCACCTAGCGTCCCAAATTGTCTCGTTAACTTTTATTCTTTTGATGATACTTACTGTAAGACCCCCTGGGCCTTTAATTCATTGGACAGATGGATAATTCTAAATTGTTCTAAGATCTAACATATAAAATATGCAAATTACTAGGGTCTTTATCACACACCATCACATTTAAAACTCACTTCAGGGCTTCCCTGGTGGCACAGTGGTTAAGAATCCGCCTGCCAATGCAGGGGACACGGGTTCAAGCCCTGGTCCGGGAAGATCCCACATGCCGCGGAGTGGCTGGGCCCGTGAGCCATGGCCGCTGAGCCTGCGCGTAGCAGAGAAGACTTGCAACTCTCATCTTACAGATGAGAAAACTAATGGTAAGAGAAGTTAAACATCCACTGAAACTCATACACATATAACTGACAGATGTAAACATCCACTTCATCTCACTCTAGAGTTAGTGATGGTTTCCCTGTTGGCCCAATTTTCTCTGCTACCCCTGTGGATTTCTTTTCAGACCCAGCAGCCTTCTCGTTTCATACTTTGATTATTCTTGCCCTGATATGTTTTATTAATGATCTTTAGACTTTTCTTTTTGGACTCATTTTTATTTATCCTCCTTAGATGGTAGTCCAGATTATCAACTGCCGGGAGAAGCTAGTGGCATTGGTAAGATGCTTCATCTCTCTTTACCTCAGTCTTTCCTTCTGTAAAATGGGCAATTGGTAGTACCTTCCTCGTACGAGTATTAAATGACATAATTCATGATACATATGATATATATATATGTATAATATATATGCTTATTTTTTTAAGTGTCTGCTACATAAGAAGTGTCAAACAAAGGCTAGTTTTTAATGTCTAAATAGATTTAAAAATTCTGTTATTCAAGAAGGAATACTCCATGTTATGGGTTATCTTTTATTCACTACAGACCCTTCACCCTTTAGATGCCATCAAAATGCCTACACCTACAAGCACAAGAGCCAAGTTAAAATGAGCTGAGTTATGGGATCTTGAGGTCCAAAAAAGCCCCAGACTGCACGTGCCAAAGTCCACTTCAAAACTCCTCTTTGGAGGGTTTTCTCAGTCCTTTATTTACCTGTATAAATGAACTTACTCCACTCTGAGTAGTTTTAGATGGAGGCTGGGTTTGGACTGTTGAACTGGTCCCATTGTCAAATGCTGGCTTCAGTAACTGCCCTGGCTTGGAAACCACAGGGAAGAGGCACTACCCACCATCGATCTTACCTTTTCCAGAAAAAAAGAGATAAGATATCAGAACCTTTTCTTTATCCTCATCCTGTCTTCAGCTTCTGACCCTCTTATTACTTATTAAAGCATCTCCATCAGTGAAGCTAGAGGATGCTTGAATTGGTATGGTTTAGAATTGCCAGCCAAAATTGTGAAGGGAGACAAAGTTGGAACAATTGATTAAAAGGAGATCCTTAAATCAGCAGATACCATTTATGCATTCCTACCCTCTTGTGTCACAGGAACTCAACAGAGATTCTACAGTGTAGTGAAAAACACAAGGTCTGTGAACTTGCGATTTCTGACTTGGCATGTTGGCTTTACTAATGATCAGACTTGTGATCTCAGATCACTGCTCTAAACCTGGGTATCCTCATTTGTCAAATGGAAGGGAAATCTGCTACCATGTAGGTAGTTGTTAGACATAATAACAAGTGCCAATTTCAGAACTTGACGTAAGATAGGTGCTCAAAAATGGTAGCTCTTCCTACAGTATTACTTGGAAATACCAATCATGCATAACTTTAGCCTGAAAAATAAAATGATGTTAATTTTCAAAGAGCAGCCTTAAACATATGAACAAGGAGTTGCTTGTTAACTCTTGTAAGAAGGTCACTGATGATCCTTAGTCCTAAATACAATGGATAAGTTGTTTCAGGTCTCTGTGGGCTTGACATCTTGTTATCTTTTGTTACTGTAGTCACTGCCTCTTTGGGACGTTCTTTTCTTGGTTTCCACGGCACAGGGCTGGCCAGAATTCTGATAAAATGCATTTGAAAATTGACTCCAATCCTGTGCCCAGTCCCAGTTTTTCAGTGGGGCAAACTAACATGATGATCTTCTACGGGAGGAGTGATGGGGTGGAGTGAGATGGAATTAGAAGATGCTTCCTGTCCCCCCTCCCTCCACTTTGTGATTATTTGGGACTTCCTCAGTTTATTGTATGATCACTTGGTACAGTTTTCGCTATCTGTCTTTAGTAATGCGCTTTCTTGTGTGATCGTGCATAACGATTGAGACATATTTTTTCCCATCTACCTCAGAATGATACAACCCCACATTTATTAAGAATCTACATTTTTCAAGATTGGAATTTTATTCCCCACTCACCAGGTTAGGCCAGAGTTTAACACTATTTGTATTGTGCAGGATCTTGCCCTAGAATTCATTCTGCATAGGGGAGCAGTGTAACTTTATGATTAACGGCACGGGTTCTTGTACCAGACGGCCCAGGTTTAATGCTGGCTTTAACCCCTTGTAGCTGTGTTCCTTAATTTTCTCATCTGTAAAATGGGTACGATAAGAATATCACCTCAGTGGTTTGTTGTGAGAATTACACCTGTTAAATAATGGGAAGTGTTTTAAAATTGTTCCCAGTCCAGAACAAAATGGTAATAAATGCTATATATTATTAACGTTTTCTTACATTATTCTCCCTGGACAGTGGTTTCCATATACAGATGACTGTCATTTAAAGATCTGTTTCTCCATCCCAATCCCTCTCTGGAATTCAAGGCTCATTCCCACCTCACAGTGGATATGCTCATTTGGATGGAGACCTGTAGACATCTCAAACTCAACACATGTAAATCAAAAGACATCCTTTCCTTCCATGAAATGCTTTTTTCACTTTGTGACTTCCTGGTTCAGGTAATGGTACCATCATCCAAGCAGCATCTAAACCAAAAACTGAGTGTCATCATGACATCTTCATCACATTTTCTAGTCATCATGTCCTGTCCTCTAAATATCTTCCTGATGTGTCTTTTTCTCATCCACACTGCCATCTTAGTCCAGGCCTTCATACTTTATTGTCTGGTCACTGAAGGATCTTTGCAAATAATCTTCCTACTTGCAGTGTTGCCTGGTCTAATCCTTTCTCTTCATAGCCACCAGAGTGGTGACTATAAAAGGATTGAACCTTTCAATGGGCTACTAATGTCTCTGATCAAAGCCTAAACCATAACTCACTTTTAAGAACTTCACAGTCCGGCCAAAGTTCCCCTCTCCTGCCACAGAGCTTGGCAGCTCTCTGTACCATTAACTTTCCCAATCTCTAGTGCTTTGCATATGTGGTCTCTTTAACAGGAAATGTTCCCGTCCTTTCCTCCTGTTCAGATGGTTAATCCATCCTTGTCCGTTAGGATTTGGATTTGACATTAGCTCTTCTGTGAAAGCTTCTCTAGTACCCAAGATTGAGTTAGGGCCTCTTCCTGAATCTTCCCACAGCACATGAATCAGCCTTGTGTGGCACTTGTACTGTGGTGTAGAGGACACACTCATTGGTTATTGAGCTAGACTGCCTGGTTTGAATCCTGGCTCTGTCACTAGCCTGATAAGCTTGGAATAGTCACTTAAACTTGCTGTACCTCACAGAGATACTAACAGTACCTCCCTACAGTAGACTGAGAAGGTGGTCACAATTCTTCCCCTCCCTGTGCATAGCCTTTTGTAATATGACTTTATCATTTCTGCCATCAAAGGTACATTCTTATTTCATCCCTTGAATCTTGGCTGGCTTTGTGACTTGATATAGCCAATGGGACAGTACCGAGTGTGTCCCAAGCAGAGACTTAAAAAGTGCTGTACAGTGGCACCAACTCTCTGCTACTGCTCTTAAGAATCGGGCAACCATCACCAAATGAAGAAATCCAGGCCAGTCTGCTAGATGATGAGGGAGACAGGGTCCAGTTATCCCCACAACTCCAGCCAACTTCATGACATGTGAGATGGCTATATCGCTACCAGCTGACCACAGAGGCATGCGTAAGCCCAGCTGAGCACCACCTAAATTGGCAGACCACAGAATTGCAAGCTAAATAAATAAATAATTGTTATGTTAAGCCACTAAGTTTTGGGGAGGTTTCTTATATGACAAAACTAACTGATATATGCTCTTATGGAGCTGTGAGGATTACATAGGTTAACATTTCCCTGTGCTTTCACCAAGTACATAGTAGGTGTTTTGTAAGAATTCAGTCTTCTTACTTATGTGTAGTTCCACTCCGATATTGTCACCTCCTCGAAGGCAAGCAACTCAGCCTTTTCTTACATTATAACCTCTGTACATCACGCAGTGCCTGGCTTGATACGTGTTGAATGAATGAACAAACAATTTTGAGATTTAGTTGATAAGCAGAGCACCTGCTTATAGACAAAGAAATCAAGGTTCAGAGATGATGAAATATGCCTAGTCACTTGTGCATCTCCATCAGTCTGACCCTTGTATATTATTTTATTGTACCAAACTTTTATTTACTAAGAATATTGGAGTTGATAATACCAAATTTAATCTACTACCAACATTTTCCCAGTATAATCTTTTGCTACTTATGCAGTTATGCTGATTTACCCATCCAAGTATTCCTTTTCCTAGGGGGAGAAAACGATTGCTCAAATAATTTATGAATTTTGTTTTATTAAACTTTGGTAATGTGTGAATGAATGGAAGAGAGTATTTTGATAGCTATTCTAATCACTGTGGATAAAATTTAGGTACCTGCCAAAAATCAATAAAGGAAGCAAAATATAAATGACTTGTCTGATAACCTTGTTTCTCTGTAGTCCAGTCACAGTGCCGTCTTATCTCTTTATCCCCACATCCTCCACCTGTGCCCTGAATTCTCGCTGACGACTGAGTCTGCCTCCATGTACCTTTCACTGCATTTCCACAAATGCCCCAAATCTTAGAGTGCTTGTTTTTTTTTTTTGTTTTTTTTTTTTGCGGTACACGGGCCTCTCACTGTTGTGGCCTCTCCCGTTGCGGAGCACAGGCTCCAGACGCGCAGGCTCAGCGGCCACAGCTCACGGGCCTAGCCGTTCCGCGGCATGTGGGATCTTCCCGGACCGGGGCACGAACCCGTGTCCCCTGCATTGGCAGGCGGACTCTCAACCACTGTGCCGCCAGGGAAGCCCAGAGTGCTTGTTTTATAAGTACTCACCATCCCAACACAGATATTCATTCTTTGATACCATTTGTTAACATCACCCATCTAAAAGATTCTGGGCTTCTGAAAACCTAATGGCACTGAGACCTTGAAGGTCCCAGTCTTCCTTGTCCTTTCCTTTGTCCATTTGTTGACAGGTTGTTAACTAACAGCTGAGCTGGAGCATCAACTACTTCATCTATTTTGACAAGTATTACGCAGCCCTTTCACTATTCAATTCTGACAGGTTGTCAAACTTACTTTTGAGTTATCCATGCTCAGAATTGTGGCCATTTTTTTTTACCTTAATCTGAAAAAAATAGATTCTTGTTTTCCCTATAACATTTCTAATTTAAGAAAGAATTTTAATTTTCCTAATACATTTTTTTGTTGTTGTTTTTGTTTGCGGTATGCGGACCTCTCACTGCTGTGGCCTCTCCCATTGTGGAGCACAGTCTCCTGATGTGCAGGCTCAGTGGCCATGGCTCACAGGCCCAGCCGCTCCACGGCATGTGGGATCTTCCCAGACCGGGGCACGAACCCATGTCCCCTGTATCAGCAGGTGGACTCTCAACCACTGTGCCACCAGGGAAGCCCTACCTAATACATTTTAAAACAAAAAATTTGAATCTGTTTCCTCAGAGGGTCAATTTATTGAAAAGTCTTCAATGTAGCAATTTAAATTTCTTATCAGCAATATAATACAGTACTTTGAACCACAGACACAAACACACACACACACACACACACACACACGCACACAAAGAAATGCATTTTCCTCTTTTTTAAGGACATAATCTGTTTGATTCAGATATTTGAAGAAAATAAGTGATTTAGAATGAAATTCAGTTTTCAGCGAATTCCAACTTTTGATTAAAAAGAACACCCTAGAAACAGGTTCATTTAGTCACAGTGAAATCATTTTTGGATAGTTTCATTCAAACTGCTAATAGATAAACTAGCAGATTCTTACTCCCCAAGAACCTGGTTTTAGTATAAAGGCAGTACAATGAGCAATTAAAGAAAATACAAGGATAAAAGGTACAAAGTGGTTTGGAACTTAATGAACATATCCCCCAATAAGAACATACAGTTCAAATATAGAACCTAGAGATACGGAATTTAGTTAAAACCTTTGCAGCATTAACTTCATTAATGATTTAACTTTCAGTTCTTACAGGGCTCCCAGGCTAAACTAAATTTCTGTTCCGCAGCAAATCCCCTAATCACCTTTCCTGCCACATAGAGAATGTCGTTAGTGGATTGCCTGAAGTTCAGAAGTCAGGAGAAATGCAGCTAAGCGATATAATAATTTTACATTTATAATATGGATTTATCCTAAAGACAAAGTTGCAGGCAAATCTGAATTTTGCTGCTTAGAGAATTGCAGTTCATTTGGCAGTGCTCCAGCTTATATAAACTTGGCAAGGCTTATAGCACACGTGTTGAAAGATGTCAGATGATGAAGGTTTGTGTCCTGGCTGTACCCCATGCTCCTTGTGAAAATGCGAGTAAGTCACATACTTTCCTTGGGCCCTCGTTTCTTCATCTGCGAAATGGGGATAATAAAATCTGACCTGTCTACCTTTCAGAGCTCTAATGACCACTTCAGCTACGGAATACAGAAATCCTACAGGAATGTCAGAATTCAGCTTGCTGCCCTAAAACTTTTACCTCATTTTTGTCTCATCGTGGCATATTCATATTCCCTTTAATGTGAGGATCTCAAAGTAGATTATTTTTGCTGATTATTATAATCACAAGAGAGATCAAGAGTCACAAAGCAATTTGCAAGTGTAGTCAGATGATCAAGCTTGTGAGTATTTGCTGCTTGAAACCTAATGAGGCAATAAACAATTATATCCATCTGAGTAGGGACTGCCACGAAAATTAAACAGGGTCGTCTCACTTGGGGGAAAATGCTATAAATTGGTTGTGATTATAGCACCAGCCTCCTCTCGTGTCCATTGAGCTCTGGGTGCCTCCAAGGAGGCAGTACACATATCAGTGTCTTGATGAGCAGTGTCTCACTTTCCTCTGCATACCTAGAACCACTTGATAATGTTGTTAAAATAAGAATACTGCTTCAGGAGGTCTGGAATGGGGCCCCAGATTCTGAATTTCTGACAAGCTCCCAGATGCTACACGTGCCTTAGTTACCTCTGCTGTAGAGTAGTGATTTCTCAAGGTATGGTCTTGAGGTGTGTATTAGTCTGCTCAGGCTGCCATAACAAAATTCCATAGACTGCGTGGCTTGAACAATAGGAATTCATTTTCTCACAGTTCTAGAGACTGGAAATCCAAGATCAAGGTTGGGGCAGGTTTTGGTTTCTGGGGAATGTTCTCTTCCTGGCTTGCAGACGGTTGCTTTGTCCTCACGTGGCCTTTCCTCCAAGCTACCTCTCTTTCTCCTCCTCTTCATAAGGCTACCAGTTCTATCTTAAATTGTGGACTTTAGTTAATTATGATGTATTATTGGTTCATTTGTAACAAATGTACTGCACCAATGCAAGATGTTAATAATAGGGAAAACTGGGCAGGAGGAGAGGAGGTGTATGGGAACTCTATACTTTTGGACCAATTTTTCTGTAAACCTAAAGCTGCTTTAAAAAAAATAAAATTTATTAATTAAAAAATAATTAGATTCCAAGACCTTTACCCCAAATTCAGTGAATCCATCATGGGGGATGGAGCACAGGTGTTTTCAAACCAAGCCTTTTGGTGATTCTCATGTACGCTGCTGTTTCAGAACCATCAGTAGAAACTGAAAGCTCTAGTTTTGTAATCAGATAAATGTGGGTTCAAATCTCAGCTGTAGCTCTTCAGAGCTGACTGACCTCGGGCTGCTTACCCTCTCTGAATCTCAGTCTCATTTTAAAATCAGGGTAAAAATAACTCTATAAAGTGATTCTTCTGAGTGTTAAGTGATATCTGAGTGTTAAGTGATATACCGATGTAGAGTTTTTAACCCAGGTCATCATAGTAAGCACTCAAAAAGATTAAATACTAGAAGGTTTTCCATTATTGTTATTAAGTCCTGATGAGCAAGGGAGAATTGTGCTGAAATGTGAGGGGCTTTCAGAAAAGACTAGACAATAAAAGTAATAGGCAATAAAAGATCAGGACCATAATAAAAGCAATCCTGGATGCTTCTACAACACTCCAAGGTTTATATATAGCTTTCACTTTCATTACCTGACTTAATCTTGACAACGACCTTGCAATGCAGAAATTCCTCTTTTAACAGATGAGGAACAGAAGCTTAGAAACAATCAGTGACTTTCTGAAGGACACAGAGCTGGGAAATGTCAGAATCCACAGTTTCTAAATCCTAGACCAGGGTAGTAGTTTGAGGCTTCTTAAGTCAGACTGGTGGGTTCAAATCCTAGAAATATTGATTAGTACTGGTGAAAAATTGGCAAACCAGTTCACCTGAGTTGTAATGTCTTCGCTAGTTAAATAGGGATGACAACAGTGCTTTCCTCTTAGTGTTTTGTAAAGATTCAGGAAATCTGGGATTAAAGGCTGGCACGTGGTGAGTTTACTATATCTGCACCCATTTTACTATGTCTGAACCATTTAATATGGCTCCTTGAGGGGACAGTATGTATCCATGTTACACAATGAGTCATCTAAGGTTACTCAAAGAAGTTGTGGGAATCTTTGTGCTTATCTTGGGGGAATGAGGCGGGGGAGGGGGGCTGGGATTGCTACAGCTTTTAAGGAGGAGCAGTGGGCTGGCACAACATGCTGTGGCATATGAAGCTCTTCTCTATAACTGTTGCGACATCTGAAGCGCCAATAAGATGCTGTAAGCAAGGCAGAGTCACCCTGGCCCTTCAGTCCCAAATACCAGAAATGACAGTAAAGGTGGCAACAAAAAGATGATTTTCCCTGTGATATTTGGCAATGACAGGATCCACATGAAGAGAAAGAATTCTGTATAAAGAAGAAATTAATTCCATGGTACCCAAGATCCCAAACAAGTATTCTAGGAACAATTTATTGGAAAGTTCTTGAGCACAGTGTCTACTTTACCTGATTGTGTTGCCTTCTTTACAGCTAGTCTAGGGATAAACACCTAGTAGGATCAAAATAGACAAATACTCATTGGATAAAATTTGAAAAGTGGGTTGGTCCAACAAAGTATTCTATGTATTTTGCAGATGGAAGTGGAGTTGTATATTACTTCCCACACTGTGAGGGAAGGTTGGGTATATTTGTCGTGGAAAAGGCGGTGATGCCTTTTCTCCTTTGAGTTCATCATGACAAAATAAGATGATGATAGTGATGATAGCTAAGTATCAGGATAGTGATAATAGTGGCAGCTCTTACTGAACTCTACCCACGTGCCAAGAACCTTTCTAAACACTTCACAGATGTTGCTTCATTTAATCTTTCCAACAGTTCATGGAAGCAGGCACCTTTACTTTCTACATTTTAGAGATGAGAAAGGGAGGTTATTAGCCCTTGGACACACCACTAGCATCACTTGGAACTGGGATTCTGACCCAGTCTGCTGGACCCAAATCAACACAGCTTTAGAAGCTATCTGATAGAAAATGATGGAATTTAGAGCTGGACAGGTGTTAGCGATCATCTGTAGAGTAGAAGTTGTGAGAGTGGTTTCTGGAAAGAGTTTCTGCAGAATTAGAGATTCCCGTGTGCCAGGCACTGCCCTAAGCCCTTTACATCCACCGATTCCCTTAAATCCTCACAAAAGACCAATAAAATAGGCGCTGTTATTATCCCGTTGTTACAACTGATGTAAATAATTTGCACCAGGTCACAAAATTAGTAAGCAGTAGACTTGAACCCAGGTAATGGTGGTGTCAGTACCACTCCCGTTAACCATGAACTGAAACGAAAGTCAGAGGCATCGCAAGAGATCAAGTGTGTCTCTCCAGGGGTTGGGGGTGGGAAGAGGGATGAGAACATGGCAGTTGAGACAGTCTCGGAGTAAGGGGCACGATTTCAGCTGGTGAAATTGTCTAAGGGTGGGTGTGGGTGCTGCACAGGAAGAGCCGGTGATTTTGCAAAAAGAATCATAAATGGCTTCCACCCAAATCATGGCCAGTTGAGAGTGGGAGGGAATCTTATTTCAGTTAGCCCAGAGAACTGGTCAACTTGACCTTTCTTCTCAAAAGATGCTTCATGCCCTTGACTTTTGGGGACACAGAAATCAGCATTTTGATTTTGGTTTTCTCAAGTAGCAACCGTGGCTACAAGTGGTTTATTGATTTGTCTTTATCTTCCCAAACATCCCTGGCCTTGGTTTGCTTAAGAGGGCAAGTGACACTGCGTGATGAACTCCCCGGGGCGGTGAGCGCCACCTCCTCGCAGAGCTGCCAAGGAGCCCTCAAGTGAAACCTTCCCTATGGATGCTTGTCCGAAACGCCTCCCCAGTCTCCTCCACTCCCTCTCTCCAAGGTGCCATTCTCATCTCGGCCTTGCCCGCGCCCCTGGGTGGGAAGAGCCTGCCTTGCCTTTCCCAACACCTAGCCAAGTCGCATGACTGGTTCTAACTTCAATTGGGAAAGTTTCCAGCCTAGGAGTTCCAGGACTTTCTGGCGCTCTGCCCGGTTCTGGAGAAGGCATCTCCTTGCTCTTCCCATCTGGTGTCCTTCGAATTCAGCCTAACTTTGCGCAGCAACATCGCGAGCTCTAGCCTTGACTTGGAGCCCCTGGGGGATCCGGCAGCGCGTTCTCTGCGAAGGCGCGGTGCCATCGAGCCCCTCTGCGGAGCCGGCGCTGCGCGCACCAAGAAGGGGTCCGGGAGGCGCCGCTCACAACCCGCTGGCAACTCTCGGAGTCGCCTCCGGTCTCCTTAGGGTCTGGCTACTCGGTGGCCAAAAAAAAAATCCGGTGACTCGGCCGCAGGTGGCAGAGGCGGCGCGCGGAGCGGGAGAGGGGAGGGGCGCCTCGCTCCCGGGCTCTCGGTTGGCGGCTCCCGCTTCCAGCCCGCAGCCCGCGCGCCCCCGCCGCCCAGCTCCGCGCAGCGCCCCCGGCGCCCCCCTCCGGCCTCCGCCCGCACCTGCACCCCGCTCCGCGCGCTTCGCAGCCGCCGCCGCTGCCGTCGCCTCTCTCTCTCCCAGCGCGGCGGACGCCCCCGGGCTGAGCGGCGAGGGCGCTCTGGTGCTAGACCCATCTCCAGACACCCCTGGGCCGGTTGACTCCCGAGTCCCGCTCCTGCACCCCGCGTCCCCAAAGATGAATGTGAGGAGGGTGGAAAGCATCTCGGCTCAGCTGGAGGAGGCGAGCTCCACAGGCGGTAGGATGCAATAAGCATTGGAGCGGGCGCCCGCTTCTACCCTCCTTCCCTTGCAAGCTCAGACGGGGACCCCTTCCCGGGCTGGGGACGCTTGTTGCCTCTGCTGCATGAGAAGGAGTCACCGGGGTGGGACTGGGAAGGGGAGGCGGCAGCGGCGGGAATGGGGGTGCGAAGGAGAGGGGTTGCATGCGAGGTCCAGGTCGGGGAAGAAGAGGTGTTTGAAGTGTGTGTGAAACTCGCCGGTGGCAGGGTCCCCTGCGATCCTGTGCCTACTTTTGCCTTCTCTGAAAATTTCCCATGTTGTTGGTGCATCTGCCAGGTGACTAGACCACACACTTCCTTCTCCTAACACCTGGGGATAAATGAGCTGAAATAGTATTGATCCTCTCCCTCCACGTTGCCTTTATGCTCCCAAACATTTCTTCATTAAAACTCTGTTTTGGTCCCCTGGTAATATACAGGCGGAATGTTTCCCAGGTCAGATGCTTCAGCAGAACCGTTTGTCTTGTTTTTGCCAGCTTCAGTTTGGTGTGTTCAGAGAAAAGGGTCCTCAGTGACCCTTGGAAATAATTTATACATAGTACAGCCTTGGAAAGGTACTGGGCACTCTGTGCAAGGAGCTTGGTTTCAGAGTTTTGTGCATTCTGCGAAAGCAGGGAAAGGGCACGTTTTGATCAGTTTAGTGGTATCCGTAGCGAAATACGGGACGATATCTCCCACCCCCCTCAACCCAATGAAGCCTCTTCGGTTGAATCGATTTGTTTTTAGATAGCTTCAATGTGTATAGTTTTTTAGAGGAGCCGTAAATCGAATGAAGGGTGTTGTAGGGAACCTGGGAGTGATTGAAAGCCGGACATTTCCCAGATTATATAAGATGAGGGGTCACACATGGCTATGAAAAACTTGCACTTGATGTAAAGTTGCAAGGAAAGAGGCATTTCCACATTCTACCTGTTTATATCCAGGGAAATGGGGCCACTTCAACTTGAGTCCATCACCCTAATTTATGGACATTGAGATTTGGACGCATTCCCTTTCTTCCCTTCCCTCCATTAGTTCAGGTGATTGTAACTGGGAGGACTCTAGTCTTCTTAGTATGTGAAATTTTAAAGAAAATGTCCTTGTAGGCTAGAAAAAATAATATGATGGTCACCTTTAAAGCCCCAAATTTGACTTGTAATGATATTTAGTTTAGGTCTTCCTTGTGACAATAGCTGCCACTCATTGCAAACTAAGTATGTCTAGGATATATTTTATGAGCGATACTCATAATCTTGAAGAGACTGAATTTTTCAGAATGGCAGTTTAAGTGTAGAGCGCTCAGTCGTTGTTGAGTTCATAGGCTCTCTGTCTTTGCAGTTCCTTTGACTCAGAATAGGGTAGGGAGCTAGCTCTCCTTTCAGGGACTTACTCATGCACAAGGCAATAGTAGGTACTCAAAGATAGAGAGGGTTGTAGGATCAGAAGTCCGGACAACTGGGTGGCTTGCATCATCCGGCCGCTCAGCGATAACAGCTTTTTGGCTGGGCCTAGTCTTTAATTGGCCAGATGGGGATTGAATCAGCACGTCTGGTCTATTCACAGTGCCACAGGTGACCATAATCTCTACTGGATAAAATGAGAAAGATGAAATCACATCTGGGGAGTATGATGTATTAAAAATAACTTTCAGTACCGTCTCTAGAATCAACATGTGTTCATTGTTCCTTTGGAGAATAGAAAGATGTTGATTTATATCTTGGCTCAGGTGGACCAAAAGGGAAGTGTTTTCTGGCTTGAATTGATTTGACACCTGTTTCTTGAATTGTACTCACACAGTTTTAGAGTTAATTGTTATAGAAGAAAAAAGAAAAAAAAATGTTTGAAGCACCTTTTTTAAGCACCTTTTATTTTGTTCTTCGTGTAATTGTTTCAAGTTTATATTAGAGAATGATCCCCAGATATGTAGTCTATATTATTTTCAGCAAACATAAGCTTTAGTACGTTGGTGATTTGTGCTCAATTATAAGGTAGTCTTGACAATCCTGGGACAAGAAAAGTGTCATTTTTGAAGGTTTCAACTCTAGTTTCAATTCTTGTTTTAAAACAGTAGTCCCTGACCTCTTGTTTCCTTTCAAATAAGTGGGACATTAGCATAACTTCTTATGTGACCATGATGCTTTTCTCTTGAATATGTGCCTCTTGGATGGAGGTTTATAAAATGACTTAATTGAAATTTAAACAAAATTTAACTGGAGGATCAGACTGAGAGGAATGTATGAAGATGAGAGGGAAATCAGGAGTTGGAGAAGTGTGTGTGTGTGTGTGTGTGTGTGTGTTTTATGACCTGACTATAGAGCCAGAGTACTGTGAAAAACAGTTTGTTGAGAAACACAGGTGAAAACTACACTAAAGTGAAAGTAGGGAGGGAAATGCAGGAAAGATGGGAGCAGGGTTGTGTTGCATTGCTAAAAGTTGAAAATAAAATAACTAATAAAAGCTCATTCCTCACTCTTTTCAACAGGTAATACGTTTAATATGCTAACTGATTAATACCACTTCTAAGTCACTGTAGTTGACACTTAATACTGCGCAGAACAGAAAGTGGACGCTTGTCAGTGACTTCATACAAGTAGAGAAGCTTTCTTCGGAATCATACTGCCCACTTTTACCCTCCCTCTCATCAGCTTCCACATTAACCCAAAAGCTTGCCCCAAATATATTTTTCATGTCATTGTCCACTCCCATTATTTTGCTCCCCGGCTGTAAAATCAAACATAATCCTGCTACTGGTGGAGAGGGAGATGCCAATTCACTGGTGTACTTGAAAGAGAATCAGAAAGAAGGTCAGAGGAAATAGCCCCATAAAACTGTTCATCGGTGTCCTTAATTTGTGCCCTGTAACGTAGGGATGGCAGGTGTTATGTGATGTAGTCTACAGCTAAAAGTGGGGAGGGAAGTGGGTGTTTCAGCAGTTGCTGGAGGAGGTAGTAGAGTGGGCGTGGCCCGCAAATTGACCCAGAGCTGGACCTGGGTAATCAGAGGCCCCTCCCCCAGTCCCCTGTCCTTGGAATGTACATTCTGCCCACTCTTCTCACAGCCCAAGCCATTTTCAAGGACACAGCCTTGAGAGAGTAACTTGTCGAGATCATCTGGGTGGTATACGTGACTGAACCTAGTTAAAGCCTCCATATAAACCTTTAAGAATCTGGTGGGCAGGTGTGGAGATCTCCTCGTCTTGCTTTGCCCAAGACAAGCCTTGTATTTAAGGTCACTTGCTTAGTGAGCCTGCCACCAGCCGATCTGGAGTGGTCCACCTCTTTCTTTGGTCTCTTTCTGTCCTCTGTGTATGGGGCCCAGTATCAAATTTCACCTGAAGCTCCTGAGTTTGGGAATCAACAATAGTGCAATGAATAACCCTCTTCATTTTTGTATTGTGTGATGGATGTATCATGGCTCCAGCTTAAGTTTGGGGTTTATTAAGGATAAGGCAAACTCGGAGTAGTAATTCCACAAGGGTAGTAGTGAAAAGCCTATTTATTCTGAACCAAGGAGAAGCTTTTTATGGCACAAGGCATTATTCTGTTTTCTCTGTGTTGTTGGATGTAAGAAGGTTCTAATCAAATGATATGGTGAAGTGTTAAAATTCAACAACCCTCTTCCCCTTGCTCCACTTTTTTTTTTCTGGCCAATGCTTATGCAGAGTTTCATAAAATAAGGCTACAGATGGTTTTGGAAATTAATGATCCATGCAATATCAAACATGTGTGCAAGATTTCTGTGGAATTGTAGACCAGATAGTAGCTGAATCTTTTGAAGGTCTATTTCTGGGCTTAAAGTTTATGGTCCTTCTTAATCTTTTTTTGTCCATTTATTTGTTTTTCTTGTCCTCTCTGGTTTTCTAGAACATATTTCATGGCCGAGTGTGCTTGCTTACTTAATAACCTCCCTTCTTAGGGACTTACAGGCAGATTAAAGAGTGCGTGTGTGTCTGTGTGTGTGTGTGAGAGAGAGAGAGAGAGAGAGAGAGAGTGAGAGAGAGAAGGAGAAATGGAGGTAAGGAGGGAAAATGAATTTTTAATTTGTTCAGTGGGCCTTTACCATCCTTAAAAATATTTTAAAGTTATGTAACTACATCTGCCACTACACATTTATTCACCCTTGGGCATTAAATCACTCACTTCTTTTGCAAAACTGTTCATTGCTTAAAGGTCCTAGTGGTCTTTTCTCCATTCACATTGTCCTGAACTCACTGCAATCCTTCATGCTGTTTATCCACACTCCTTAGAAGACGGTGAACCCTGAGAACAGAGCCGTTGTGTTGTGCCCACCACTGTGTCCCAGCATCTGGCCTGAAGCCTGACATACCGTATTTGCTCAATAACAGATATTTGTTGAATGAAGTCTCCTCCCTTGCATTTTGTGACACTGCATTATTCTCCTTCCTCCTACTTCTCTCACGTCTCATTTTCTGACCCTTATTTCTCCCTTTGCTCATTTTGTGCAACTTTGCACAAAGTTCTTTCTTCATTCTCTTCTCTCTCTCTCCTCCCTCCCTAATCTAATTGTGGTTTTGATGCATCTTACCTGGATGCAGAGGACTCCTTTGTCTATAGCTCTGGCCCAACCCCTTTCCACATTACCAGATGGACGTTTCCATGCCCTGTTGGTCAGACCTATGAGCAAGTTTTACCAGCACCTCGAAATCAGTATGTCAGAAAAGACATATCCTCTCCTCTAAGAATAATTTCTTGTCCAAATTTTGATAATGGTGACATCATTTTCTGAGGTATGCAGTTATAAAATAAAGCAAAGTGTTTCCTTCTGTATGGTACTTCCTACCTTGATTCTTCCCTCCCCTTCCACGTGGAATCAGTCACCAAGCCTTACTAATTCTCTTCTGATTCTCTTCTAGCTTTTATGTCCAGCTCCCCCCTCCAACTCCCATTGCATCACTCAAGATTATATTATTTCCCAGGCCGTCATGGCTGTCTCCTATTTGCACTAAGTGCCGCTCCCCGCTCCCAACCTAATAAATTTACTAAAATCTGATTTGAGTCAGGTCCTTCTCTTTGTATGCAAAATCCTTGCCATTACTTATGGAACTAAAAATACTGTTTTCTTAGCTTGATAGTCAAGGTTTCCATGGTGACAGTCCTGTATCCCAACATTTTCTTTTCATGACTCTTCTAGGGCTACACCTTGACCTGCTAAACTGAATTGTTCTCTAGTCCCTACACCTATCTCATGTTGTACCTCCTGCTTAGAACGAACTTCCTGCCCCACCATTACCCACTGAACATTGTTGAATGCTCAACATCGCACACGTCCTTCAAGACTCATCTCAAATGCGTGTCCTTTTCAATGCAGCCTTACTGATTTCTCCCTGTGTCCTCCCTGAAGAATTACACTTTGAATTTTCGTTGGTCATTCTCCTTCCATTTTGACTGATATCTGAATAACAAGGCAGAATACGCTATGTATATTTGTTTGGTGTGCAGTCTTAAGTTGTAACTCCTTGATGGCGAGTACCATACATGAATTGCTAAGTCTTGTACCCCTGCGGATGACTGGCACAGTGCTTCAAAAAATAGTAGGTGCTTAAAATGTAGTTACGGAATTTAAACCACACTGCCCAATGGTAGACCCATCAAAGACCCAAAATTACAATTCACCTTTGTTTGCTCATTCAGCCGTCTACCGGAAGTGGAGTTGTTTCTTGGTTCTGTCTTTCCCATTCGGTGGGCCAGGTCTGTGAGCAGAGTCCTCTGACACCAAGATAGTGCTGTTCGGAACTGTGCATGTTCTTGCATCTGTAATGCATGGCTGTGAGAGTTTATGTCATTTCCAAAGAAGAGCTTAATAAGTAACCAGTGTTTTCTGTGTATTTAGAGCAATAGGCAGTGTCATCTTTGGATACTGTTGCTATGACTGTCCCTCATCCTTAATACCTTCCAGACTTATCACCCCTAGGATCGGTAGTTCAGGGGACCCCCAGTTAGTGATTATCAGCTCTCCTGGCTCCCCTTCCAATAAAAGAGTGGAAACATGAGTTAAGTACTCACTCTGAATCATGACCGTGATTGTCGATACTAGTCTGAGTTAGTGTTACAGAGAATAGGCCTTAACGTTTCCCAACCCAGAGCCTAACTGGCTACACCACCGTGTCTGCCATTATTATTACCATCATTATCTTCATCAGACGATAAATCCTTTCGTTATAGCAGTGGCTGTGGAAAGGAATGGAAAAACTGAAAGATCATTCAGCATATACACATCCACTTCCTCCGGCGCATTTTCTTTCACATCAGACTTCACGGAATCAGGCCGTGTTGGGAGGGAATTGGCAGAGCTGCGGAAACCATGGCAGGGCTGAGATGAGATGAGGTTCAGTATTTTTTACTCTCACCGCTGGGGCTGTCTCCCTTCTTGCCTAGTTTCTTTGCTGTAGGCCGCTCTATACACATACATATCCACATATCATTAGAAAGTCTGAAAAACAGGGAGACTCTCCGCGTTTACACATGTAACGTCTTTGTACACTCTGACCATCTAATGAATAATGTGAACACAGATATAAATGTAAAATTTGCCATATTGAGCACTTGGCCTTCATGCCGATATGTTAAGGGCTGATTTTTCTTCTCTAATGGACACAGCCAGTGTGGTTGGATGACTGTCCCATTGGAAATAGGTTGTCCCTTTGGATATATTATTGACCTTTTGGAAACTTCTCTCTCCTACATAGTCTACCCTAATTATTTATTTAGGTAAAAATAAGTAGTCAACCCATTTTACAGTAACAGTGCATAACTTTTTGGTTACCTGGAATTTGGACTAGCTAGTTAGGAAAGTGTCCCCCCAGGTATTCGGGCAGTGTCTGCTCATGAACAGTGAATAAAAAGTCTTCAGGGAATTCGAACTGGCAATTTTTTATAGATCTTTACTCTAAAAAGGTTTTGGAGAAGCAGTAGACTTCATCCCCAGATGTCAACACTTCTTAATATTTGAAGGATCTTTTGAGTGAAACAGCTTATTTAAGAAATGACATTATCTGTAGCCCAAATAGGAATCAAAATCAGATTTGACTGATATAGTAACTACTGCAGTCTAATGACTATGCATGCTTCCTCCCTTCCTCCCCCTCTCCCTCCCTCTCTCTTTCTCTCTCTCTCTCTCTCATGTCTTCATTATATTAGCATCTGCACACTGTATTACAGATGCCCGGGTGCCCTGAAGAATGTCCTCAAATATGACTTTTTTTAAACCAGAGAAAATGTGACTTCCAAAAGTCTTCATGAGCTTCATAGTAAAATTGGGTGAAAATAGCACATGTAGCTATTAAACTGACCTACATCTCAGAATAGATATCCTGCCAGGGGCTTTATTTGGGGTTGTAACTTTTTTGTACTTTAATTAAATTTTCATTAGAATACCATGAGAAACTACTCACAAAAAAATTAATCTAGCCCATACCTCTTATCCATGTTTTGTACGTGGTAAGTGCTCCAGGGATGTGTTGAATGAATAAAAGCATTTTATATTATGGTTATACCCTAAAGGTGGAGATACCCTCTCGTACTCCAATCCGTTCCATCACTGTGGAAATGGGATCATTATGTCTCCTTGTTGTGTCTGCAGGGAGTTTGGAAAAAAACCCAAACAATAATATAGAAATAACAAACAGACATTTCAAAAATAATCCAGTCCTGAGAACAAGTTTGATTTAGAGCAATTTTATTTAATTCAGAAAGGTGGGAACATATAAAATAGCTACTGAGTATCACGTTGCTGTTCCTCTTTCTTCACCTATAAGTTGGTGGTGATTATATCCATTTGTAGGTTACAGGGATGCATTCCGTAATGATGAAATGAGATTAATCAGCAAAAGTATGTATTTACAATGAAACTACTTGGTGCTGGGATGAGTGAGATGTAGAGACTGCCTTTAGAGACCTTACGGTTTATTCAAGAGATATTTACTGAGTATGCACCAGGTATTTAGAGTCGAGTAGGGGAGAAATAAATAAACATGTATATTTTAAAATATTCGTTGCCATACAGACATAAAGATGAAGCGAGATGGATGTTGAAAAGCAAGATTACCTCCAGTTGATATAAGTGCCATTCCTTTCCAGGTGGATGCAGTGAAAGCAGTGATATTGAACTTGATTTTTCTCTCTTTGGGATCTTACAAAATAAAGCTATCAAAAGAACTGAGCTCAAAATTCTATATTTGTTCTATCGTCCAATATTTTCCTGCCTTCCATTCTCCTGTAATATGGGTTTATGTGTCCACCACTTAAATACATTGTGACATTATCTAAGCCATTTTAAAGATTTTTAAAACCTATGATGCTGGGAGTCTGTGAAGAAGTGCACTTTTTTCATAAAACAAACATGATTTTGATGCTTGGAGAATACAAAATGAGTAATAACTTCTATTTAAAGGTAGTCCCAAAGGAACTGAAAATGCCTAGCTCTTTATTTGCCAGTTTAAATAATGTTCTGGTAAAGGAAGAGGCATTTCAAGTTAGTGTAGGATTTTAAAAAATTAAGTAGAGGCATGGACATATATACACTACCAAACGTAAGGTAGATAGCTAGTGGGAAGCAGCTGCATAGCACAGGGAGATCAGCTGGGTGCTTTGTGACCGCCTGGAGGGGTGGGATAGGGAGGGTGGGAGGGAGGGAGATGCAAGAGGGAAGAGATATGGGAACATATGTATATATGTAACTGATTCATTTTGTTGTAAAGCAGAAACTAACACACCATTGTAAAGCAGTTATACTCCAATAAAGATGTTAAAAAAAATTAAGTAGAATATCACTCTAATTCTTAAATGTGACTTTATAGAATCAATCATTTATCATAAGGATATTATTATACCTGATTTAATACTGTGAGCACTTGTGAACATCAGATTCGCTAAGTCTTTCTTGCATCTTTTCCAAGAATTCCTCAAATACTCCTTTTGTATCATCTATTTCCCAAAACGCCCTTTAATTTGAGGCTTCCTTCTGGGCTGTGTGGTATTATTGCAATCTGTTTCCTATTTCCTTTTCTCGCTTGGTCCGGTTTCATCATAGTTTCCTGCTGAAGTTGTGATTTCTGAGAGTTGGTGCAGGTTCTGAAACACAGGTGCCTCACGTTAATTTGAAGGTTGTGGGGAGGGAAATCTTGGGAAACAAGAATAAAATAATGAGAGTTCAGAACCAGGCGCTGGGAAATGTGGAAAAAGGAAGGTGGAAACTGCAAAATACAGCCATATGCGGGGACACAGAGGGAGAGAATTCTCCTGCTATCTATTTAAAGAATAAACCCCATTTTTGATGGTGGTTTTATAAGATAGTTTTTAAAAAGGCAGCACATCCTAAACTGCAAAACTCAAAGGTGATATAAATGCTAGTGCTTCTGACATAAGTACCAGATTTGCAGTTAAACCATATAAAACCTCCTAGTTCAATTAAAGTTGTGGGTATAGATTCTGAATGAAAATTGGTCACTACAAAACCTAATACTTTAAGATTTTTGTTCACTTCTCAGGATAAATACAATGTAAAATCTACAAACACTACACTGGGAAGATTGAACTGTAGAAATAATTTGTTAGAAACACTGCAATTTAAAGCACAGTTACGTTTATCTTGGATCCCTGATCATGAGATTGTGGCTTTTCATAAATATCATTAGAATAGAATTTCAGATCTCAAGCAGTGACAGTTATAACTTCTTAATGCAATTTATGTTCTGGTAGTTTCAAAATAGTTTTGAGGATGCTATTCAACAGTCCTTTGAAACACATTGATCAATTACCTACTAGAGGAGGGACACTGCAAGTCAATATTTCAGAAAATAAAAAAGCATGTTAGTTGTTTGGGAATTAAGCTTTTAAATCATATCTTCCTTCTCCACCCCAGAATTCTACTTGATCTGAATTGTATATTGATTAGGTAGAGCATGTTGGCTTATCTCATTTTCACAGACACGTGCTAACTAAATACTTTCTAGGACCCTGGGGTAAGTCCTTGATGGAGGATATCAGAAGCTGCAGTCCTTGTCTTCTATGAAATAACAAGCTGAAGGAGCACAGAGTACACCTTTCATAATCACACGGTTTGTTACTAAGTGATATGGGTTTCAGAGTCACATAAAATACAAAACAAGTCCTTTGTGGAAAAACTATCTAGTAGACTAGATAATATTGCTACTCCACATGTCAGTGGGGGATTCTCCAAATGGGAGGCAATTTATTCTTTTGTAAAACGTATTAAAATACCTATTATTTGTCAAGTATTGTTCTAAGTACTAGAATACAGAGATGAAAAATATCCCATGGGAAACCCTGAATCTAGTTAAAGAGATAGACATGTGAGATGGTAATTGGAATGTCAAAGTCTTAGGACAGCACTAAGCACAGAGTGCTTTGGAAAGACATATATGAGTCACCTCATTCAGGTAGGTAGGATCACAGTAAGCTCCCTAGACTGGATGGGAATGGAGGATGAGAATGAGTTTTCCAGGTAAAGACAGCAGGTGGGACGATGGATGTTTTAGGCAGGGAACGCTGTGGTTCTGAGGCTGGTTCTAAGGAAACGTGGTGGTACAATCAGAGGACAGTGAGAAGTCCCGTGTTCAGTGAAGGTTGGGGTAGAAGGAAGATGGAGAGCTGGAGCAGTAGTCAGCATCAGGATGTGAAGGCATCGGGGAGCTACTGATACATTTCAGTCAAGAGCACAGCATGATCACATTTGCACATTGGGAAGATTACTGCAGTGATGTGGCAAATGGACCGAAGGGGAATGAAACAGTGGGCATGGAGACCTGCTGAGGTAGAATTGCAGGTGAGACACACTGGGATCGTAGTAAAGCACTGGTGATGTGGTGGAGGATGGAGGGTACACGTGAGATAAGCAGAGGATGAGACCAGGAAGACTTGATGATAGGTTGTAATTGGGGTTGACGGAGAAGTAGCAGCCTGGGTCATCTTCTAGATTTGTGGTTTGGGTGACTGGTGGGTGACATATGTTTATGAAGATGGGAAATACAGAAGGAGGTTTAGTTGAAAGAAAATGAGATCAGTTTGGGACTGTAACATTTAAGAGCTTTCGGGATATCAGAATGGAGATGTCCAGTAGGTGCTGGGCTGTAGAAATCCGGTACATAAGAGTGAGATTTGATTCTGTAGACAGTGGGGAGCCAGTTGAATTTAGGAGTGACAGAATGAGGAATATTAATTTTGCATAGCTGTGTAGGCTGCACTGTTGACAGAGATGTCATTAGGAGGCTGTTGTATTAGTCTAAATGAGGGAAAATAAATGTTTGAACAATGGTAAAGGCAGTGGGAATGGAAGAGTGGGATGACTGGGAAGGAGAAAGATGGGGAGATTGGTGACGAGTGCCTCGTGGTGTCATGATGGAGAAGCAAGGAAGACAACAGGTTTTGGGGGGTAAGATAGCATGTTCATTTTTAGAAATATTGATTTTGATGTGCTAGGTGAGCATCCAGCTCAAACTGTCCCAAAGGCAGTTGGAAACGTGGAGTTCAAGTTTAGTTGATTTTAGAGAAGCACACATTAATTAAGCATCCAGTGTTGTGATGGGTATTGGGAATAGAGAGATAAATGAGCGATGGCCTTACTCCCAAGAGGCTGGCTATCGAACTAAGCTGGCGAGTCAAATTTGGGAGCCAGTTGCAAATAGATAAAGGTAATTGAAGACATGAAGGTGAGTAGGGGACAAAGTTTAGGATTAGAGCTATGAAGAATAAGGGTGGAAGATGGGTGTAAAATCAGGAAAACGTGTGGAGAAGAAATTGGAGAGGAGAATGTTATGGAAGTCAGTGCCCCGCACACGGATGGCCCATACTTGTCAACCAATGGGGAATAAAAGAGTTTCAAAAAGCCAGAGCTAGTTAACAGAGTGAATTGCTGCAGAACATTAATGGAAGATAAAGAATGGGGTCTAAGGATAAGACTCTGGGGTCAGAGCTAGGGTTCAGGTACGGTGTCTGCTACCCTTGGAAGCCGCGTGGCCTCTTTGTAACTTAGCCTCTTTATGTGTGCCTGGAACATTCTTGCCCCATATACTCCATTGTTTTGCTTCCTCACTTTTTCAGATTCCCATTAAAATATTACTTCTCTGATGACTTCATCTAATATAACAGTTCAGCTGTGTCTCCCTATTCCCTGACCCTACTTTCCTTCATAGCTTTTATACTATATTTTTTCAAAGAAAAAAGATTACATATGCTATACGACTATGATATTGTTTATATATACTATAATGATATTTATATATACTATATTTTTGTGTCTATGTTTTTTACTATCTTCCCTATTAAAATTCACTCAAATGTATGTTGAATGGTAAATCAATGAAAAGAACCCATTTCGACAGGTTGCATTGAGGACGAACTGAACTAATGTGTATATCAAGTGCTCAGCGCGGTGCCTGGCAAATAGTTCGGACCTGATAAATGTGAGTTGTGGTCATTTTTGTAATTATTTTGGACTGAGAAAAAGCCCTTTAATCCCGAGGATGGGCGGTCAGGAGAGTGGTGAGATTGGGAGCGTGGGGGCAGTTATAGAGAGAGGGAGTTGTGAGGAAGGGCACTTTCTCCTTGGAAGGGGTCAATCTTGTCCTCTAAGGCAGAAGGGAAGGAGAGGCAGTCCTGGAGGGGTCTGCTGTGGAGCACCCTGTGGAGGAGCTGGGCTGTGAGTGGCCAGGGGGGTTTAGAGAGGTTTCGAGGAAGCATTTAATGCGTGGCATGAAGGGCTTTGCGGGGACAGCAGTTTGCAGTCGGTAATGGTCTGAGAGATATTGAGGCTGAGAAATGAGATTGGGGAGAGTCTCAGAATGGTGGATTTTATCCAGTGGACAACGAGTCAAGGTTTCTGAGAAGGAGGATGGCATAACAAAAGCGACGCCGTAGGAAGAGTTGTCTTGTTTTGGTGTGAAGGAAGGACGAAAGGAGGAGAGGGTTCAGGTGGACAGGTGAGCTGAGGAGACATTGCTGTTATCCAGATTTTAAAAGGATTGGCCACTTGGTGAGGGGTGTTAGAGGGGAAGAAGATGAATTTGTCAGAATTCTTGTGGCATTATGGGTGGTCTTTGTAACTGATTGAATGTGGGTGTGGAGTTGGGTGGGAGATCAAGGAGCAGTGGGGTCAAAGATGTGCACATAAGCAGACTCCATACTCGACTTAGGGGTCTGAGTAAAGGCCTTTGCTTATGATGATGGGAAGCTATTATCTGGAAGACAGAGGAAGGAAATTGTGTGTGTCTGTTGTGTGTGTGTATATGTAGGGCCAGAAGTACTATGTTCAACATTATATTTGGGGTACCAGAAGTGTACCCTGGTAAGGGGAACACCAGGTAGTTTTGAATATCCCTTTTATTGACAAATGAATTGAGGCTCAAAGGGGTTGAGCAGCGCACCCATCGCCACACAGCTAGTGATGGGAGAACAGGGATATCAACTAAGGCAATACTAATTGAGACATTCTGGCTACACAGAATATGCCTGGATGGGGCAGGGCTGTGGGTGAGAGGAGTGGCACTCTGGGCTGACCTGATACTGTTCTGGAAGGGCTGGGCTAAGCTCAGCAGATACAGTGCCTATTGCCCTGTTTTGTGGTACATGGAGTTAAAGGGCAAGTGACCTGACAGAGTTCCATGTGGATTTCTAGATCATGTCCAAGGTAAAGATCCAAAGCCAGGACCCAATTCAAGTGATGCTGCATGGGAAACGCCTTGATACCCAGCTTTGTGGGTTGGGAAAAAGAACCATTCATGCTTGAAGAGTTTGAATGAAAACAGCCTGCAGGGCCTCCGTGAGCCTGAGTTGAAGGGCTGATGGAAGTGATTGATGTGGGCAAGCTAGTGGCAGGTGAGGGTCTGGGCAAACTGGGCATTGGAAGTGCCGTACACGGGGAAGCTTTTGAAGGATGTGTATTATCCCATGAAAAGATATGATTTTGATTCGGAGAGCATTCTACTTGCACAGCTGCCCTCGCTCCATTGCCTCCCCTCCCTGGACTACTTGATTCTGCATCACGTCTCCCACCCACCCTGTGGACACTGGGCACAGGCAATCTTGCTGAGACTAACCAAATGAGAATATATAGCATTACTGCAAGCCATGGACTCCAGCCATCATCCTCCATCCTGCCACAATAAGTCATGAATCCTATTACTACTGTTCCTTAAGGAATACAGTTTTAATTAATTGTTTGGTATCTGCCAAGCCAGAGTAAAGAGGCTGTGCACACTTCCAGGACCCACAGGGGTGTTCAAATATTTGTTGACCAATGGATAATGAGGTGCCTCTAAATGTACTGACAGAAAAGCAGTCAAATATTGTTATAACTGTTAGGTGAGCCTCAAAATTCTGCCATCTTGAAATGCAATAAGCAAGCACTTAGGGAGCTCAAAGAAATTTTTTTCCTTCTCTTTCTCTCCCTCTCTCCCTGAGTCTCAGGACACACTTCACTCAAGTTCACTCTAGTCAGCACATTTATTTAGCATGTATTATAAATCAAACATTGTGCTGGGTGCTTGGGGGATACAGATACCATCTCTGTCTACACAAATGGCTAGCAAGGAGTAGAGACCTTCAACAATGCATTAGCAGCAGGATGAGAATTTCAGAACAGTAAACAAAAGGTGCTATAGGAACACATGGGAAAAAACTGAATACGTTTTAGGGGTCAGAAAACAAATCCTAAAGGGAGTGTAAATTAAGTTGACTCCTGAATGATACTTAGAGGTAGAAACAAGATTGGAGAACATACTTGAACTAAAAATGTCCAAAAAAAAAAAAAAAAGAGTGAGAGACTGGAGATAAATGCTGAAGAGGCAGGTAGGGCCAGATGGTTGAGTTTGAGTTTTATTAAAGACTTGGACTTTACCCTAAGGGCAATGAGAAGTGATCAGAGGTGTTAAGCAGGGGAACAAAATAACCAAATAACTACATCACATCTTCTGGCCTTGGGCCGTACACTCAGCAAAAAGTGTAATGCGGTTATCCCGGTGACCAGCAAACTGTTGATCTTGCCTTTCTGGCATCTGAAATTATTTTCTTGTTCTGTCTTTTTTGGTTTTTTGTTTTTCCATTTACCTTTTCTCTTCTGCCTTGCCTACCATCTGAAATCTGATTCTTTTCTGTGATTTAGAACTCTTGGCTAGCCATGTAGTGTCTAGGTCAGCAGTCTCCAAGGTGTTCTGAACTTGTACCCTATCTGTAAAAATATTTGGAGCATGTACTTTCACTTTTATAGGTTTCGTCATAAATTATACACATACTTCAAGAAGTGTGTATACTAATTATTAGTAAAGCTTAACTTCTTTCTTTTCTTAGGTAATAATAAGCATGCTGGAAAGAGTCATGTCAAACCCAAAAGGTTTGATCCTGATAACCTCTCACGGAGGCATTTCTATCTATTCTTGACTAGTATAAAGAGAAGAGTGTAATATACTTGAGTTTATAGCCTAGGACAAAACCGTGAGTGGCAAAGAACTATAAATGATGTGCAGTTATCAATGGTTAACTTCCATAAGTATTTATGTGTTTACTTCTACAGACATCAAGTGTTGCAGAGGTAATGCTACCTTGCAACGCTGTTATTAACTATTCACCCTTCCTCAGTGCTTCGGGCCAGTTGCAGCCATCCCCATCCCAACTGAGAACTTTTCTGCACTGTTCGGACTCATCTTTGTCCTGATTTGTTTCTGGCATACTCTTTCTGCATTCTGAGTTTTCCACTGCTTCATGCATGATGGATGTTACAATTCCAGAGAAGGCTCAATCTCTGTCTACATATACCCCAAGTTTACACAAGACACACATGAGCTAGTGTCCGCTAAATTGAAAAAAATAAAGTGGAAAACTCAATGCAGAAAGAGTGTGTTACAACAGTATGGGTTATCAGCACTAACGTATGGACATTTTCTGACTCAACCACAGAGAGCTCACCTGTTATTATTTCTATTTCATGAACCCATGCAGTGTGGGTCTGATGCCTGCTGATTTGCGGGGAACCTGGGTCAACAGTGTCTACCCAATTGCAATGTGTAATTGCAAACCCTTTAATGGAAAGGTTCCTTCAGGCCTTCATGGGAAGGGATAATTTCCATCAAGGAAGGGCTGAGCCTTAAATTTTAAAGAGTCTATAGGATGTGCACATGTGTGTAACTGGTACTCATGGGGTTGCAAAGGAGTGAAAGATAAGATCTAGTTGCAGAGGATGAGCTACAATGACATGCGAAAGCCACCACAGTCGTATGTGTTAACATTCTCATTTCGTGTTAGAGTTACTAATGATTTAAACGAACACCTCCAAATCATGCCTCAGATTTGCTGACTGCAATTCAATCCTCTGGAATTTTTTAGGCTCCATGAGCGTAGAGATGGGCTATTTTGTTCACTGTATATCCCATGCTCCTTGAACAGGGCCTTCCCGTAGTAGGTTCCAAATGTTTGTTGAATGAATCAACTATCACAAAAACCAGCAGAAGAGAGAGAAAGGGATTCCGAAGTAGTTAGAACAGCCTGTGCCAAGGCTCAGATTTTTATGAAAACTCAAACCGCGTCCAGGGAATGGTGAGAGGATCCAGGTGGACTGAATATTGGCAGTGTGGGGAGATATACCCCAAAGTGAGGCTGGAAGGGTGGATGGTGGTAGATTGTTTCAAGCCATTGCATTTTTGCCTGGGGAGTTAAAATTAAAATATGCAGGCAGTGGGGAGCTATTGAAGGATGTTAAGCAAGGGAATGACACTTATTTGTGTTTTAGGGAGAAATGATGGATATAATTCCATAGACGTCAAGGGGGCTGGTTAGAAAAGTAGGGCAGACAGTTTGGAGTGGGAGACCTGAATTAAAGCAATGTGGCAGGTGGAGACAAGGTGATGGGTTCAAGAGTTGTGTTGCAGTAAGTCACTAAACATTGGTATGCGGATAAGAAAAGTAGGAGTCCAGAAGCTGTCCACGTTCTTAGCTTTAACCTTCAGTGAGAATTCTTGAGGATATGGTTGTCTTGGATTGAGACACAGGTAGAGAATGTAGGAAAAAGCCAGCTAGCAATTGAAGGTATGTGTCTAGATCTCAGAAGGGGCTAGAAATACAGATTTAGGAGCCAGTGGATTGCAGGGAAAGTCATGAGAACGGAGGGAATCATTTAGGGAGAGAACAGAGCTCAGCTTGGCATCTTAGGAGACAGACTAGAATCAAGTGGCTGTCCCCGGAGAAGGCACCAGCGAAAGGAGTCAGAGATGGATCATAAAGGGAGGTAGAAGCAGTGGCAGCCACGGGAAGGAAACTTTTCCAGTACTTGGTCAATTATCTTAAGTGCTTTGCGTGGTTAGGTAAAATGAGAACCGAAAGGATTTGGCAGTTAGGAGGTTGAAGCAATTTTAAGTGGGGCAGAAGCCAGATTGCAGTGGGTGTGGGTGTGAGCGAGGAAACAAAGGAGAGCAAGTGTAGGCAACTCTTCTAAGAAGTTTAGTTGTGAAGGAAAGTGGGAGAGGTGGAGCAGTTGCTTGAGGGAATAACTGCTCACAGATTCATTTAGTTAAATGATAAATTTGGGCATGTGTGTAGGCATTGACCCGGCAGTGGAGAGCTGTGGCCTGAAAACACAAGAGAGAGAATCATTCTTCTATTATATCACCATTCTGCCTTGTATATGGCACATAAAGCCCTTCTGCAATTGTCTATTGACATTTGAACTACTTGTAAAAATACAGAAAAGTATAGAGATTAATAAGCCCCTGAGGATATCCTACCCAAAACTGATAATTAATAATTTTACAAGATTATTTGCTTCCAGCCTTCTTTACATGACAGCAACAAAATGTTAATAATAAAGTTGACAACCATTTTGTCACCTTCCGTGTTCCCCTTCCTGTCCCCTCTTTCCTGCAGCTACAACCATTACCATAGATGTGGTGTGCATCCTTCCAGTTTACCTTAGTATCCTTTTATCTGCAAATGTAAGTGTGCATGAACTGCGTGTCATACGTTTCACGTTTCCCTTATTCCTTTTGGGCTGCTGTAATAAAATACCACAGACTGGGTAGCTTATAAACAGAAATTTGTTGCTCATGGCTCTGGAGGCTGCAAGTCTGAGATCAGAGTGCCAGCGTGGTCTTGCGAGGGCACTTTTCTGGGCCACAGACTTCTCCTTGTATCTTCATGTGGCTGAAGTGGGCTAGGGAGCTCTGTGGGGTCTCTCTTATAAAAGCACTAATCCCACTCATGAGGCTTCCACCCTTATGGCCTAATCACATCCCCCAAACCCCACCTACTAATACCATCACACTGGGAGGTTAGGATTTCAACGTATGAATTTGAGGAGGAAGGGACACGGACACAGACACAGACACAGACATTCAGACTACAGCAATGTGCGTGTTTTAAAATTTGCACAAATAGTGTATTTTAAGGCTTTTTCAGTTATTATGTCTTATCAGGAGATCTAGCTGCATTGATGGATATAGTTCACCCTTCCTGAGTGCTGTTATTTGTACAATATTTTATTGCTATGTCTGTCTCCCCTAAGAGACTGAGTTCTTCTGGGCCAGGGATAGTTTGTTGTCACATTTGTATCCCCAGTGCCTAAATATCTCTTGTCTAAATGAATAAGTGGGCAGGTGGACAGGTGGGGCTTGAGAAGGAGTATAGGGTGGTGAGGCTCTTCTCTGAGACAGCAGGAAAGAAGTCAGGTTTTGGGAGGACTTCATACTCTACAGGTTATTCTGTGAAACAGAAGGGACTGTCATTTTCTGAGAAGTGAGCGGAGATAAGGGTTTGAGCAGTGTGGTATAGATTTATAATCTTTAGCTTAATTGAGGGGAAGATTATCCCAAATAGTTACTATTTCACCAAGAGCCATACACTTTCGGCTCACTTTATTTTGCATTTCTGAATGACCGGAACTAAGAAGACACCAGGTAGCCTCTGAAATATTGATTTGTCAGACATTCTTCTTTGCTAATTTATATGTTCCTTTAGCTTTGGGTGGAATTGGTGGCTTGTTTTTTGGCTACAGAGTATTTGGTGATTTAATTCAATGTGAAGATTGAGCAGCAATTCCATGAGGTATGGAAATAACTCCAAATAATCAGCAAAGGTAGTGAATGCTGCAGGTAGTCAGAGAAGGATGAGCTCACAGAGGGCTAGAACGACCAGAGAGGAAGGCTTAAGGGATGGGCCTCTCGAGTTTGAGAATTGGTGGCATTTGGGTAATAGAAGCAGAAGGGAAAAGTATATCAAGTGGGTTGGCAGGTTGAGAAAGGGGAGTAGATAAGGCACCTTTGAGGGCCGGTGAGCAGGCTATTCTGTTGGTAGAGGATTAGTAGAATTTCCTTTGTATCTGAGATCAGAGAGTAGTGGGAAATCATGGCCCACAGGCAATGGGTGTTGATGGAGGGGGTGGGGTGGAGGCTGGCAGAGAGTAGGGGAACAGCTGTCAGAGGAAGAGGGAATTAGGAGAGCATCTATTTCATTGCAGGTGTACTTAATCTTCACCTTGCGTGATGATAAAAAATAGAATTGAGTGTGATTGAATCACATAAGGCATTTGGAAGTAGTGCCCTTAAATTTAGTAAAACGACTTTCAGGTTGTAATAACATTATGACATACAAAAAACAAATCCCTCCTTCTGTCTTTGTCATGTTTGGGGGCGTCATTACATGGGATTGAGAAGTGAAACCAATGCAGTATTTTCCTCTTTTAGTTCATAGGACTCAACCTCTGACTCATTGGCATATAGCAAATGTCACCTTCCCTCTGTATTCACCATTAATTTTGTTTCTCTCTATTCCTGATGCCTTTTGCACTAGCCAACATTAGTAGGTCTCTTAGTAGTTTGATCAGTCATTATTTATATTATGCTATTCATTTTCATGTCATTCTCTACCACTAGATTATGAATCTGCTGTCTCATTTTTCTTTGTATAGCAAAAACGTTTGGCACAGTAAATATTTCTTGATTGAATGAAGGGAGAATTGGCTTCAAAATGTATTTCCTGATTAATCTTAAAACCATGAAGAATATAACAGAAAGTACCTCTTTAAAGATGCCAAATGGAATGTTAAGAAGAGTTTCCCTGGTACCAGTAAACTTCATTGATTCACCAAATATTTATTGAGCATCTGTGGAGTGTCTAGGGACACAGTAATGAGAGAGTCAGACAAGGTCCCTGCTTTCAAGCAGTGTAGAATGTTTTTTGGAGGAAGCCAGGTAATAAAGAAGTAAGAAAATATCAGATAACAATACTTGCTGTGAAGGAAGGAAAACAGCATGATGGACCAAGAGTAATAGGGTGGCTACTTGCAGCTTATTAGCCAGGGAGTGCTTCTCTGAAGAGGTGAGCTATGAGAAGAGCTCAGAAAACAGAGTCGTTTATGTGACTACCTGGGAGGGAAAGCTTTCCAGACAGAAGACACAGCTTTTACAAAGACCCAAAAACATAATAAACGGTGATTGTACAAAGGGCAGATAGGAGGACAGAGAAGTTGGAGTGTAGGAAGTAAGGTGGAGAGATTTAAGATGAGTCAGAAATGTGGGTGGGAGCCAGATCATGTGGGGAGGACCTTGGAGGCTAGAAGAAGGCATTTGGATCTGACTCTAAACATGATAGGACACAAATATGAGGGATTTATGAAGAGAAGTGACAGGAATATAATTTACATTTTAAAAAAGAGCACTTGGCCAATTTATGGGAAAAGAATGGTGAGGTAGAGAGAATGGAAGCAGGGAGCTGAGTTAGGAGGTAGGGGTGGTATCCCAGGCAGGAGATGTGCTGGGTTTGGGACGTCAGTGGAGAGAAGTAGGAGGAGTCAAGATCTACTGTGCACGTAGAGTTGACCAGACTTGCTGATGAGTTGAATGTGGGGAATGAAGGACACAGAGGCAACAAGGATGACATTTGGCCTGAGCTACTGCATGGGTGGTGGTATTACTTATTGACATGAGGGAAACTGGGGGAGAAGATTGAGAGAGGATTGAAAAACTGGGAGTTCAGTTTTGCATATGTTAGGGTTAAGGTACCTCTTAGACATGAGTGGAGATTTTTTTTTTTTTTTTTTTTTTTTTTTTTTTTT
>NW_020172818.1:299402-362441 GCF_003031525.2 Neophocaena asiaeorientalis asiaeorientalis
GGCCTCTCATTGTTGTGGCCTCTCCCGTTGTGGAGCACAGGCTCCAGACACGCAGACTCAGCGGCCATGGCTCACGGGCCCAGCCGCTCCGCGGCATGTGGGATCTTCCCCGACCGGGGCACGAACCCATGTCCCCTGCATAGGCAGGCGGACTCTCAACCACTGCGCCACCAGGGAAGCCCCGAGTGGAGATTTTTAGTAGGCAGTTGGATATATGATAGGTTTTAGGGTGGAGGTTAGGGCTGAAGATATAAATGTTTGAGTCTTATAATATACATTTTATTTAACATTGAACCAAAATGAGATCATTCATGGCAAAAACATGCATAGGAAAGAGAAGGAGGTGAGAACTGTATCCTGGGACTCCCAATATTTAGAGGGAGAGAAAGGAAGGGCCCAGCAAATGACATCAAAGAGGTCAGAGATGGAGGAGACAGACCAGGAGCGTGTGATATCACACAAGCCAAATAGGAGGGAGTGATCAACTGATTCACATGCAAATGAGAGTTTGAATTAGAGAAGTAACAAATAATTTGTTGAATAAAAGAATGAATGAATAGAAATGAATGAGTATAGTATTAAGGGTAAATGAAGTAACATCAGAGAGACTAAACAGACAATACTAAAAGCCTTAAAGGTAAGTATCTTTCAAGAGGACTTTAAAAGTTCATTTATTGGATAGGCAACATTTATGTGGTCTGAGTTTATAAAATTCCATAAGATGTGAAAAGATTAACCTGGGGTAGAATTAGACAGTTTCTAGGAAGCTGCTTTTAAATGAAGAAGAGGAAAGGTATGGTAAAATGCTTGGCAGATTTTCAACTGTAAATTTCTATTGGCCTCTACAGTCCACTGGTAACTAGTCAGTTCACGCTCATTTAGTTTTAGTGCCATGATAGTTGTTTCGTCTATTTTGGTATAGTTTTGGCCATTTGTATATTCATTAAAAGTTCTACAAAGTACATAAATTGAGAATCAATTTAAAGAAAAGTTACTACTGTGTTAAAAGAACAGTTTCAAGAAGGAGAGATAACAATCTTAAGTCAGGATTCAGTGAGAATTTATTTTCATCATTTCTTTCTGTTCTTCGAATGTGTGTCCTTCTCCCATATCCTACATGTATGATCAGTTTGTGAATTAGGCATGTTTTTAACAATAACGGAAATCTCAGTTATGACATCACTTATAAAGTTGACTTACTTGTTTATATAACAAGAAATATGGCCCCAGATTCTCCCATTCTTCTACCATCCCTGGCATGTGGGTTGTTTATCCTTGCATTCATTGTTTCATGGTCACAAAATGGCTTACACATTTTTTAATTTACTTTTTATTTTATATTGGAGTATAGTTGATCTACAATGTTGTGTAAGTTTCAGGGGTACAGTAAAGTGTTTCAGTTGTACATATCCATATATCCATTCTTTTTCAGATTCTTTTCCCGTGTAGGTTATTACAGAATATTGAGTAGAGTTCCCTGTGCTATCCAGTAGGTCTTTGTTGGTTATCTATCTTATATATGGTAACGTGTATATGTTCATCCCCACCTCCTAATTTACCCTCTCCCCTACCTGTCCCCACTGGTAACCATAAGTTTTTTTTCTAAGTCTGTGAGTCTGTTTCTGTTTGACTTAACACGTTTTGAGGTAGAAATAAAGGAAAATACTTTCTTTTATTAAAGTATAAGGCTTCACATATACCCACCCCAGTGAATTCACTCTTTAGGTCTCATTTGGAGCTACAAGGATGATTGGGAAAGTGAGTTTTTGGCAAAAGACTCATGGTTTATCTAGATAGACCAGTCATGATTCATTCCCAGAGCTGGGAATAGTGCCATCTTAAATGTAATCATATTTCTGTTAGCAAGGAAGAAAGGGCAAATGGCTCTTGGGTAGGCTAGTGATGCTGAGTGCTGTGGTTCATTCATGTGACTATCCCACATTCATATCAAGACTTCTTCCCAAACATAGGTTTAACATTCCTGTCCTTGAGAGTGACCACACCAAGATTCATCCAGTTATCCATCTGAGAAATCCAAGATCTCTGGGTGACCGATGGTCTTCTCAATCATATCTGGATATGGATTTTTATAACTGAGCAATCTAGTAAAAAGTTAACGGGCCCCCATTATTCTGATACAATCGTACACACAATTAGCCTCCCACTTAGCGAAGGAGAGGATGGGAAGAACACAGTCATCCACAGTCTGCAGCACACACATCTTGCTGGACAAGGATAGAAGTGTTAAGACAAAACTCTCTACTGTAACAGTGGACTAAGTTCTTTAGTTATCCATTGGACAGTTTAGGTGATCTGCTCTCTGGAAGGATCTCTTTTGTCCATCATTCCCCTTGGCCACTGGTTCTGCCTTATAGGTTTTTGTTGGTATTTCTCCATGGTTCCAAATGAGGTAAATTGTAGGTAAGGTTGCCCTTCATGGGACTGCACAGATATAGCAATACAGGTCCCACGAAGTGAAGTCAAAAGATTGCAGAATCGGCTTAGGGGTGGGTGGCTAGTTTTTGGATTTCCTTGGCAATATCCTTTCCTCAAATACTTAGTAGGCTTCCAGTCTAGTTTTTTTTTTTTTTTTTTTCCTGAAAATTTCGTGCTCTGATTACACAGTCAGTTATCTTGCCTGGAAATAGTGTTAAAGTCAGAGGTTCCTTATCTTTTACCTTAATGGCCTCTACCCTAAGAAAGTGAAGCTAATTTTAAATGAGAAGTACCAGTACTGTTTCTCTCTTGGCTGGCAGAACACCTTACCATGGAAGTGCCTGAGAAAGGACTCATTCCCCCATCTTATAAGCCCTATCTCCTGCTAAGCTCCAGTTTCCCCAAACCCCTCACTTTATCATGATGTACCAACATATACTTTTCTTCCAGCAAAACTCCAAATTATAGGACTCAGAGTGTCCAAAATGCTTCTTTTATCATTGGTATCTTTCCTTGATTTTTAGTTCTTCTACTCTGATGTAGGTTCATTTCTCTTATGGGACAATTCTGAAGGCTGCAGTATCTAGCCAACCTTCTTACTTTTTCCTAACATTACCACCTCAGTGGGCATAAGATCTGTAAACCAAGGTACATCAGGTGACAATTTGGCCAAACATTCTGCCACCACCTGATGAGGGTGTCACATGTCCTAGCCTAGACCTCCTGGCTCTTCCCTGTTCTTAAACTGACTCCATTCAGCTAATTTACATTTTAGTGTCTACTTGTAGCACTCTATTTATAAGAACCAAATTCTTTGTAAGTTAGTGATATTTTCCACCTGCAAGGAATAGTGTCTGCTGTATCCTAATAACAGAATTTGAGGTCATTTCTGGGTGAGGGTTCTATAGTTGACTATTAAGAGAAGCTATCGTAAGACCTCTTGTTTTTGCCAACCCAGTACACATTAACTCTCCTTGTCATTGCAACTTGATTTTATTTGGGGATCTACCCTTCTCTTATTGGATATAGTTTTAATAAAACTGTCCCTAACGATGCTTCACCCTCCCTGGCAAAAGGTGACAGCTGGCCTAAACTCTACCCAATCAGATGTTGCATCTATGGAACAGGAATTTTGAAGAGAATGATACATCAAGATCACATATGTGGGTTTAAATCTTAGCTCTGTACCTTAGTAGCTCTTTGAAGTGGGTCAAATTCTTCACTTCACTAAGCCTTGGTTTCCTCATGTGAAAAATGGGAGTGATACTGGTTTGGGGTATATGTGTGTGTGTTTCTATTTGAATTAAATGAGTAATGCATATAAAGTACCAATACACAGCAGTCATTACTATCATGAATGTCCTGACCACTCTAGTTGGCATGTAGAGGATGGACCACAGGGGCACAAACCTGAAGGAAAGAAGCCATATGAAGAGTCTGTTCACCCATGGAGGTGAGAAATAGCAGAGGGCTCGGTTGATAGAGGTGGACAAGGAGATGACACAAGAGTAATTTCCGACGTAGGAAAGAGAATCCATAGTATTTAGTTGACTATTTTGACTCAAAGATGAAAGAGAGGGGAGAGCTTTGATATTGATAACAAGAAGGAAAATCCTGACTCCTGATTGGTTCCAGTTCCACTCCAGACAGAACTCTGGCCAGGACAAGCTGGGTAACAAATAGGTCATTTGGGTTGTTATTTGTGGATTCGCAAAGCTCAGCTTTCCCTAAAATAGCTTTCACTTTGATTTCCAACACTGTGATCCATGCTAAATGCTGAAAGGTGGTGGGGCTTTGAAAATAATAGACTACATATTCTGTATATGACTTTTTCTTTTTATAGGTAGAATAAGATGTTGATGGACACTACCCAGATGCTGTGAAATATTGATTCTATTTAAAGAAAAAGTTTAATGGGTTAGGGAAACATGTAGTCATTGAGAATCTCTGCGAAATGAACCCATACTTTAAATTGGCTAGGTACAGGCTGACAAGGAAATAAAGGCAGTGGTTCCTGGGAAAAGAGGTCTGAGGTTGCTGATGACAGCGAGACTTTTCTTTTCCTCAAACATTTTTCTCCAGTATTGATGTTTTCCAGTTACTTTCTATACAATAACAAAAGCTGGACTGTAGCATTTTTCTGAGATATAATTTTCATAACTAGATAAGAAATATAGGGGGTTTCTATTGGTTAAGCTGGAAGTCCCACAAGGCAGTGCTGCGGGGAAGCAGATATTTTCGAAATTAGATGCAAGTGCTATCTCCATGCACATCTTGACTCCTGAATCCATCGAAAACCCAGAAATAACACTCTGGTTACTGGCCCTGTGAGGGTGGAAGGGTGTTTAACCCAGACATATGGAACCGATGCTTCAAGGACACAGTGAATCACACCATCTGAGTCAACGGGTAACAGAAAGCTGTGTAGCTCGGAATTGTCAGTGTAGAACAGCAGCCGGTGCTGTGGGCAGCGGTCTAATGGGGAAACTTCTCTGCAGGGAGACAGATAAGTGGAAAGCCTTGCACACAGACAAAAGAAAATCCACACCTGTGGTTGTTTACAGAGGGCAGACAGGCCCACAGAAAAGATACCGTTCACGTGGTGGAAAGCACCAGTAGTAATTTTAGCAAAATAGAAGAGAATATAATATAGGAATGCCAAATGGTAGGCTTTGAAATTCAGTATTGGATATTAACAAGCTGCAGTTTAGACAAATCATAGAGATGGTCTACAAGTCAAATACCATATGATGTCACTTACATGTAGAATCTAAAATATGATACAAATGAACTTATTTACAAAATGGAAACAGACACGTAGAAAACAAACTTATCATTGCTGAAGGGTAGAGGGGGTGGGAGAGGGATAAATTAGGAGGTTGGGATTAGCAGATACAAACTATGTGTGAAACAGATAAACAATAAGATCCTACTGTATAGCACAGGGAGCTATATTCAATATCTTATAATAAACCATAATGGAAAAGATTATGAATGAATCACATATATATATTATCAATGAATCACTTTGCCCTACACCAGAAACTAACACAACATTGTAAATCAACTGTAATTTAAAAAGAAAAGAGATGGTCTGCAAGTTGTGTATCCTAGCACCTGTCACACTGCATGGCACACTATGTATTCCTTGGTGTTCGTGGAATTGAAATCAATGTATTCATGTCATGTGGACAAATTTTTATACCTCTTTCCAGAAAGAGGTAGGAAGGCAGTTTGAGGCTGTAAGAGGATAATTGATAAAAGGGTAAAAAACAAGGCTGAGAGTCAGAAAGACTTCCTGGATTTAAATCCTGGCTCCTTTAACTGTATGACCTGAGCAAGTTATTTCTCCTCTTTGAACTCTTAATTATTGCCGAATAGCTGTATTAATGCTTACCTACCAGAACCGTTAAAAACATCAGATGAGGTACATATGCAGAGAGTCTTGCACACTGTCTGGCATCTAGTAGAATCTCAATAAAGGTGAGTTTTGTCCTCCTTATGTGTTTCAATTATATGCTACCCTTTTGGAATGTACCTATTTTGGATTAGTCTAAAGCCGGAGTCGGCAGCTATGCCTCTCTGGCCCGTTTTGTTCTGTTTTTGTAAATAAGATTTTACTGCACCACAGCTATGCTCATTGGTTTATGTATTGTCTACGTCTGCTTTCGTGTTACCCCGGCAGAGTCGAGTAGTGGCAGCAGCATCCTTACAGCCTTGCGAAGCCCAAAATACTTACTGTCTGGGCCTTTACAGAAGGCGTTCACCGGTCCCTGGATTCAAGATTCAACTGGACTTCTTTCCTTTCTTCTGTGCATTGTTTTCATAGGTGTACCTTTCAATCTGTTTTCTATTTGAATCTTCTAAAACAGGAACCTTTTTGTTTTGGCAGCTTTACCACTCAGCTTTAAGCTCTGTATGTAATTTGTTACCCAGTTCCTAAACTTCCATTCATTCATTCAAAAGAGTGCTATCAAGGCCCTAGAGGCAGTGCTGGACGAGGAAGGTGAGGCCACTGCTGTTGTGGAGCTCAGCTGGAACCCTGCCCATCTACATAAACAGACACGTAAACAGCAGTGTGAATAAACAAACCTCTGAGAAAATTAACACATGAATAATTTAAAAGGAAGCTGATTTTAGAGAGGAGTGTGATGAACATGTGAAATCAAGGTTGGCTGAGGAGGATGGCGGAAGCCCTCTCTAGGGAAATGACGTGATCAGAGGCTTGAATGAGAAGGGACAGCTTGGCAAAGACCCAGGGAGAGAGCCTTCCAGGCCAGAAGGAGAGGGTGAAGCAGAGGCCATGAGCTGAAAAGGAGCTTGGTAGGTTCAAGGGCTGAAAGAAAGCTGGTGATGCCAAAGGTGTGCGAGAATGCTGGTATATGGGAGGTCAGAGAGTATATAAAGGGCATGTTTTAAAGGATTTTGCTTATCATATTGTAGCAGACTGGAGTGTTGTCTCCCCACCCCGACCCTTGTGCACACATCTAAGTAGTGATCAAGTTCTGACCATTCCACATCCTTGACATCTTTCAGATCCACCCTGTTTCATCACCATCTTCACAGCCACCAGCATCTTAACCCCTGGATTGCACCCAGTGTTTGCTAATGGACCACCATGGCTAGCCTCCCTCCAACTGTCCTCCACAATGCCAAGTGCTTGAGAGTTGGAATTCATTCCCCTGCTTAAATCCCTTCCTTAGCTTTGCCCAGGCCTCTGCTGCAAGCTCTGGCCTCTGCTGGCTCCTCTTGTCTTGTCTTCCTTTTCTCTCCACATGGAGCCCTTCAATCAAGCCTTCAGGATCTAGTCCTTAAACCTTTCCTACATCTAATTCTTCCCTCCTTATATTATTAGGCCAATTCTTACTCGTGCTTCAGTTTAAGCCCATGTGTTTTCTCTCCTGAGAAGCCTCCCCCCACTCCCCAGGCTGATGTAGAACACTTTCTGAGCCTCTGTTATACTCCGAGCGTAACCCATCAATACTCCTGACCTCTCTAATCCCTCACCCCACCTTCCTGGTCTTTGTAGCCCTTATTGCCACATGACATGTAATGTTTATCTGATTACTTCTATTATCTCTCATCTCTCTTCCTAGAATTATGGCTCTTTGATAGGTAGGACTTTGATGTTTTCAGTGCTAAATCCCTGTTACAGTTCTTGGCAGAATAAACAGCTCCATAATTTTTTTGCTGAATGAATGGTCTAAGTCACCATCATCTCCTGGACTACTGCAGAGCCCCCGCTCTTGTTTTCTCTAATCTAGTCCCTACATGATATTCAGAGGGGAATTTAAAAATATATAGATAGATAGGCAGGCTATGGACTATATCAAAAGAAGTCAGTGTTTCTTATTGTAATTAAGGGAATATATATTATGTCATAATATAATACGTATAGCACAATATACAAGTATCTCTCTAAAATCATCTGTTCACAGTCTGTTGCCCTCTCCATCTTTTTTCACCTCTGCTTTCTTTCTAGGCTCTAGTCACATTAGGTGTATGACTAGTCCCTCTAGTCCTTGGCTGTGCCAGGCACCTTTTGGCCTCAGGGTCTTTGCACATGCAGCTCCTTTGGGCTGCACATGGATGGCTGGTCTTGGCATGGCCAGCAACTTCTGTGCTTCCAGTGTCAGGTTATATCCCACTTTCTCAGAGCCCCCTTTCTGTAGAGCGCTACTCCTCCCAGCGTACTCTACTCTTTCACCTGCTTTATTTCCTTCATAGCTCTTACCCAATTTGACTTTTAGATTGTGCTTACGTAAGTGTTTATTGTCTGTTCCCTACACTAGATTGTAACCTCTGTGAGCACATGGACAGAAACCAGAAATGATTTCTTCACCCTTGTATAACCCAATGCTTAGTGCAGTGACTGGTGCCTAGGAGGTGTTCAAATATGTGCTGAGTAAATTAGTGACTGGAGCTCCTCACACTACCATAAACATCAATCGGATTCTCCATTCCCCGGGCTAGATAATAAACACCTGGACTGCAGGGACAATACCATAATCACCTGGTGTCCCCAAAACCCATAACAATATTCAGCACATAGTAGGGACCCAATAAATATTCATTATAGATCAGGAAACATGACAATGTTGAAAAGTCAGGTATGTGCTAGATGAGCGATAACAGAAGTAATGCTGCTGTTGTAGTTACAGCACAAGTCAGCTGCTGGATGGAAAAGGGATTTAAAAAATGGTACCACCTCATTTTTTGTACTCTAGGAGATCTTTGGGGGTGAGCTGGTGCTCTGCAGAGGTTGCAGAATTACTGAGAGGAAAATATGCAACTGCAGATGTAAAGAGAATTATTATTTGAAAGAGCAGGGACTAAAAAGATAGCATTTGGGTCAAACAGATAATAACAATAAGGAATCCTTGTCTGTACCAGTGGGGGACTAGAAGCCTGTGATTGAATTGGGAACCATGACAATGATATCATTGAATTAAAAGATAGACCCAGCACCAAGTACTAGGGAGCCTAACTATTGCTTATGATATTAGGCAGGGATCTGGCAGACATACATGTGCTACAGATTCCAGACTCAAGATGTGTGGTATGTGTGTGTGTGTGTGTGAGATGTGTTTTAACACCGAAACTGTCACCTACTTTCAGGACTTAGGAAAGCTTTTAGAAAGCCCACCTCAAAAAGTCAACTTGGTGTATCTCAGGATTGGAGCTGTAAAAAAAGAAATCTATTCTCTCTTTCTCTCTCTTTCAAGCTCAGATGGTTTCATTGCATGGATAGAGATGCTAGGAAGTACTTAGTCAGTTAAAATGAGAGAATCCTATAACCAATTTTCCTTTTCTCCTTTAAGCCGTTAAAGCTTCGTAGACTATGTAAATAGATGCTACCCTGTGTAGAGAAAACCAGCATCTTGTCTAATTGTCAAGTATAGGAGCGTTTGCAGTAGATGTTAAGGGCTGGATATCTTTTTATAAGCCTACCTTATTTTAAATCTTAATTTAAAAAGCAATAACACCTTAGGAGAGACTATATTTTGAGCTACTTTAAAAAAGAAGCCCTTTCAATGTGAAAGATACAAAAACTGATTCTTTAAAAAAAAAAATCAGTTCTTTGTTTAGCCAAAGCTGTCAGCTCATTGCATGCACCAAGAAAGCTCTAAACAGTCGATAGATAATAAGGTTGCTTTTCACTTTTATTTTGAATATGTTTTTTAAAAAATGGATAGCAGATTTCAGCTAGTCTTTAATTAAGGCCTCTTATTGGCCAAGCAAGGGTAAATCATAAAAAATGAAGGGCTTCTGCTCTTTAAAAACATTAATCACTTAACGAATGAGCTTAAAAAGAGCAAAGTCAAGTTCAAATCTACATGTAAAAATAGTTCATAGGACATTTTCCAATCTTCTGAGGAAAAGTAAACTAAACGCAGAAGCTCTAAAGTAACTGGCTGGATAATCAAATTTCATTTGCCTCTTAACTCAGAGTGAGCTAGATTAGAGAGTAATGAAAAGCCTCCCCTAGATAATTTAGTTCCTTATGGCTTTGATTTTTCCCAAATTGCAGCTTTACTGAAGAGCAGGCATCTGTAGATGCCATGCTTAATCATGGTTGTTTTTAGAAATAAAATCTGTAATTTCAGAATGAATTTTGGGGGCATCTCTGGGGCTTCACAAGCAGTTCCTAAATAAGACATATTTAATTCTGTGATGAAACTAGGAGACTTGATCTGTAGAAGCATCCATTCTGCTTTGGCTTTATTTTTGGATGATCTCGAAGAGATCCAGATTTTCATGAGAAATCATTTAAGCCACTTGAAATAAAACACTCTTCTACATGTTGCTTGTGTGTTCTTCTCTTTAAAAGTTATTTTTTGAGTGTTAGTTTTGAGTGTAAGCTGACATCATGTGGACTTTACAGATAGCACCACTCGCACAGATGTTGGGGACTGGAGCTGTCTGCTCTGCTAGTCATAAGGGAAGATGCGACCCCACATCTCGTCCTTGCCTTCTCGTCCTGGGTGGCGTGGATCGGTGTCTGAGCAGTGTGTTGCCGGGAATGCTGAAGCTCCTCTGTGTTCTCCTGGAGGCTCTGTGCCCTCCCTCTGCACTGCTTTATGCTGTCAGAGTAGAGACATCTTCATTTCTTTATTCACCGAATATTTTCTGAGTCCCTACTCAGGGGTAAACATTGTAATAGGAGTTGGAAATACAGAGAGGTAAGCCTTTATGCAGGTTCCATAGGGAAAAGAGTCAAGATCTGAAAAACAAAGCAAATTACAAAACAACAGGTCTTCAGCCTGGAAGGAGGTCTATGATATAAACAAGCCGGAGAAGGTAACTGAGTTGGAGGGGGATGGGATTGGCTTTAATAAGCTCTTCAGATGGGGTTTCTCTCAGGAGATGACATTCAAGCCAACGTGAGAAAGATGAGGAGTTGGTCAAGTAAAGAGCTGGGAGAAGAAAATTTTAGGCAGAGGAAGTTTGGTGTGATCTGAGGAACTTAGAGAAACTTACTTGGAGGATGGCAAGGGACGGGGAGGATGATGTGAGGTTGGAGAGGGGGTAGGGAATCATTCATTGCCTTTTAGGGCTTAGCAAGGACTTTGGAGCTTATTCTAAATTTAATAGGAAACTATTTCATTTCTATGTGTCTGATTCCCTTTTTTCCCCAGTCATAAAGTACTTTTATCGTCCTTTCTTCTGTTCACTTCCTTTCCACAAATAATTACTGAGCATTTACCCTATGTTATGCAGAATTCAGCCCTCGTGAAGCTTAAGGTCCAGGTGGGTCGATGGAGATCGACCTGGATGGTACGTAATCTAGAGTTTATGTGGACTAAAACTCAAGGAAACACGTCCCCAGTACACAAACTTGGAAATAACATGGCATCAGGTACAAACAGTTGACTTTCATGGTTTGCCCAATCTTTATTCTCTGTTCTCAATTCTCAGTCCTTAATTTCTTGGGGAGAACCTCATGAGGACATGATACCTCATGTCTGTTTGGGACTCTCAGTTCAGTCCACTCTGTACCATGCACCATTCACAGTTGATTTTTTCTGCATTCTGTGACTGTAGAGAGAAAGCGAAAAGTATTATTTTTCATACTGACATGACCCCACACTGTGTATGATTGCATGTTGATCCTCATTTATTGTATAATGATGGAGACCCAATGGTACTAAAAGGCTGGGCATGTTGACTAGGAGGCTGTCACAGGGGACTGTGATCTTGTTTGGAAGCTTGGGGATAGGACTCCTTAAAGAGGTGATACCTGACCGAGACCTGAAGGCGGGGAAGCATTAGCTAAGCCCAGACAGGAGGGGAATGTGTTCCAGGCAGAGGGCACAGCAGGTGGGAGGATCTGTGGCAAGAGGAAAGGAAAGAAGGCCAGGGTAGCTGGAGACAACTGGATCAACTCCTACTTTGTAGAGATTCTATAGGCGGATGCAGCAGAACACCACCCGGGGGACACATGAATGTTTTGTGCAGGTTATCATACATCCTGAATAAAAGAGGCATTAAAGTAATAGAATTGCCAAACTTGCTTGGGATTCTCTTTATTTCTTAATACAAGGAGAGACTTTCAGAGCAGGAAGGAGCCACAGAGAGACTAATTTAGCTGCCTGTTTAATGGGCAAGAAAACTTGCACTAGAGTTGAAAAGACACCTAAGTCACACACAGTTAATCCAGTGTTTTTGCCGGTACTCCAAACATACAGTGGATACAATTCAAACTAGGTTTATATTTCAGAAGGTCTTTCTTTTTTTTTTTTCCATTATTTTTATCATTGTTTCTTTCATCACAGACATACTGCCTTATGTCTGGTGTGAGTATACGATTGAGGAGTCATATTGGAAAACATTTTTACTGTCTAAGGAGAGCTTTACACTGAAGAGGATATGCTCACTTTATACACATGGAATTAGCAAATATTTAAAATCCTGCTTTTGCCAAGTGTTGGTGAGGATTAGGGAAATAGGAACACTTCGACACTGTTGCTTGCGGTGTAGATTATTATATCCCTTTCAAAAGCAATTCAGCACCATGAGATAGAGCTGAAGACACATACACCACATAGTCAAGAAGATCCATTCCTAAGTAAAATTCTTAGTCACGCTTGCAGTTGTGAATAAGAGATGTGTTTCAGAACATTCATGACAGTCCTGTTATGTAAATGTAAAAAGAGGTGCACAGGCTTGGTAGACATCATATTTAGACAATATCAGGAAGGGTCTGTAGATAGTTACAACAATTTGTGTAAGGTTTTATTTTTCCTTAGGTTGGGTGATACATAAATAGTTTTTGTTTATTATTTAGTGTTTTTGTGTGTTTAAAAAAATATATATGTAATAAAATATAAAAACACTGTCACAATTGCAAAAATCTTAACCAATATTCTTTAATTTTTCCAAAAATATTAGAACAAAACTGTCTCAGTCCATTCAGGCTGCTGTAACAAAAATACCCTACACTGGGTGGCTTAAGCAGCAAACATTAATTTCTCACAGTTGCAGGCCGTGAAGGCCAAGATCTAGTTGCTGGCAATCTGTTGTGTGGTGAAGGCCTGCTTCCTGGTTCCTGTCTTCTCACTGTGACCTCAGAATGTGGAAGCGGGTGAGGGAGCTCTCTGGAGTCTCTTATGAAAGCACTGATCCCACTCTCGAGGGCTCCACTCGCATGAACTGATCACTTCCCAAAGGTCCCGCCTCCTAATACCATCACATTGCAGGGCTGGGATTTCAAGGTATGCATTTTGAGGAGACACAAACATTCGGTCTATAACAAATACCTAGAAGGATTAATGCAGGTTTTGATTATTTGGAGACACCCTGATCTTCAGGCTTTTAGCTTAGTGCTTGAGGGTCACTGTGCTAGACATTTGTGGGGCAGGGGGGTGGCGGGCGGGACTAGCGCATTGAAGTCTATGCCAGGAGTCAGCACACTTTTTCTGTATAAGACGAGTGTATTAGTCTCCCGGCATTGTTGAAATAAATGACCGCAAACTTAGTGGCTTAACAAAAAGGAAAGACATTCATTCTCTTACAGTACTGGAGGCCAGAAATCCCAAATCAGGGTGTCAGCAGGACTGTGCTCCCTCCAGAGGCTCTGAAGGAATATCCCTCCTGGCCTTTTCCAGTTTCTGGCGTCTCCCGGCAGGTCTTCATATCCCCTGGCATGTGGCTGCATAATTCCAATTTTGGCCTCTGCACTTGTATTGCCTTCTCCTCTTCTATCTGTGTCTTATCTCCCTCTACCTGTCTCATATAAGGACACTTATCATATCATTTAGGGCCCACTCAGATAAAACAGGATAATCTCATTGTTTCAAGATCCTTAACTTAATTATATCTACAAAGACCTGTTTCCCAAATAAGATCACATTCACAGGTCAGTACATGGCTCTGTCTCTGGGAGTCATGAGCAGACCTCTACAGGGCAGGAGTAGATATTTTAGGATTGGTGGCCTATTTGGTCTCTTTCACAACTGCTCAGCTCTGCCATTGTAGTCTGAAAGTGGCCACTGATGGTATAAAAACAAACGAACTTGCTGTGTTTCATTACAACTTTACGAAACGGGTGAGTGACTGGATTTGACTGGCGGTGGCACTAAAGTTTGCAGTCCTGGTGTTCTGTGCAAGTGGGCGCTGTACGTAGCTTTAAAAAAATGTTTTTTGGCTTAACAATAAGGTATTTATTAGCACACACATCAGCATCTGGTGAGATAGGCAGTCTCCCGACTGGGTGACGTGGAATAGAGTTAAAGCCATCACAACCGTCTTATGAAGAAGCAGTATTCACTTCTGCAAGCTACCGGGAGAACCCAGATCGCTATTAGCCATAGCTGAGTCTTGTCTGTGCCTGAAGCAGTCTGGCAGGATTAAATGAGGACCCCTCATAGGCTCGTATTGCTCGTAATTCCCTTAAGGTTTCAGAAAGCAGAGGTCTGCATTTTCTGAGCATGTTTGGGTAACCAGCAGACCTTGGGACATGCCACAGGGTGGCATTGAGTTGATGCCAGTCTTTGGCTCTATGTGTGGCTGGCACAGGCTTGCACATGATTGCAGCTTCCTTCAGGCTCTCCTTTCTTTCAAAAAGCCTTCTGCCAAATTTACTATGTCACCAGCGTTTTGCACATCTTCTGTGTGTGCTTCAAAGGTGCAACTGTCACAAAGGAATGATTTCAACATTTGGATGGTGTCAGTAAATTCTTGAAAGAATTTCCCAGAAAAGTAGAAATTTGTTAAAACAAAGGCATCTACATTGATAGGTGGCTTTATTGGCCTCACCCCACTGGCATTAGAGCATGGGATTGGTAATGAACCATCAGAAATGCCCTAATAGGTGCAGGCTGAGTGCCTACAACCGAGATTGTCTCAACACCACCCTGTGGCGTGTCGCAACGTCTGTTGGTTACCCAAACGTGCTCAGAAAATGCAGACCTCTGCTTTCCGAAACCTTAAGGGAATACGAGCCTTATGAAGAAGCAATGTTCACTTCTGCAGCTATCAGGAGAACCCTGTTGATGTCATGTGTTCAAGAAAACTCAGTCTGATTCCACTGTTTTGACTCTTAGCTTTTGTAGTAGATTGCTTGTCTTAGTCTAAATGTTTGTGTTCCCCCGCCCCCACATTCCCATGTTGGAATCCTAGTGCCCAATGTGATGGTGTTAGAAGGTAGGGCCGGGCCTTTGGGAAGTGATTTGGTCATGAGGGTGAAGACCTCATGAATGGAATTAGTGCGCTTATAAAAGAGATCCCAGAGAGTTCCCTCGACCCTTCCACCATGTGAGACAGTGAAAGGTGCCAGCTGTGAACCAGGAAGGGCCTTTACCTGACCATCTGGCACCCTGATCTTAGACTCCCAGTCTCCAGAAGTGTGAGAAATAAATTTTTGCTCTTTATAAGCCACCCAGTCTGTGATATTTTATTATAGCGACCTGAATGGACTAAGACATTGCTAGACTTTGAAAAAGAAATTTGGTGAGACACAGGTTCAATAAGCCAGACTTTGAAAACATATACCCACTGACTTCTAAGGAAAGTGAACTTAATGTTTATAGAACATCCAATTAATGCTAAGTGTGTTATTAGATCCTGTTACATACATTGTAAGTAGTTCCTTTGGAGTATCATTGTGTCCATTTTCCAGAGTAGTAAGCTGAGGCCCAGAAACGGTTTAATAACTTATTCAAATGCATCGTTACGATAATAGAAGAGCAGGAATTTGAATTCAGGGATGTCTGACTCTAGAATCCAAATTCTTGTTAGGGCCCAAAAGTGGTAAGAGCTGAAGCTAAGGAAGGGACTGAAGACATTTTTTCCTGTTCCTTCTTTTTTTGTTTTTTGGCTGTGTTGGGTCTTCGTTGCTGCGTGCGGGCTTTCTGTAGCTGCAGTGAGCGGAGGCTACTCTTTGTTGCAGTGTGTGGGCTTCTCATTGTGGTGGCTTCTCTCATTGTGGAACACGGGCTCTAGGCACGTGGGCTTCAGTAGTTGTGGCACGTGGGCTCAGTAGTTGTGGCTCACGGGCTCTAGAGCACAGGCTCAATAGTTGTGGCGCACAGGCTTAGTTGCTCCGCGGCATGTGGGATCTTCCCGGACCAGGGATCAAACGAACCCGTGTCTCCTGCATTGGCAGGTGGATTCTCAACCACTGCACCACCAGGGAAGCCCCTTTTCCTGTTCCTTCTTAATGCAAATCCTTATGCCAGAATTTTTTCAGAAAGTGTACAAGATGTCTGAAATTGTGGACCATTCATGGCCTTCGCTGTTTCCAGCCCCATACATCGTACTCCCTTAAGGTACAAGATAGCAGTGACAGCAAAGTTTAGAGTAAATTCATTCTCTATTTTGTTAACCACTCAGTGAGTCACATTTATTTTAACAAACTGCAGAATATATTTTGAAGAGATGTGACTACAAAACTGTTTAATTGTTGAAATTAAAATAGAATGTCTTTGTTTGAAATGTATTATGAAAAAATGAGACTTCTGAAATTTATGATAAAATGATTGGAGCATAGACATTAGGGTGATATGGAATTTATATGATTGGAAAGAGAAACACACAACTTCGTAATGGATTTGCCATTTATGATTTAATAGTTCTTTTTCCCATTTAAAAATACATATTTCATTATAGCCCATTATCTTTCCCTTTGTTGATCTGGTAAGATTTTTATAATTTACTCTGTATTAAAAAAAAGAATAATAAATGAGTTTAATAATATCCTTAAGCTTCCTAACACTTTTTTTTTCCTTTTCATGACACTATTAAAAAAAAAATCTATGCCTGCAGGCTTTCTTAAACTGATTCTAAATGGTCATTTCTGTTTGAGCTTTGAAAAACCAATTAATATTGAGGTGGCAACATTCGATCCTTTCTGCACTAATCTTATTGGTAACAGAATTAGTGTAGCAATGGAAACATTTTGTCCATATGATTAGTAATATATCACTGAAGCTCCTTTTTGCTTGAGATGGACTTGAATTTCAGTTATTTATTATTTTATTATTCCTACATCTAATCTACCTGAAGCGAGAAAAAAGTGTTCCTTCTATGACCTGCATTGTCTGTATCAAAATGATCTCTTTAAGTTTAGAAGTAGATGACTTCAGAAAGAATAAAGAAATGAGCCATCATTTCACCTACAGTTCTATCAGATTTAAACATACTGTGCCTGTTATAGACATAATTAGAGATTAGAGACACTGAATTCAGTTTTATTTCTTTCTTCCCTAAAGGATATTATTTGTTAGCACTAGTAGCTATGTGATAAAGTAGGACCTGAATGAGAAATGAGCATTCTGGCTTACTTGGTAACCATGCTCCACCATCTTGCTTAACCATTTGATGTGCTGGGCAGGGTTGCTTAACCATTTGATGTGATGGGTTGAGTTCACAGCAGTCCTATTTATATTGAGTCCCTTCCAGTCTAACCTGATGCAAATCCTTCTAAGCTTTAACCATATTATTCTGTCCACTGATCTCCAAATAGCTCTCCTGGTAAGTTGGTCCCTGCCTACATTTTCAACTTTATATCATTCTCCAACTGGTCTACCGGGGCTTCACATGCTACTCTTCCTGCTTAATGGCCTCCTATTTGCCATTTCCTTGACCAGAAATATCTTCCTTTTACTCCATAAAGTCTGTCTCTCTGCTCTCTGGGATTCAGATGGAACATCATCTTCCCAGAGAGGCTTTTTATGCCCACCCCATCTTACATAGGGGACCCTTTTCCTTCTCTGTCAGGCCATCCTATTCTCTTATATTATACCACATTTGAAAATATGTAATTTTACTTTATTTCTTATTTTATTAGTCTCTATTAAACTATAAGGGCCATGAGAGCAAAGTTTTGTCTACTTGATTTACTTCTATATAGCCAGTATTACTCTGTGGTAATAACTTAGTTAAGTGCACTGAAAAATATTTGTTAATTTGTGAATGAATAACTGGCTGATGGTATCCTATGTATGACTAGGGAAGTGCCCTGCATTCATTAAGGTGCAGCCCCAAATCTTAAATGACAGCACCTGAGAAGTCCTCCTGTCTGCTAGCTCCTTCCTTCTTTGCTTGAATTTCCCAGATAATCCACATCACCCAGGCTACTGTAAAAGCACATACTCTTCAAGCATTTCAAGGGTTTCCAGTAATAAATCTGGTGACTTAACAATGACCCAGATACAGATTCTAATGTCCTCCAAAGCCTTTTGTAATTATGGTTCTCTTAAGTTTGTAAAGTGTCTGTGGTTGGTTGTATCTCAGGTGTTCCATGAGACTTTGTGGGTGTGTCTGGGCAGATCAGTAGGCTCAGGGAAAGGATAAGGGGAAAAGGAAGAGAAGGGCTCATTTTGAACATAGAAATGTCCTACAGTTTGTCAACCCACATGCTCAACTCTCCCTTTGAGCCCTTCAGTGGCCTCTTTTATGAAAACAAGAGTTTGTTGAGGGAGTATTGGATCAGGTTTGCAAGATTAAAGCATGAGTATCACTAGGTTTCAGTTTACCAGTTTTAACTTCTAGCAATAAATACATTTATCATTATTCTTATCATTATTTTTATAATAAAAGTAATTTGTTCATTTTTACAAATTTGGATACTGTATGTAGAAGAGAATAAACAGTCAACCATCATATCAGGCCCCACTTGACCTCTGAGAGCATGAACCTTACCTTGTTCAACATTCTGTCTCTAGCACTTAAGCAGTGTGGGCACTTGACAAGTGCGCAGTAAACATTGTTTAGTAACTAACCTATATATTGCCTGTGTCAGAAAATTGGTATATTCCTTTCTTTATGCATTTAAATGTACATAATTAAGAGCAGTGGCTGCCTAGGTTGTAGGCATATGTGGGTAGTGTATTGTTTGTAGAGTTTAATGACAATAATAAGACCAACTAAAAGTGGGTCTGCTTTTCATTATCACCATGCTCGTGCAGTTTTAGAAAATGACAGTGATGAATAGTTCCCTCCCAGCCAGACGCACTCCCACACCCCCACCTGGCAACCCAAAGATAAAGAGCACACTCTATGTTAAATTTTTTCCCAAGCATTTTAAATAACACTTTATCATAAGCAATTCCCAACTGAAAACTTTTACAACTTCTGGTGAAAGTACGTGGCCATGTATCTTAATAATCTTGAAAGTATTCCTGATCTTTGAATCTCTCTTGTGGGATTCTACCTTAAGCGCAGCATAAAAATGCAGATGAAAATTTAAGGGAAATGACGCTCATCCTAGCATTAGTAATAGCAAAAGTGTCGACATAGATTAAATGCTGAACACTGCAGAAATAAGCCGCTTAATCATGGTATACTCATAAGGTGGACTGTTATGCAGGAATTAAAATGCTATTTATTCAGGCTTCTAAAATGGTTCACAGAACACTCAGTATTTTTTTTAAGTGAATCTGAATACGAAGCATCTACTAACTGATCAGAAGTATGTACAATAGAGAACAGAAAACGGAAACACAGAAAAAATATATAGTTTCACTGAGAAGGGCAGTATTAGAATACTAGAAAAGTATAGATTCTGGCTAAAGTAACAGTGTTTTCAGTATTTCTGGGGACTAAGCTTTGGATCAGAAATCTAAACTTAAGATGGATGCAATTATTGTAAGTGTAGTAGACAGAAAGTATGGTTATAGAAAAGTTTGGAGAATGACTTATAAATAATAAAATGCAGTGGGTGAGTCAGATGTGCAAAATTCTTGCTCAGTCTCTTGATGGCCTGTGTGACTCTCTTCACAAAAGCTATGGCAATTCCAGTGCAAGGTACCAAATCCACTCCAGCTTCATGGACTGGTATTGCTTCCTCATTTAGGGGAGCCAGGAGAGAAGCCCTCTTACTTGGCTGAAGTGAAGGCAAAGGTGATGGTTACTCATTCACGAAATGGATCAGCCAACCCAGCTAGCTCTAAACTCTCAGTAGATTTATATCAGCCTTAGCCAGGACACTCTGGTTTTCTATTAATACTATTGCCTTTATTTGTTTTTTTAAATTGAGGTGCCTCAGATTTTCTAATTATTTTTCATTGTGACTTATCTTCATGATCTATCAGCAAATTCCCTTAGTGTTAATGTTCTGAACCCAAATTTTCAGAAATGATAAAAATTATTGATTTTATGTTTTTTATTCTTATTGAAATAGTTGATGTACAATGTTACATTAGTTTCGCATGTACTACTTAATAACTTGATATTTGAATACATTATGAAATGATCACCATGATAAGTCTGGTAACCATCTGTTCTCTTTCAAATTTATTGCAGTATTATTAACCATATTTCTTATGCTACATATTACATCCCCATGACTTTTTATTGTTTAACTGAAAGTTTGTACCTCTTAATCCCGTACACCTATTTCACCCTCCACCCCCTCACCTGGCACCTCCCACTCCCCAACCCCCTTTTGGCAACCACCTGTTTGTTCTCTGCATCTATGATCTGTTTTCATTTTGTTTTGTTTGTTTTGATTTTAGATTCCACATATAAGTGAGATCCTGTGGTATTTGTCTTTCTCTGTCTGACTGACTACCATAATAACCTCTAGATCCATGCATGTTGTCACAAATGGCGAGATTTCATTACTTTTTATGGCTTAGTAATATTCCATTATATATATATATATATATATATATAAATATATATATATGCCACATCTTCTTTATCCATTTATCTATCAATGGACACGTAGGTTGCTTTCATATCTTGGCTATTGTAAATATTGCTACAATGAACATTGGAGTGCATATATCTTTTCAAATTAGTATTTTTGTTTTCTTTGGATAAATATCCAGAAGTAGACTTGTTGGATCATATGGTAGTTCTATTTATAATTTTTTGAAGGGCCTCCATACTGTTTTCCATAGTAGCTGTACCAATTTACATTCCCACCAACAGAGTAATACACATCCTTGCCAATATTTGTTATTTGTTATCTTTTTGATGATAAGCATTCTGAGAGGTGTGAGGTGGTATCTCACTGTGGTTCTGATTTGCATTTCCCTGATGGTAAGTGATGTTGGGCATCTTTTCATGTGTCTCTTGGCCATCCATATGTGTTTGGAAAAATGTCTTTCAGGCCCTGTGCCCATTTTTTAACCAGGTTGTTTATTTTATTGATGTTGAGTTGTATGAGTTCTTTGCTATTTTGGTTATTAACCCCTTGTGAATATATTGCTTGCAAATATCTTTTCCCATTCAGTAGGTTGTCTTTTTGTTTTGTTGATAATTTCCTTCAGTGTGCAAAACCTTTTCAGTTTAATATAATCCAATTTGTTTATTTTTGTTTTTGTTGCCCTTGCCTGAGGAGACATATCAAAAAAAATATTGCTAAGACTGACGTCAAAGAACCTACTGACGATGTTTTCTTCTAGGCGTTTTATGGTTTCATGTCTTATATTTAAGTCTTTAAACCATTTTGAGTTTATTTTTGTAGATAGTGTGAGAAAGTAGTTCAGTAGGATTCTTTTGCATGTAGCTGTCCATTTTTCCCAGCACCATTTATTGAAGAGGCAGTCTTTTCCCCATTATATATTCCGACCTCCTTTGTCATTGATTAAGTGACCATAAATGCATGGGTTTATTTCTGGGGTCTCTGTTCTGTTCCATTTATGTATGTGTCTGTTTTCGTGCCAGTATCATACTGTTTTGATGACTGTAGCTCTGTAGTATAGTTTGAAATCAGAGGGCATGATACCTCCAACTTTGTTCTTCTTTTTCAAGATTGTTTTGGCTATTCCAGGTTCTTTTGTGTTTCCTTACAAATTATTTGTTCTAGTTTTGTGAAAAATGCCATTGGTATTTTGGTAGGATTGCATTAAATCTGCAGATTGACTTGGATAGTATGATCATTTTAACATTATTAATTCCTTGAATGCATGAGCGCAATATATCTTACCATTTGTTTGTGTTGTCTTCACATTTTCAGCATCTTGTAGTTTTCTGAGTACACATCTTTTACCTCCATGGTTAGATTTAGTCCTAGGTATTTTATTCTTTTTGATGCAGTTGTCAATGGGATTGTTTTCTTAATTTCTCTTTCTGCTAGTTCATTGCTAGTATATAGAAACACCACAGATTCTGTATGTTAGTTTTGTATCCTACAACTTTACTGAATTCATTGATGAGTTCTAATAGTTTTTTGGTGGCATATTTAGGATTTTCTATGTATGGTATTATGTCATCTGCAGTCAGTGAGAGTTTTACTTCTTTCTTCCAGTTTGGTTTCATTTTCTTTCTTTTTCTTGTCTGCTGTGGCTAGGACTTCCAATACTGTGTTGTAGAAAAGTGGTGAGAGTGAGCATCCTTGTCTTGTTCCTGATCTTAAAGAAAATATTTTAGCTTTTCGCCATTGAGTATGATGTTTGCTGTGGGTTGTCATATATAGCCTTTATTATGTTGAGGTCTGTTACCTCCATACCCAGCTTGCTGAGGGTTTTTATCATTAATGGATGTTGAATTTTTCAGAAGCTTTCCCTGCATCTGTTGAGATGATAATATGATTTTTATTCTTCAGTTTGTCAGTGTGGTGTATCATGTTGATTCACTTGTGGATACTGAACCATCTTTGCATCCCAGTGATAAATCCCACTTGATCATGGTGTCTGATCCTTTTCATGTATGATTGAATTAAGTTTGCTAATATTTTGTTGAGGACTTTTGCATCGATGCTCATCAGTGATAGGGACCTGTAATTTCTTTTTTGTGTTGTCTTTGTCTGGTTTTGGTATCAGAGTGATGTTGGCCTAAGAGAATGAGGCCAACATCACCCTGATATGCGGAAGGAATACATCAAAAAACAAACAACCAAACCAGTTGTTTTAAGTGTAAGGTTAGGTTTCGTCCTGTTCCTTCATTAGGAACATGTTCCTCTGTCTCCTCCTTTTACCTCATTCTCTGTGCTTATTTCTGTGTATTATGTATGTTGGTTACCTTTCTCAATCTTGGAGAAGTGGCCTTATGTAGGAGATGTCCTATGGGGTCCAGCAGCACACTCCCCTCTGGTCACCAGCTCTATATGCTGTAGGGGTGCCCCCTGTTGGGCTGCATGGGCGGTTCTGTTGTGGCGTGGCCAACTACTATGGGTGTGCTGGTGGGCAGGACTAACCCTTGTCCTGGTTGATTGCCAAGCCCTGTCTTATTTGGTGGTTGCTGGCCCACTGGTTCTGGCTGGGTTCTAGTATGGCTGGCTACACGGCCTGGGGAAGCCTGGGGCTGGTGCCAGCCCACCGGTGTGTGAGGCTCTGTCTCAGGGTGGCTGGCTGTGGGACCTGGTTGGTCCTGGTACTGGTGCCGGTCCACTTTTGGTTGGTAAGTTCCTTGTGCTAACAGTTTAGACAGAGGACTCCAGATGGCTGCCACCAGTGTCTGTGTCTCCAGGGGGAGTCCCAGTTGCCTCCTACTTTTCCAGGAGTTGCTCCAAGATTAGCAAGTGGGTCTGACCCTGGCTCCTTTCGAATTACTGCCTTGCTGGGACTCAGAGTGTGTGATTTTTGCACATGCCTTTAAAAGCAGAGTATTTGTTTCTTATAGCCCTCTTGCTCTCTTGTATGCAAGTCTCACTGGCCTTCAGTGCCAGATGTCTGGGAGCTTATCTTCCAAGTGCAGGACCCACCTCAGGCTGGGGAGCCTGATGTGGGGCTCAGACCCCTCGCTCTTTGGGGAGAAACTCTGCAGTTATGATTATCCTTCTGTTTGTGGGTTGTTAACACAGGGGTGTGGGTCTTGACTACGTCTCCTCACCTCCTATCTGTCTCATTGTGGCTCCTTCTTTATCTTTAGCTGTGTAAAATCTTTTCTGCTAGTCTTCAGGTAGTCATCGTAGATAGTTGCTCTGTAAATAGTTGTAATTTTGTTGTTTCCATGGGAGGAGGTGAGCTCAGAGTCTTACTCCTCTACCATCTTGGCCACAACTTACTGATACGTTTTCGCATTTGAAATATCAACTTCATATTTTCACACCATTTTAAAAAAACTATTGTTATTAGAAGAACAATCAAAGGATTAATGATCAAATATTGTTTAAATAGTTAGGTTTTAGTTTATGGGACAGAATAACTATGAAATATAATGTTTCCAATCTCAACAGAATTCTGAATGTTTTAGCTTGATCACTGGAAGTTCTACACAGTTTCCATTGTAAGGACCTTTCATGGTTTCTCTTTTTTTGTTGTTGTTGTTTTTTAAAAATTTTCTTGCCCTCCAAACTCTAACAGTTAGAAAATGTGTCTCTTTCACTTTCATATTTCACACTGCAGCATGTTGCCTAGAACTTATTTATAAAGGAGTTAAAATAACACTGAATTATGACTAGGATGAAGTTTTAAGAACTTCTTTGTGTTATATAAATCTGTTGACTGTTTGAGGATTTTTAGAGCAAGAAAAAAAAGTTTGACACTTGGCCTAGAAGGAAGTGAAGTTGAAGATCTCATGGCCAATTAAGTTGCTATGTAAATTAGAACCCATGTTTTAAAGGTACGTTATTCTTTTGCTGTCTTATCAAAATTCCTGAAATACTGGAATGTTGGCAGAAGGGAAAATATCTTCTTAGTCCCAAATCCCTATTTCTGTAGTCAATACCTTTGCTGACTTTTCTTGAGGATTGTAAATATCCTCTTAAAAATGAAATGTGGCTGAAAGACATACTGTTCCATTATTTTAAAAGTAAAGCGTAGATTTAAAAAATCTATTATATAAAGCTTTATACAGAAATATCACACAAGAGAGAAGGAAGAGTTAAATGTAAGAGAGAGAGGCAGTGTTCAATCTATATACTACAAACAAATATGAGCATGCCATTTCCATGATTAAAATATTTCAGTGGTTCTACATTATTTTATGAATCAAGTTTAAAATATTTTACGTGATCATGAGGCCTTGCGTTACTCAACCCCAACTGGCCTCACTCACATTAACCTCTGCCGTTCTCCTCCTTCTCTCCCTCTGTCTTCCAGCAATCCAGGTCTTCTTTTATATCCTAGAATGTGCCATGCTACCTCTTACTCCAGGTTCATTGCAAACACAAGTTCTTCTTCTTTTTTTTGCGGTATGTGGGCCTCTCACTGTTGTGGCCTCTCACTGTTGTGGCCTCTCCCGTTGCGGAGCACAGGCTCCGGACGCGCAGGCTCAGGGGCCCTGGCTCACGGGCCTAGCCGTTCCGCAGCCTGTGGCATCTTCCCGGACCGGGGCACGAACCCATGTCCCCTGCATCGGCAGGTGGACTCTCAACCACTGCACCATGAGGGAAGCCCCTACAAGTCTTTTTTTTTTTTGGACTCCCACCACCCATCCCCAGTAACCACGTATCTGTATGCATATACTTGTTCTTGTCTGGATCCCTAGACTGAGATCCCCCTGAGATGTGAACTCATAGCACCTTGCACTGTTCCTTCAAGTATGTATCACAATCGTAAATAAATTGTATTGTTATTAGAGTTAACTGTCTAGTCTCTCTATGATAATGTCAGTTCTAGGAGTGTAATGATTGTGTCTGTCTGCATCATTTTTTATCCGTGGTTTTAAATGCCAGGCAAATAGTAAATGCATGTATGTAAAATGGAGAAAGTTAGAGACTTCGTTGTGTAGGAGAGTTGTAAGGAGGAAATGAGACAATCTGTGTAAAGAGTTTAGCCTAGATTAGAACAGACTTGTTTGTTTTAAGGCACCTAGAACCCTGTATTGGTGGCAAAGCTTCACCAGTACAGACTGGACAGCTTTCCTCCCCACCCCTCTTTGACCTACAGAAATCTAGGGATGCACCAGAGAGGGCACCATAGAATTTATTATGAAGCAAAGTTACTGCACTTTGATAGAAAGATGGGAGATATTAATCAATTAATCAGTGAATGATCTGAGCTTTATTGAGTGTTGTTGGTGGCAACCAATTGGAGGTAGACAGGAGATGGGTTTTTTTCGTATTCCCGATCAGAGGGCAGATGTTATGGGCCACTTTCTTTTTTCTTCCTTATTAATTTTTTTATTGAAATATATTTGACATATAACATTATGTAAATTTAAATTGTACAACGTGCTGATTTGACACATTTATATATTATAATATGATTGCCGTTGTAGTGATAATTAGCACCTCTGTCGTGTCACATAATTATCCTTTCTTTTGAATGGTTAGAATAATTAAGACCTAGTATCTTAGCAATTTTGATGATTATGATACAATCTTGTATATTTCACTGTACTGTACGTGAGATCTGTAGGACTTATTTACTACTCACTGCAAGTTTGTACCTTTAAACAGCATCTCTCCTATCGTGCCAGTCTCCAGCGCCTGGTAACCACCATTTTACTCTGTTTTTTACGAGTTTGGCTTTTTTAGATTCCACGCAGAAGTGATATCATACAGCATTTGTCTTTCTCTTTCTGACTTATCTCACTTACCGTGTCTTCACGGCACAGACGGCAGACTGTTCTTATCTTTCATGGCTGAAAATCAGTCCATTGTGTACATAGACACTACATCTTCTTTATTCATTCATCCACTGATGGGCACTTAGGTTGTTGCCATATCTTGGCTATTGGTGAGTAGTGCTGCAGTAAACATGGGAGTGCACATCTCTCTTCAGTGTCTTGTTTTCGTTTCCTTTGGGTGTGTATTCAGAATTGGAATTGTGGATCACATGGTAGATCTAATTTTAATTTTATGAGGAATTTCCATATTGTTTTCCATAATGGGCCACTTTCTAATTCGTTTCTTTTGGATTATGAGAGGTATAGTGCGATCACTTTCTTCTTACCATGATTCTCACCATCATGACTGCATCATTGTCAGGACTCTCACTAGCCTAATGAAATCCGAAAGACATTAATAATAATTTAACATTTGAGCATTTACGTTATGCTAGATCCTATTTTAAGCGTCTGAAATGTATGAACTTATTTAATTCCCACAGTGATCCTATGAAATCGGATTATTATCGTTCCTAACACTGAGACAGAGAGTCTGCCCTGGTTACATAGCTAATAAATGGTAGAACTGGGGTTTGAATTTACGAAGTGTAACTCTTAGTGGCCCATGATTCCACCACTGCACTGTGCTAACGAAATGGTTCTAAAGGCAACACTGTTGTTCATTGCACTGTTAAATCTGTACTCTGACTGCCATTTGAGAGTTTTATCCTTTCTCCTTGTCACATACCAAGAGAGAAAGAAATGTATGTTGAAATCAATTGTCTGTCCCAGTTTGACTGAAAGTGACCTCATCATCCTAGATCTTTGCTCAGTCAAGGTTATCCTATCACCAAAACAGAAATAAAATAAAATAAAAATAAAAGAATCAGGGCCTATTAAGTCTAGCAAGACATCCATACCAAAGTTGTTCCATGAAACTCTCCAATCCATCACTTTCTAGTTTAGAATTGGGGAAAAAGTGGTGGTCCCGTTGTATGTGGAAAAGACCCTCTACTCTCATGGATAACAAGGGGAGGATGTCATGGGAAGAAGAGATAAGAAAACATGGATTAGAGGACAGTGGACAGTGAGAGACAGCTGCGAAAGTAAGCCTCGGAGGATGGAGAACAGCTCTGCAGGTAGGATAGGCTCCGGACGTGCAGGCTCAGCGGCCATGGCTCACGGGCCCAGCTGCTCTGCGGCATGTGGGATCTTCCCGGACCGGGGCACGAACCCGTGTCTCCTGCATCGGCAGGCGGACTCTCAACCACTGCGCCACCAGGGAAGCCCCCAGATGCCTTTAAGAAGCAACATTTAGGGAAGAGGTTGAGTACTAAAATATCAAGACATTTAACTCAGCGTATTCTCTTTACTAAGTTGTGGAAGGACTTCAGCCCTACACTGCATAAGAGGAAAAAAATGAAGGTTTTCTTTGAAAATCAAAAACAGCCAAAATAACTTTGGTTGAAAGTGCTAATACCTTAACAACGTCAAATAACAGGGCAGTACCAAACTTTTTATTTAAATTATTTGTAAGTGATAAAGTAACACTAATCAGAATATGAATTTTTAATGTTCACTCTTGAATATTCTATAATTCTCTGCATTTATGTCTTTGATGGCACAATTGGCTGAAAATGGAAAATTCCATATTATCCCAATATTATTACTCAGTTACTTCTTTGTAATTTCTGTTTTTCTTCAGGTAGTCTTAGTCACAAGTGATGTACCTATTATCTTTGTGGTGCTTTATTGTTCAAGATAGCTGGAAATTGATGAACTACACCTAATTAAAATCAAACAAGTTTCTAAGAAAAAAATCTAAGCAAGTTTCTAAGAAGTTGAATTAATAAGTGGCTTTTCATTGTTTTTTTTTTAATTAATTCACATTGTTACCTAGTTGACAAATTCTTCCAGACATATATATGATAAAACTGTAGGATGCAACTAGAATAGATTCTTTTCAGGCTATGAATAATGCTAACCAGGATCCTAAAACAGGAAATAAAGGCAACTCTTAATATGCACCTAGCAGCATTAAAAATTCAATTCAGTTGTAATCTACTGCAGCACTATATGTTGGCCTATAAAAGTCTCATGCAAATATAACTTTACAGATTCAGTGAAGAGTTGTTAGTTTTAACTGCATTTTAACAACTAGACCGCATAAGATCTATGGGCTTACCTTTGGCTAGAGAAAATGATCTAGTCTCAAAATGACTAATCTGTTACATTCAGTAATTATTTATTAAGTGCCTCCTGTTGGGGCGTATTATACACAAGCAACATGCAAATGTTGGATTGCTTTGCTATGAACCCTTTCTTGTGTGTAATGACTTTAGGAGAAAATTAGAAATTAGGGGGAGAGAAAAGAAGCAATTTGAATGTCGTAGGGATTCAAAGAAAAACCTCAAAAAAACATTCTGACTTTATGCATTTTACTCTTTGGGTGGGAATTGATGTATTTCTTGAAGTCTAGCAATTTTATAAGTCTAAAGAGTCATGCTATTGAAACAAGGTACTATTAACAACACAAAAAGGGATGTCAAAAGAAATATTATCAAAAACTGTTCCAACATCTGTTTTTCATTTCCTCAGTGGAGGCAAAACAAAACCAAAGCATAAGTTAGATCATGATTCCTGAGATTTGCAATGGCATATATTTAGACTTCGGATATTACTATGAAGATGTGCTGCTCTTCCAATTCATTTGTGAGTTTTTCACAAATAAAAAAGTATCTTGCTTCAGGGTACCTGGTTTAATATGAGATGCCTTTAGGCTCATCGTACCTTTTGGCCCTTGCATACTCTGAAGGTATTTGTTATTCCACTGCATTAGACCTTGCTGAAAGTTCATTGTGTCTGCATGACTTGTGACTGGCAAAATGCAGATGGATAGCACGGATCCCAGAAATGAGCCTGAAATGCCGTATGTGTTAGTTTATTTTCCCTGTTTTTTGTTTTTAATTTTTATTTTATATTGGAGCATAGTTGGTTAACAATGTTGTGTTAGCTTCAGGTGTACAGGGAAGTGATTCAGTTATATAGAATCAATAGATACATGTATCTATTCTTTTTCAAATTCTTTTCCCATTTAGGTTATTACAGCATATTGAGCAGAGTTCCCTGTGCTGTATAGTAGGTCCTTGTTGGTTATCTGTTTTAAATATAGTAGTGTGTACCTGTCAATCCCTGTTTTCTAAATCGGTGGTCCAAAACCACTGTCACCTGTGGAGCTTCTGAAACTGGTCCTTCCCCAGACCTATGAATCAAAATCTCTAGGGTGGTGGTGGAACTAGGGCATCTATCTTGCGGTCCTCGTTCATCTCCTTAGGTGAATCTCACAGCTAGGGTTGCAAACCACTGGCCTAAAAAATTGATAGTTGTACAGAACTTTATAATTTACAAAGCATGTCACAATTTTTAATCTCACTTAATCTGGTGAGATGGGCATCAGTCCTGTGTTATAGACAAAGAATTCAAGCTTTAAGAGAGGTTAAGGGATTACCTAATAATGTACATCCTAACTTTAAGTCTAGACTTCTGATACAAAATCACTGGCTCTTTTTCCTTTTGACTTTTTTTGGGGCCATAATATACAGACAGGAAAAAAATGGCAATGCCGTTAATGTACAGCCCAGTGAATTTTCACAGACTGAACATACCTGTGTAACCAGCTGCACAAATGCCCTCCTCTGCCCTCCTCCAATCACTAATTACTCTCACGAGAGCAGTCACTATGCTGACTTCTACAGCATTGCTGAGATTCATCTACTGTTTTGTATTTAGGTAAATAGAATCACCCAATACGTACTCACTTGTGTATGCCTTTTAATGATCATTATGTATGTGAGATCCATCCGTGTTGTACAGAAATGATTAATTTACCCTCACTGCTTATAGCGTTTCTTTGTGTGAATACACAACACTTATTATTCATTCTAGTACTGGTGGAAGTCTTCATAGTTCGTTTTTATCTGCTGCCAACAGAACTCTCTCAACATTCTAGAGCACATCTTTGGTAAACATGTACGTATTTCTATTCAATATATACCTAGGAAAATCTCGAGCTTTTCAAATTGTAATTTTTAAATTTTAAGTTGGCAGAAGTCAGCTCTAGCTCTTCCCTTCCAAACCTTTCTTTTCTTTTCTTTTACTTATTGTAATTCTTGCCACCATCCCCAACTTCATTAATCAAAACCTTTCTGAAATAAGGAAAAGGCAGATTAATTTACTCTAAGATATACCATGTCTATTAATTCCAAAGTTATTTCAAAGGATAGTATCTTGATTTAAAGAGACAACTTTCTGACTGTGGAATTTCAGAGCATACGCTCATCATAGGCAGAGTTAAGCAAGTGGTTTTCTCTTATTTGGATAGGGAGTTTTGTTTTAAAATTTTTTGAACAAAACGTTATGAGGTAACACAAAGTGATTAAATAATTAATTGGTTACTCACTAACTGTTGCTTGATTATGTATACTTAGACAGGTTTACTAACCCCTTTAAGTCCCAGCCCCATTCTATCAAATACCACCGATCAGAGTGTGTCAACCTGCTCTAAGAGTATGTTCATACAGCCTCAGTTTCAGCATTGTCTCTCCTTCAGGTGTTTGATTGCCCGGGGTCCTTTTCTTTGGATCCTAAGGATGCTGTGGGATTTCCCTATGGGCTCTCGTACATGGACCCTAGATCCTTAGCTTTAAGGTTCATTGATGTCATTAAGTCATATTAAATACTTCCTGGTGTCTTTATCCATGGAGCAGGAAGGGAGGAAAGATTGACTGATGGCAGGTGCATGGGTTTTTTTCAGTAGGAAAAGTAGTTGCTTTTCTAGGCATTAGTTACCTCAAGTATGAAACTGGTATAGTATTTTCATTAGATTAAATAATGTAATAGATATTACAACCTAATATAAGTATTTGGTGCTGAATAAATGGTACCATTAATAGCTGCTGAAGGTCTGGGACACTGTCTTACTCGTCTCTGTAATAGTATTTGGTAGGAGGGTGCTTGTAAATTTTTAAGGGAACTTGTGTTTTATATAAGTCCTACTGGCTGGTAAATAATATTCTCATGAAAGAGGAAGCTCCTTTTCTCCCTGACCCCTTTGCCCTTCTGGATGAATACTGAATTACTAACAAAACTATAAAATCTGTCTTTAAGCTCTCCACATCTATTCCCTGTAGGAGAGCATTTCCAGGTAACAGCGTCACAGCTAGGGGATTCAGGTAGGGTTAGGCTGTATCTGCACAAGAGTCAGAGCATATTCTACAAGTGCAGAAATAATTATGTTAAGGATGTGATCATTAAGGAGTTTCAATTACTTAAATTCAGTTTTGTCCGAATCCTCAGGTCTACCTCTGGTCAAGCAATGTTAATAAAACCAGCCGAACTATTTTAATTGCCTTTCACCTCCTAGTCTAGGATTCATTGTTAGCTATTAATTTGCCTCTGAATGGTATGAATTGTCACATATGGCAAACGGGATACAGGCCTTCATTTAGGAAGTGATCATCAATAGGCATTCACTGTGCTTCTATCACAGTGAATCCAAATACCATCACCAACACCACGGGCAATTCTGCCACCAAAAGTACCGGCAATTCTGCCACCAAAAGTACCAACAATTCTACCATGCATACCACCACCAATTGCACCACAAATACTACCAACAGTTGCAGCACCGTAAACACTTCCACTACCTAATAACACTAGCAGTTTTGTCACCAGTACCACCAACAACTCCAAAACCAATATTCAAACTGACACTAAAGGTCAACGAATATGTTAGGCTTTGGGAGACCACATGGACAGAACATGGTCCATGACTTTACTGTGTACACAGTTTAATGGAGGAAATACAAAATTGGCATTGTTTGATCCTGCTTTGCCTACCTGGCCCGATATGTCCTTCGTCTTGAGATACCCCACAGCTCTACTCCTCACACATTTTTTGATAGCCACATTAGCTAGTTCTAAATATCAGGGTTTTTCCTACTTAAAGACATTTGCATCTACCGAAGCCTCTGCCTGGAGTAGTTTGTGATCTTTACAAATTGAAACCCTTCTCACACTTAAGTTCTTTGCTTAAATGTCACTTCCCAAGACAAACTTCTCTAGCCTCCCCTCTACATTAGGACCACAGGGATTATAGTTGGTAATTTGCATGGTTGATCAGCATTTGAGGTAAATCAGTAGTCAGCATCTAGCATGATCCTTGTAGGTAGCTATTAGTAGCAGTAGTAAGAGTAGAACTGGACAGGTGATCCATTTGACTGGAAATAAGGAGTCAAGCTGGATATGAAACCAAAGCCCAGGAGACTAGAAGGACTCACAAGAGAGACAGAAGTTTCAGGTCAGAGATTGGGAGCCAAAGCCTGGAACAGTTACACGAGCCACAGAGAGGGAACTAGTTCTAGACCAGTTCTGAGGCAGGACAGAGCCCTTTGGTAGGTGCTGGATAGTTAAAATACTGTGGTTGATGCAATGGAACAGCACATACAAAATATGAAAGTAGCAAAGGGGAGGGTATATAATGAACTACTTCTGGTATGATTGAACCCGAGGGTGAAAACAAACAGCTGTTGATGAGAGTGGCCCCTAATCACCACATGTGTCATGGACCTTTCAGAAAGTCTTGTGTACCTTTGTAATTTCCTTTTATCTCCTTTTCCTCCTTGGGCTCACAGGCTTTGGGTACAGAATACAAATGTGCACTTGAAATTTTCACTCATCTTTACCGTAGCTGATTCCTCTGAGTCTAGGCAAGATGAGTAACTCTTTAGTCAACAGTTGTATTTTTGTTGCTGTTCTGTTAAAAGATAAAAATTATCCAACATGCTTTGCATAAAATTCCACAGAGAATATTCCTAAGTAATTATTCTGACCCATGCCAGTTTCTCTCCTCTTTAATGTATTCTGTGTATGAGTCAGAGTGTTAAACTGGTCTTTGATTTATCCTTGTTCAGAGTTAGGTTAGTGTAGTGGAGTTAAGAGCAAAGATTGTGGAGCCAGACCACTTGGTTTTTGAATTCCAGCTCCAGGTCTTACTATCTGTGAGACCTTGGATAAGTCATTTAACCTCTGTCTGCCTTAGTTTTAACTATTACACCACTCTGTAAAGTAGTACTAATATTCATATCTAATACTCCATAAGCCACAGAGTCTGGCAATATAATGAAATCATGAACATGAATCAGCTAGAACAGTACCTGGAATATAGTAAGTGCTACGCAAATATGAACTATCATGATTGAACAACTAATAACAAAACACTAGATAGGAAGTTTTAACAGTTTTTGTAATTGTCCAAAGTTTACGTATGAAAGTCAGAAAGTAATTGCTAAGACTCTTCTATAAGCTCAGCAACTGTTCAGCAAGATTAACTGGTTTCAATCATCAGCAATGTTTTCTTTATGGGTTAGAATATGTCAAAGGTAGTTACAACCTCTTTTAAGCTTTTCTGTTATGTAACCTCATCTATAATAATAACTGTGTTAGTTAAGGAACTCATTATTCCAAAGACTGAATCATCTACATGCAAATGAGTTTAGCATAATTTCCTTAAGCACGGTAATCATTAAAGACAGAAAATTCTGGGCTTCCCTGGTGGCGCAGTGGTTGAGAGTCCGCCTGCTGATGCAGGGGACACAGGTTCGTGCCCCGGTCCGGGAAGATCCCACATGCCGCGGAGTGGCTGGGAGCGTGAGCCATGGCTGCTGAGCCTGCGCGTCCGGATCTCCGCAACGGGAGAGGCCACAACAGTGAGAGGCCCGTGTACGGCAAAAAAAAAAAAAAAAAAAAAGACAGAAAATTTAGTTTCTTTCATAAGTCTATGTGTCTGAAACAATTCAGCAAAATAAATGGGGGGAGGGGACAATCCAACATTTCAAATATCTTTGTGGCATCTTTGTAAAGTAAAATTCCCTGTCCCCGGCAATTATCATCTGCCCTTAAAAACAGCATTTCCTATGTAGTTTGTCTCAAGAGTATATATTTTTACACAGGAAAGTCAGTTTTCTTTTTTGAAAGGTGCTTAGGCTTTGTGCTGAAGCTGACAATTATGTCAAAAATTCGCTACTTGGGACATCTTTGATTAAGACTAGGGCTTTCAGCATATTTCCTTACTGTGTGACTTCATTCAGTCTTTTCAATGTCTTCAAACTTTTTTGTTTGTGCCTCTCCAAGCCATAATCATTTGAGCCTAAAACGCAAAAGCATCTATTTACATATGTTTTACTTTCCTAACATAATGAACATTAGAAGTATGAAAAAAATGAAGCATAAAAAGGACACAAGGAAATAGCTAAATATAACATTTCTTTGTGCCCTGAGTGCCACAGGTATTGGATGCATTTACTTAACTATGAATGTCACTGATATTTTAATAAGTCTTTAGAGACATTTGAAGCTAATAAATACCATGTCTCTTCATAAGACACAAAAACCATGATGAAGTTTATTAGTGTGGAAAACCTTTGGATTCACAGATTTAAAGATTCACAATTTTGATCTTAGCTTTAGTTATATTCTGTTGCCTCGCCCAGGAAGCTGGTTATATCTCTCTGACAATGGCAGAAAACCCATAGCTTGCTCCCTCATGGAAGAACACATGAGGAATAAATGTTGAAGAGGGGTGTTAAGTATATTTTAGTAACTCACTGAGAAATCTTCCCTGATATAGTTAGAGAAATTGAAGGACCTTTGGAAAATGGGCTTAGAGAGAAAATGAGGTATTGTGTGAAAATTTTTGTGTTGTGAACAAATACTTTCTGAAGATCTGCTTTTTGTTTGTTTTCTGGGATCTTTAGAGCTTAACCTCAGTCTAATATACTCCAACAAAGCTTTTCACAGTCATGGTTATCAGATTCTCAACATTAACCCTGGAAAATCATACTATGTTTTTTTTTTCTTTTATTTGCTCAAAATTTTATTGAATACTTTTCAACAGTTTCTCCTAAATCAAAGTTACAGTGTTTCCAGTTGTGAATTAGTCCAATTTCTCTCTATCTTTAATAGCCATTTCTAGACAATTAGGCTGTAAACAAGGCATTTGGAGGGAAAAATTGGTGTCAGAATCTTCTCAAGCTGTTGCTCATCTGTACACATCTGTTGGTCATTATTAGTCACAGGAAAACAAGAATTTCCAAACTGTTTACAAAGACACTGTTTATAAAACTGTCCGAACCTTACTCATTCCTAAGCAATACACAGTGGTGTGTACTTAAGAACTGCTTACTTATAAGAGAAATAGGAATCTGCTGGCCTCATGCACATGGGAAAGGGATTCTAGATTATTGTGAAAATGAGTAACAACCACTGAAAACTGCTGACGTATTAGGAGGTACAAGTTGATGGGTCTGCCTTTTAAGAGGTGATGTCTGTCCTTTGAATTTCGGTGTCTGTATCCCCATCTTGCTGGCAGTCAGGACACAGAGGCACGTTCTACGCTGTTGGTCAGGATGCCTATTAGCAGTATACGGAGGCAGGCGTATTTAAAACGTAATATTCTTAGTACTTTGCATAAACTAGCAGTCCTTTTTTATTGGAAAGAGATGTTTCCTCCCCCTTAATTATTCCATCTGAGTATCCATTCCTGACATTTAAAGCGAAGCACGTTCAAATTTCCTTTGAAATTTAAAGTTTGTGCTAAATTAGGGTGTTTGGTGGGAAGTGAGTCTTGCATTTGTTAAGGAGAGATTCGGTTATAAAAGTTTGATTGACTTAAGACTCTGGAAGTGGGTGAACAGAGCCAGTGGCAAGAAAATGAGAAATAGAAGTTGGTGGGAAGGTGATTCATTGCCGTTTCCTGTATTTCCTAATTTGAAGGACAAAGAGCTGTGGGTTGGGGGTCAAGAAATGAACTGTTTCTTTCAGAATTTTGCAGTGAAGCAAAATGCTAAGCATTTACTAGACATGGTATCTGTATTTGTCTTCATGGAGAGGCTTTTTTCACGAGAGATTGGTGCTAGCTTCTCTTCCTGTAGTCGACAGTAGCTGCTCAATAAATGAATATTGAATGGATTTTGGAAAGACTTTTATAAAATGAGATAGATTGGTCCAAGTATTTCTTCCTTGTGCTCCTGGCTCCCTCTCTTCTCTCTTCCCTTGATATTTATTTATCAAACTCAAGTTACATGCCAGGAATTGTATAAGGTGCTGAGGATGCAATTCGAAGCAACAAAAAAGTTGGTCTTTCACGGAGTGTATATTCTAAGGGGCAAAATAGAATAAAGAAAGTAAATATATTAAATAATTACAGATTGTGACAAGTGCCATGGAGGACCCAATCAAGCAGCTAAATTAGAAAATAACGGTAGTGGTAGGGAGGACAAGGTACTGCAGTCAGCAGGCATCTGTAAGATGGTTACCTGAGGGATGGGTTGGAGCCAGCAGCTGTTGAAGATATGATGGGAGAGGGTTCTGGGAAGAAGGAATGGTAGTGGCTTTAGTGGTGACATCACCTTTCAGAATCTGGAAGAGTGGTGATATGGCTAGGAAGTACAGACTGTCCCTAACTTTTGATGGTTTCACTTTTGATTCTTTGGCTTTACGATGGTGAGAAAGTGGTACTCCTTTGAAACCACACTTCGAACTTTGCATTTTGATCTTTTTGGGAGTTGCAGCTTCCAGTCACGTGATCACAAGGGTAAACAACCGATACATTTATGACCGTTCCGCACCTGGACAACTATTCTTTTTTTCACTTTCAGTACAGTGTTCGATAAATTACACAAGATACTCAACACTTTATTATTGAAGAGTGGCCCCCGCTCGCCGCAACTGGAGAAAGCCGTAGCACAGAAACACAGCTAAAAATAATAAATTAATTAATTAATTAAAAAAAAATGGATGCAGCCACAGATAAAATAAAAATAAATTTAAAAAAACCAAAAAACAAAAAAACCCCACTTTATCATAAAATAGGTTTCGTTTTAGATGATGTGGCCGAATTGTAGGCTACAGCAAGTGTCTGAGCACATTTAAGGTAGGCTCAGCTAAGCTCTGATGTTTGGTAGGTTAGGTATATTTAAGGCATTTTCGACTTACGATATTTTCAACTTATGATGGGCTTGTCAGGATGTAACTCCATCGTAAGTCAAGGAAGATCTGTAGTGGGAAAGCAGACTGTCATTTCTTTTCTTCTGGCTGTCCCTAGAAACAGATCTCAAAGACAGTGATTTAAGCCCTTCTCATTGGACCCTCTTTAGTTCCTGTGCTGGGTGGGTTTCTGATTGGGCCATCATGATATTGCAGTCCATCCTTGTTACCAAACCCACCCAGTGCCCACATCCACCATGTACTTGTGTAAGCACTTATTCATTCAGTCATTAGGTATGTTTCTAGGACTTACCAAGGCCAGGTACTATTTAAGGCACTAGGGAAACATCAGAAGAGAGACAAGGCCTGGGTGCAGGAAAGGTGGAGAGAACAGATGATAGAGAAGCAAAGTGAGAGTCAATGGAAAGTACCACATGGAGATTTGAACAAAGAAGTGTCATAGAGGACTGGTGGGGAGGGTCAGGTGAGTTCTCCCTGAAAGAGGTGACATGAATGAAATGAGGAGAAGAGCTACGAATATCTCAATGTGATGCTGAACGACATCTCAAAGTGAGGAGAGCCTGGCAGAAGTGAAGGGTCTGAGGTACACTGGCCCTTGAATTAGCTCTGGAGGAGCTCTCAGGTCATTCTGACTATAGATAATTTTTTCATATGCTGTTCGTTGGGAGACAGGCAACACAGAAAGCCTCAGAAATTCAAGACTGGCTAATAATGGCAGGGCTATCATTTCCTGAGCACATATTATATGGCAGGTGTTAGGCTGAGTACTTTTATATGAGTTACTGTCCTGAAAGCTCATAACCCTCCAAAGTGGATATTGTCTTTATCTCCATTTACAAAGCAGGAAGTGCATTCAGAGCAGGAGAGTGACCTGAGGTCATAGAGCTTGAGTGCAAGGCTCAGGATTCGTGCCCTGGCAGCCTGGCCTCAAACCCCAGCTAATGGCCAGCTGGACGATATACTACTTTCCTACAAAGTGTTTCCGTTGTGTTTAGTGTTGATTTCTGTTTTGTTATCTGGAAGGATAGAATGCAGAATTAGCTCCCCATATATATTTTTGTCCGAGGCTTCAAAACACAGCTTTGTCTCTAGGTTGAAAATGTAAAGCATTTGTACTTTTGGTGTTGCTTAGTGGATTGTTATGCTGCTTGTACTTACATTCCATTTGGGTATGTGAAGAAAATATTATAAAGACAATTCATATTTGGGAAGGGAAGTAAATATGTCAAGATATATGTTCCATAAAATTCCAGATCTACTAGATAGTGTGTGGAAGTGGTAGAACTCACTTTTGTTTCTTTTGTTGAATCTGCAAGAAGACAAGGGAATTATCTTCCCCTTCTTTCTTCCTTCCTTTTCCCCTTCCTTCTTATTTGCTTATTCAAAATTGCAAAATTCAGAGCCCCAGATGGTCATTGTATTGGGGAATTATTTACAAATAAATCGTATTTGTCCCCTTCTGAGTTTTCTAAAGGTAACAGGCCAGGCTTGGGGAACTGCTGGGGGACGGATGGTGCCCCTGACTCTGACATGGCGTTGGGATGATGTGGGATGGTTGGGAGACATGATGTGAGCATTCAGCTCTAGCGAGAGCTGCTCCAACTGTACTTTCTTCTCTTCTCTGGCGGCGCTCCTCCCAAGGTTAAGGAGCATTGTATTCAGAACCAAGTGGCCCTCTGAGTACGGTCCTTCTGCATCTGCTCTTCACCATCACCTTCTGTTGAAATGGAGTATTACGTGTCACAGTAGCTTGTCCTCAAGAACTGGCCACCGTGCTATCAGCAAATGAAAGCACAGCATGCTTTATTTGTGCTTTGGAATAAAAACGTCTGTTAGTGCTATGGGTCATATTGTCATCCTAAAATATATCTTCCTATATCTCCCCCAGATAAGCCACATCCTTTCATGCCGTAAATAGCAAATAGAACGAAGGGCTCTCAGCTTGGCAGAAGCCTACAGAGTAAGCTTATTCTCTCATTCACCCCATGTTTGAGTTCCTTCTTCTGTATTCCCAGCAAATGGTGATGTGATCCACCCTTGAATAACTCTAATGATTAAAGTAGTTAGTTCCTGCATAGCTTATTCCAAACAAAGGAGTCTCCACTTAACCATTCGCTTGGGTACCCATCCATCCTTCAGTCATGGCAGTCATTGACCAGTTAGTTGGAAGGTTTTTAATCAGTCCGGAACTGAGCACTTTCTACGAGCCAGGACTTTTGTGAGCCACGGATGCAAAGACAAAAAAACACCTTGAAAAGATCCACACTCTTTTTTCAATAAACTTACAGTTCAAAAAAAAGGAACAAGATGTGGAGTCAGTGACACTGTAGAATGACAATTGCTGTGGTGAAAATATGTACAAAGTTAATTAGGATCATTTGTTTGCCAGAGCAGTGGTCAGAAAAAAAAGTACATTCTTTGCTTTTAGATAGAACACAAGATCAGTGGTTCCTCACACATGGCTTTGTGGATCTAGGGTGTTTAGAAATTCTTCCATTAATATACCTTTGTCAGTCTAGTCTAACTCCCCTCACCTTTACCAGTGTTTTATAGTTTTGTCTATTTAAAAGTCCTTACTTTTATAGATGCCAATTTAGTGCTCTTAAAATTTTATCCTTTAGACCTAGATAGCACAGAAGATAAGGTCTATGATGAGTCTATTTTTATTTCAAGGTTCTGAATAGCTACATTGAATTTAAATGAATTTCAGGGGAAAAAATCAAGTACTAAAATTTTTTGTCAAGCCGTTTATTTCTCATTTTTACACTCTCAGCGAAGTGCAGCATATCAGAAGCTCAAGCATGTAGCATCTGGTTATTCCAGATGAGAAGTTCTTGAGACCCTTATTCAGGAAAACCTCTCACCGATGAGGTTTCGCATTCCATTTTTGCTCATAAGTTCTCCATACCTTTATATAAATGTTAGAGCTTCACGAAGTCCATGCTAGTTGAAAGTCCCTCTGCTCTTTTTCCTACAGAAGGCAGGAACCCAGCGATTTGAAAGAGACTGCTCTAGGCTGCCTTTTGGCGCAATCTCAGTTTTTGTTTTAACCCTGCCTGGTCTCCTACACCCATGCCTTTCTCCCTCGGCAGGCTTTTCCTCTGCCCATAAACTATCCCCACTGCCAGATTCCAAAAGGTCCTCCCCTCCTCTTCCTGAAATACACACATTCCTTAACTTCTAAGTCCACCTCTGAAACATTAAAGACCAAATAAGAATCAAAACATAAAATTTACAGAACTCTTCACGTTTCTGTAAAAACGATTCCTTTCACCGTTTTCTGCCCTTTGTTTCTTGAATAGCTTTTCAAGCCACACCTTCCGGATCTGAACGCTTTGTGATGTTAGGCTAATTATTCTCTCCAGCCTTGGTTTTTTCACCTACAAAGGTGAGATAGTAATACCCACTTCCTGGGGCAGATGAGCATGAAATAAGCCAGCGTTGTTTAAATACTTAGCACAGTGCCTCTCAGGCACCTTACCCCTTGAGGTCTATTAATTATACAGTAATTTTAAAAAAGAGAAGGTAACATCTCAGAGATGGAGTACATATACTTAATAGCACTCACTATCATATGAACAGGGATACTTAACCATAAAAGTAGTAGATACAATTTCTGCTTAATAAACATTAGTATATCTGTCAATGGGAGTCAGCAGAGATCCTTTTCAATTAGTGTGCAAACATGTAGAAGAGGCTTATTCCACGCTTTACATATAACTTTACATGTCCATGGGGTATGGACTTGTAACAAATGAAGTGGCGGGCTCTGAGATCTCTATGAGCAGCTGCTATTGTTTGTTTTATATGAACCAACAGAAAAGTACTGAGCCAAGTTTGAGTCAAGGCAATTTAACCTACTCAAAGGCTTTAAAGTTGAATGCTGACGCTTTTTGGAAACGGTCATTAACAGCGGGCTACCTGAAACTCACCTAAAAACATGTTTAGAAAATTATAGATATATAAATGAGCTTAAAATTTTACTTCTGTAAAAGACAGCTTGCACAAACCCAGATATTGTGCTGTTTCTTAACTCTACATGTTACACATGAATCTGATGCTTTAATACTATTTCTAGGTACCAGAACCATTAGATTAGGCCAGAAACCCTTTCAAATCCACGGATGGTGACCTAGTTAAAATTGGGTATTTTCTTGAATGGATTTGAGATGAATGTTTTAAATCCTCATTATTATTTTATTAATTGAAAATAATAATTACTATTTTTCTCAAGGTACCATTTCCTTTTAGTTGCCTTAATATTTAGCTTCTGAAACTTACTACAATTAAACATATCAATGCTAGGAAAAAAATAGTTAGCTGCTCTATATTGACCCAATTATGATAGCACTTTTATTCTTTTCCTTTGAACAATGTCTTTGGTGAAGAACAATTGGCTAACTTATTTGCAAAAAACGTATTAGTCTAAAGAAGGGAGCAGGGTTTCTCTAAAGTGAACTAAAGGAACTTCCTTGAGAAGAAAGCTAGAAAACTAAGAACGTTGAGACTTAAAAATACCATCATATACAATGCTGATTAAAAAATCAACCACATTCCTAAAAGAATACGATTTCACAATTTGATATCAGAAAACTTCTCACATAAAGAAGGAGGTATCCTTGGGAAAGGAAGAAGTGGGAAACCACAAGTTAATAAGGGTTTTATCTTTATTTTTGCCACTTCTGGCTTACTTTGGTTTTTGGTAAATTCATTTAAGGAGTCAGAGGTTAAAACTATAGAGTCATTAAGTTGCGCATATTGACAGCATCCCTGGAAGTGCACCCTATTGCAAAGCTCAAAATTTTGGAGACAAACACAGCTGGGTTTGGATTCTAGCTCGTCTGTTTACTGGGTAATCTAGGTGGTTGCCCAGTAGAATAATTACAAGAGCTACAGCAAGATTGGGATAGATTTTTATACCTACCATATAGTAAGATCTTAATATTCCTCCCCTCCTTTTTTCCTTAGAAATTGACAGAAAAATGACATTTTGTTGAGGAAACGTTAAGTCAATGATAGAAAAATGGCCAAGGGACAGGTGTGACTAAAAAGCACCAAAAATGTTCAACCGCAGTAGGCTTTTAAGATGAAGAAATAAAAATAACTAGATGCTGACTTTGTAATTTCTAAATTAACTCTGGTTAACAATAGATACCAATATTAGAGATACAGGCATTCATACATTGATGGTAAGAGTGTAAACTAGGAAAACCAAAGTAATTAGGCTATGGGAATATCTCAAAATTTCATACCTTTTGACTTAGTAATTCTCCTCATTTGCTTACAGAGATAATTGCGTTTTCTCATGATGATTTGTAAACAAAGATTTCCATTAGGCTGTTTTTAAAGAATAGACAAATATTATGTGGTGAAACATGTTGTGGTCCTTCAACACAATGATTTCAGAGATTGCTTCATAACGAGAAAAGTCTCTCAAGACCATATCGTTTTTTAAAAAAAGCAAGATAGCCAGCTGTACATAGAGTCTGATTCAAATTATGCCAGAAAAGAATATATGAATTATCAAAGGCAGGAAATTAAGGCTCAGATGGCAACACTGGTTGTCTTTGGATGATGATATTTTAGTAAGGTTTCTTACTCTTCTGTGTTCACTAAATCTTTTACAATGTTCATGGAATAATTATATATTCAGAAAAAAAATTAAGGAACAAATGAGTCAATCCATTGAGTTGAAGAAAGCCAGTCACCAAGCTTAGTGCAGGAGGGCATGGAACTCTTCAGTCTATAGCCAGCCTCACCTGAAGGCACCAGACATGATGGTCAGATCAGCCTCTGATCCAAGAAGAGCGTCTCACAAGCTGTTGGCCTCTTCCAGGAGAGGCCACTGAGGGATGGGGCACAGTAGGGCTGATAGACATTTCTAACGTGGGGTTTGCTTGGCTTCAAAATGATTCTTCTGGGCTTCCAAACAAACTCAAGTTCAGCTATGCTCAGAAACTGTTGTACCTCACGACTAGGATCTCGGGTTTTCAGACTTCTCTCCTTCTTGAAGATGTTTAATTTCTTAAGAAGTGGAGAGTCATAGCATGGCATAGGGTAATATTTTCATTTTGCAATCCCGGTACATCGGGGGAAAAACTACCACATATAATCATGGTGATTTTATAAAAGAAAGAGTGTTATCCCCAAATGTAGGCAGCACATTATAATTTGAGAATAAAAGACAATATTTCAATTGGATAGATGTTGCCTTATGAAAACCTATTGTATTTTTCTTTTAGTTTTATTCTGGATATGTGAAAGCATCACCACGGATCAGCATGAGTCGGGGAATTCCCATTTAAGGAACCGCTAACTTCCCTATAATCTCCTCACCGCATTCTAACGATAGTCACTATCCTTTTGTGGGAATGAGAGCACTGAGGCCCAGGTGGTTTAGGAGGAACTTGGGCTTGTCTGACCAGATTTTATTATATCATCTATGAGTCCTCCTGTTTGTGTTCATGTTGTCCAGAATAAAAAGAAAATGAGGGTTTCCCTGGTGGCGCAGTGGTTGAGAGTCCGCCTGCCGATGCAGGGGACATGGGTTCATGCCCCGGTCCGGGAAGATCCCACATTCCGCGGAGCGGCTGGGCCCGTGAGCCATGGCTGCTGAGCCTGCGCGTCCGGAGCCTGTGCTCCGCAACGGGAGAGGCCACAACAGTGAGAAGCCCGCGTACCGCAAAAAAAAAAAAAAAAGAAAAAGAAAATGAAATAATTGATTAAATATAGAAATTACCTTAGGAGTGACCTAAGCTTTAAATTAGTAAGTTTGTTCAACAGAATTGTTGAAAGCCTTGCTCATTGTCTAGATTTAGCCAGGAGGGGACCAGGAACCGGAATCTACAGAGAAGACATGTGCTTCTTAAGAGGGCGATGGTGATGGGTGAAAAGATACCAACCAATGGTGGGAAATGATACAGCTTAATCAATTATAGGCAGAAGATGCAATAACTATTTCATACACAGAGAACTTTGAGCAGAGAACACAGTGACCTTCCAGACAAAGAGACAAGCTCTCATGTCCCCATATTAAGGCCTTCTGAGAGGCTCTTACCTTTCTACTCTCAGAAGGTGTCTTTATGCTCTCTCAGCTCATCCTAATTGCTCTGAGGTCTGGCTCTTTGCCTGCAACCCCAGAAAATTCCTCAGTGTCTACTTGAAGGTTGAACGAGTTGGAGATAAATTTGTAGACCTTCCATCTCTTTGCTGGGCCAAGGTTTACTGCCTAAGAGGATTCTGTAAAAGGAGAAGGGCCAGAAATAGAACCAGGACTAGAGAACATCTGGTGACCCAGGAAGAGCTGGGGCATCTGAAGTGGGATTGTATAAAAAAGTGCACTAAGGGGCTTCCCCGGGGGCTTCCCCGGTGGCGTAGTGGTTGAGAGTCCGCCTGCCGATGCAGGGGACACAGGTTCATTACCCGGTCCGGGAAGATCCCACATGCCGCGGAGCAGCTGGGCCCGTGAGCCATGGCCGCTGAGCCTGTGCGTCCGGAGCCTGTGCTCTGCAATGGGAGAGGCCACAACAGTGAGAGGCCTGCGATGGTTAAGAAAGGGGTAGGCAGGAGGACAGTAACTACCAGAGAACAAAGAAGAGGGTTAGGAAAAATCAAGAACCCCCAAAATTCTTGTTTGACAGTTGAACTTTAGTTCACTTTGACATTGAAAAGAGAGGGAATTGGGAAAATAAAGCTAAGACACAAAGCATTAGGGTGCTAAGGTAATGTTAAAAGATAACCTGAAGCATGTTAAAAATTTTAAGAGTTTATTTGAGCAAAAATAACTTTTTATCAGTCAGCATCCAATCTAGCAGATAGAAAGGGGCTCCAAGGAGCTGTACAAATGAAAGACTTTTATAGGCAGAAGGAACAAGCAGATTATGTTAGACAAAAAGTGGGTTGGTTACAGCAAGGTTACTTTCCTTTATCGCATGGCAGGCGTCTATCAGGCAGGTGACCTAACTAGTGTTTATCAGGTGATTGCCAATTTACTGGTTTAAAATTCCATTTCTGGGAGAGCTGAAGATGTAATTAAGTCTTGGTTTGGTGTCGTGGCGCTTAGTATAAGTAACTCCATTTGGGGCCTGTTGTTTTTTGTTTTTGTTAATAGTAATCATCTCATCCTGTTAGGAAGTACCCTCTATATTCCCTTTATGTTATTGATTCTGCTGCTCAATTCTAGGATGTCCCCATATGATGGATCTTGGCACTGTATTAAACATTAAATGAGAATGGTAACAGTGTTTGCTTTTAATGGAGCTACTTTTTAATTTGCTGATTTTGATCTTGGTCACTGTGTTTTTGCTGACGTTTAATCCTCTTTGATTCAACTCCAGGCAATTGAGTGGTGCCTATTTGGGACTGGCTGGCCACTAACAGATGGGCTGGTCCGCGGCTGGCCTATTATATGACTACAAATTTGAGAGTATGCTAATGCTAATAAACTAGATTCAAGCCCCCAGGAGACAGAACATATTTGCTTTTCTAGGTATATCAAATAAATGAGTAGTCCTACTATTTTTTCCTTTGAACTTGCATTCACTTTTGATGATGAAATATACATGAGAAATTTTAAAAGAGGCTTTGTGCTGTCAATCATTTAAAAATCCAGTACATTACTTTTTCGAAGACTTTCATGAGGCAGTCTGCTTGAAATCTATTTTAACTTATTTTTTTAATAGCATTTTATTTTATTCTGTGGAGCATAGATATATTTGGCTCTAAAATGAATCCCACTTGAACCGTTTTCACTTTCTCTCCGCTCAGTCTTGGAGAAAGGAAGGCTTTTCCCGCTTCCTTTCTTTCTGGTTACTGTATTTCCTCTTTAAATACGCTGCCTATACTGCTTCTACTGTGTCAGGTTTCCTTCACCTGGGATCCAGCAACAGAATTCAGGGGTTCAGTAAATTTACATTGGAATATAAATTACATCTTTATTTTACTAACTTCTGGCTAACTGAAATTTAGCAAGTCCTTCAATTATGGGTATCAATAAACCAAAGAAATTATATGCAACCCATCACCAATGGAATCACAGATATACTATCACATTGCAGTTGCTGATATGGTTAAAAATTACAGTAGTTATTGGATGCACTACTACATACTGATAGTTAATATTTTTACAATGAAATATATTATGGTATCACGCAATTATTTTTGTAGTATTTTGATAGCTTTTCCCAGTATAGTTAGTTCCCTTTATAATCCTGTGTATGTTCCTTTATTCATTTAAAAGCATTGTTCTGCAAAGGGGTCCATAGGCTTCATAAAACTGCAAAAGGAGTCCGTAGTTCAAAAACTGTTAAGAACTTAAATTGGTTTCTCTGAAGTTTCCTTTTTCTGTGTAAACCATAGTTTGAATGTTCTTTACTTATCCTGAAATGCCTGTAAATCAACAAACTTGTATTTTCTTCCAAAATCCTATGATCTAATATGTTTTTACATTGCATGTGAAATAAAAGCATTTTTCGTGCCAGTTAGAAAAATGAATCAGACATTAAATTAACATTTACTGTAATGAAATCAGACCTGTGTAATTACCACAGTGCAATTACACTCATCTGAAAATTTGCTCTGTTTCCCTTTTCAGCAGCATATAATCAAAACTCTTATTCTGCCGTGAATGATAAGATGTTCTTTCTCCAACTGCTGAACACAGGCGTTGATTTTCTGTGACAAAAAGGCTTCTGTAACAATTTAATTGATTAAAATATCAAGTGCTTACAATATACCAGACAATGTGCAAATAATGTCCACTTTTACTGGTGTATGAATGTTTAATATACCACACAGGGTACTAAATGCAGCATGCCCAAATCACCGTAGAATTTTTTTTTTTTTTTTTTTTTTTTTGCGGTACGCGGGCCTCTCACTGTTGTGGCCCCTCCCGTTGCGGAGCACAGGCTCCGGACGCGCAGGCTCAGCGGCCATGGCTCACGGGCCCAGCCGCTCCGCGGAACGTGGGATCTTCCCGGAGCGGGGCGCCAACCCGTGTCCCCTGCATCAGCAGGCGGACTCTCAACCACTGCGCCACCAGGGAAGCCCCACCTTAGAATATTTTAAGGTTAGAAAGCACTAATTGAGAAAACAGGTGAAAAAAAATAAAGCGAGAAACATATTTTTGCATATTTATTTGTCTGAATTCCAGAATTAATCAAATCCCTAGTGTCTGTTGGCTCTTGGTGACTCTGTATCTAATGAAGATACAGATACTCCATTTGCAGTAATTGGTTAATTGGAGCAGGAGTCTTCCACTTCTTCTGTGAGAGATGATGTCAGATCTAGCACCTGAACTCAGGTGTCAGATGGACCCAAGTCTGCATCCTGGCTCTACTACTTCCTGGGTCTGAGACCATGTTAAAATTACATCTGAGCTTCTGATCGCCTGTCTTGAAAATGAGAATAATAAAATATGACTTGTAAAGTAGTTATGGGAGTCAAAAGAGTTATATGAAAAATGTCTGCCACAGTTGTCTGGTACATACTGATCCCTTAAATTGTTATTTGTTGTCAAAACTCTGCTCAAGACATGTCCCTTTCCTAGCAATCAATTCAAGGATTATGTCAAATCCTAAACTCAGTTTAACTCTTACCATGACCCAGAGGACATAACATACTCCTTGTCTCAGGAAAATACAATTAAGTTAGAATTTATATACATATGATTGCATATACATATAGATATATAATTAGCACTCTGTATCTGCAGGTTCTGCATCCAAGGAGTCAACCAACTGCAGCTTGAAAATAATTTTTTAAATATTCCAGAAAGTTCCAAAAAGCAAAACTTGAATTTGTCACACACAAGTAACTATTTACATAGCATTTACATTGTATTTACAACTATTTACATAGCATTTACATTATTTTAGATACTATAAGCTAGAGATGACAAAGTATATGGGAGGATGTGTGTAGGTTATATGCAAATACTGTCTCACTTTATATGAGGGACTTGAGCATTCTTGGGTTTTGTTATCCAAGGGGTTCCTGGAAGCAATCCCCCAGGGTTACTGAAGGATGACTCTACATTAGAAATTACTCAGCCATGAAAAGGAACGAAATTGAGTTATTTATAATGAGGTGGATGGACCTAGAGTCTGCCGTACAGAGTGAAGTAAGTCAGAAAGAGAAAAACAAATACCGTATGTTAACACACACACGGAATCTAAAAAATTGGTACTGATGAACCAAGTGGCAGGACAGGAATAAAGACGCAGACATAGAGAACGGACTTGACACAGGGGTGGAAGAGGAAGCTGGGATGAAGTGAGAGTAGCGTTGATGTATATACACTACCAAATGTAAAATGGCTGGCTAGTGGAAAGCTGCTACATAGCACAGGGAGATCAGCTCAATGCTTTGTGACGACGTAGAGGGGTGGCATAGGGATAGTGGGAGGGAGACGCAAGAGGGAGGAGATATGGGGATATATGTATACTTATAGCTGATTCACTTTGTTGTACAATAGAAACTAACACAACGTTGTAAAGCAATTATATTCCAATAAAGATATAAAAAATCCAATCCTGAATATCAAAAAAAGAAATTACATATATATGTAGGTAATTCTAAATCCAACGTATATGTATATATGTTGGAATCAAATGGAAAATACCAAATGGCAGTAAAAACAAGTGCTAAATGTTATGGCATATATTTATATTAATTATAATCCTCACACAAAACAGAAGAGACTTTAATGAAAGGACAATTTACAAATATGTGGGTAAGGTTAAGGGAACCAATGCAGACTGGTGCTGCACTGAAGGGTTGGCAAACATGGGGAGCCATTACTACTCCTTGAACTGGGGAGGGCAGGAAGCCATTACCAGAACCGGGAGCAAGCCATGGCTATCACTGTAGAAGAACCTCTTCTGATAGGAGTTTATAGCCACCACAATGTGGGAGAGAGCCCAGGGGGATATATATCCTAATCTCCGTCTTCACCGAACCTGAAAAGTGACTGGAAGCCAGAGATCTCAGGAACCCAGGACAGACAGCCTCGTGGAATAGGATGGGGAAGGATGGAGAGTGAATCTGAAGAGTCCAACAGAAAATAGTCAGCAAAATATTGTAAGAAGCATTTAGAAATTCAGAGAAGGAGGACACCATAAAAATTAAAATAGTCACAGGAAGCTGCTCTGACCATGAAACCTGGGTCCTATAAATAATTCCTGCTTTGGACACCTGTGTATACGTTAGAATAAAGTGTGACATCACCATTCAGCTGTAACAATTCTACCAAATGATATGGTCAGGAGGCCCCCTCAGATGACAGTGTGGTTCCTTTTTGAGGCTGTATCATCTGTCACAGTGAATGTGCTATAGCTCTACAAAAGTCCAGGATTGTTGCCTTGCAAGTCTGTGAAATACAGAGGGAGCTTCACAAGCAAATTACCTCGTGTGGACAGAGTGAACCAGTGCATGGGGAGGTAGACATTTCAACTAACCTGACATTAGGTCTCAGCCTTGTTTTTCTCCCTGTTCTTAAGTGGCTGGACAAAGATAAATGCTCTCATTTGTCCTAGAGCCTGCTGAATCTTTCACCCAGCTGCCATTGATAACTCCTGCAAGACCTATTCATTTGAGGCTTTCTATTGATCACTTTTCAGAAGGCAATTCAGGACTTATTTTTGTGACAGGGATGCTTTCAACAAGGGATTCCTTTGGGTCTTATTTATAATTTTGTTGTGGTAGATAAGGCTGTGTGTTCAAAGAAATTATTCCAAATGCTTGGTTTTATCATTTTATGCAAAAGAAAAATTTAGACCTTCAGCAGTCATTCATTCAGCGAATCATTCATTCACCATTTTCTCAGTGACTATTTTGTGCCAGGCACTGTGGTAGTTATTAAAGATACATTAGCTAGCTCTAATAGGGTAAGTCTCTAATAGGGTAAGTCACTTTCATTTCTTTTAATTCTAATAGACTGATAATACTGGTTTGGTATTGTTCTCTTGGGATCAGTTCTCAGGTCTTGCTTGAGCTCAGCAGAAAAGAGTTCTGTCACTGATGAGCACTGTCTGTGACAGGCACGCACACAAGGAGTAGCACTTAGGCTCACCTGGTTGGCCATTGCGTCAGGTCTAGAACCACTTCTTTTCAATGAGAGGAAACCTTTGTAGTAACAGACAAGTTCACTTCAAGTACGAATTACTTCGCACCCAGAAGACTCTCAAAATCTTTGTTGAGGGCTTCCCTTGGTGGCGCAGTGGTTGAGAGTCCACCTGCTGATGCAGGGGACACGGGTTCGTGCCCCGGTCCGGGAAGATCCCACATGCCGCGGAGCAACTAAGACCGTGAGCCATGGCCGCTGAGCCTGTGCGTCTGGAGCCTGTGTTCCGCAACGGGAGGGGCCGCAACAGTGAGAGGCCCGCGTACCACAAAAAAAAGAAAAGAAAAAAAACTTTGTTGAATAAATTAATTTAACGGTTTAAACACTCAAAGGAATTAGCCTTTTTGGGGGCAATGTGTGGTTCTCACTTTCTTCTTCCTACTTTTGTCATATTTTACAAAGTGACAGTTAAAAATTCACATATAAATTGGTGAATACCTTTCTGTGGTTCACATTTCTAAAGATTTTCACTAATGGTATCTATGAATCTATATATGAATGGTGAGGCTAATGGAGCATATTTTACGAATTACTGAGTTTTAAACTACAGACCACTTCTAAGTGGAATCTGAGAAACAATCGCACGTTGAAGAATAAGGTTACATTTTATGTCTGTGACAGTTACATGGATGTTCATCCTGGCTTCATAGAAAAAGTTGGTGATACATTTGTATCTTAGTTAGAAACAATGATACTTTACAACTGAGAACAATTTTAAGAATTCTTGAAAGGTGTTTCTCAGTACCATATCTCTTCAGGAGCACCGATCTTGGTGAAATGAATTAAATCATTAGGTGTTACTGTGAGACAAGAAACCGTGGATGGGGCTTCCCTAGTGGCGCAGTGGTTAAGAGTCCACCTGCCAATGCAGGGAACACGGGTTTGAGCCCTGGTCCAGGAAGATCCTATATGCTGTGGAGCAACTAAGCCCGTGCATCACAGCTACTGAGCCTGTGCTCTAGAGCCCATGAGCCACAACTACTGAGCCCATGTGCCACAGCTACTGAAGCCTGTGTGCCTAGAGCCCGTGCTCTGCAACAAGAGAAGCCACCACAATGAGAAGTCCACACACCACAAGGAAGAGTAGCTCCCGCTCGCCACCACTAGAGAAAGCCCGCGCGCAGCAACAAAGACCCAACGTAGCCTACATACATACATACATACATACATACATAAAATAAAATAAGAAACCGTGGATGAATCGCAGTAATTGAATCCATTTTCTGTTCCTTCTTAAGGTAATTCTATTAAATGGTTTCAGGATTTTTTCCCTCGCCTTCTTGTTCCCTTTTTCCCTCCCTCTCTTCTTAAGATGTTCAAAGGCATGAAAACATCTCACTAACCTTTGCTTCACTATTCTATACTTTAGCCTGGAATGAAGCAAGAGCATATGCATACCTAGTGGAAGGGAGAACAACTTTTCCTTTTTCCCCTGTTAGGTTCTTTGGCTGGTTTAATAATTAAATACATAAGCCAGATTAACAGGAGAAAAAAAATTAACTTCCTATGTATAGGAGATCCAGAGATTTGAGACTTAAGGACAAGTCGGGTAGTTGAGGCTTATAAGCCATCCTGAACTATATGGAATAGAGGTCTCGAGCTGCAAAGGGGAGGAGGGTAATCCACGGGAGGATAAGAAGAGCAGATGTTTGTAATTAGAAGTCTGCCTTGCCATGCAGATGGGTCTTTCAGATAAGAATTTCTCTCTAATAGCTCTCCTTCTGGTCCTGCTCCCCTGTCTTTTAGGTAGTTAAGGGAGAGGTAAACATTTTTCTTGAGTCTGCTAGGTCTTGATTGCCTTCAGCTCAAAATAATCGGCATGCCAAAATGGCATATTTTGGGATCATGTATTCTTCCCCGCTCTCTACAGTGGCAGAAACAGCTGCTGATTCCCTTTGACCTGTGAATGTCTTCTGCCTTTAGCAAGGATAATCAAAACACTCAGCAACCTTAGGGGCAAAGGCAGCAACCTGGTAGAATAGATGCTGGCTCCTAGTGCTGGAAGCCCTAGGCGTGAATACCAGGAATTCATTCACCTTTAGTTATCAAACTGTGGGAGGGTCCCAGGGGAAAGAAAAAAAGTAGGTGGGCTAGGAGGGATTTTATTCTTGGCGTCCAGGACAGTTGGCTACAGAGCAGTTCAGAAATAACCTCTGGTACAACCTTATGGATACTAACCAAATTTCAGCTCTTCCCAGTCAGGATCTTCTGGCTCTGCTGGCTGTCCCCTTTTCTGAGGGCTGCAGAGATTCCCAGGGGATGGGGTTACAGCTGCAGGACAGTGCCTCACCATCCTCACTGCTTTTCCTCCTTCCCCCACAAGTTTTGTGGTGTGTTATTTTTTCCCCTTTTATTATTTATTTCTTTTTAAATTTGGTTAGCTGTTATTTATTTTACTAGTGCCTATTCTAATCCAGGCTGTACACTAATTGCTTTACATGCATCATGTAATCTTGCCAAGAAATCTGAAACGTGGTTACCTCTCTTACAGAAGAGGAAATGAATTCCAGAGAGGTTTCTTTCCTTTTTAAAAAAAAATATATTTTGTGGAAGTAGAGTTGATTTACAATGTTATGTTAATTTCTGCTGTATAGCAAAGTGATTCAGTTATACATATATATGCACTTTTAAAATATTCTTTTCTATTGTGGTTTATCACAGGATATTGATATAGTTCCCTGTGCTATAAAGTAGGACCTTGTTGTTTATTCATTCTATTTATAATAGTTGGCATCTGCTCATCCCAGAGTCTCCCAATCCATCCCTCCCCCACTCTAAGATCTTGACTTATCCAAGGACACATAGCTGGTACATGGTAGGCCTAGGATATGAACCCAGATTTAGCTGACTAAAAAGTCCACATGTTTACAATGACGGTATATTATATCTAGGCATTTTTATCTTTTTAATTTAAACACATTTAGACTGATGTGTTTTCTCTTGAATAGATCCTTTCGCCTTACACCAGGCATCATGCTGTATATGTGTGTGTGTTTGCCTATGATATAGATAAACAGATCTAGATATCTGCATCTATATCTGTGTCTCTATATCCATATGTATATCTGTAGAGAGACCCACAAAGGCCTTGCAGACACTTGACTTTGTGGTTCCTGCCCTCTAAAACAAACATAATTTGTCCCTGGAGAAGACTGTTCTTTTAATTGGGAAAATACCTTAAAGGGCCCTCAGATGACAAAGGTTAAGCCCTAAGGGCTGGTCTAACTGAGGGAGAATAAGAGGAAAAGAGCTGAATTGTTTTGCATAATAAAGTGGCAGTTAACTTAAACCATTTCTGGAAGTTCAAAAAAAGTGTGGGGTGGTGGAATCTGGGGAGGAAGTAGAGGCCCAGAAGGGTCATGAGAAGGATAAAGGCCAAGGCAACAGACCAAGAGTTAAGCAGGAGATTGATCAGAGAGACAGAACACCTCAAAGGAGGGAAAGCCTAGAAACTTGAAGGTGTCAAAGAATACAGTTTATAGTAAGTCCCCTGCATGTGAACCTTCAAGTTGCGAGCTCTCAAAGATACGAACGTGCGTTTGCATGTCCAGTCACGTAAGTTAGTTCACGTGTCTGGCGTACATTGTCACGTACGTGCATCCTCTACAAGTGGTTGTGCTTTTGTGTACTTTGTACAGTACTGTATAGAGTACAGTAGTACAGTATCTTTATTTCAAGCCCAGGATGTCCGGAAGCAAGTGTAAAAGCAGTGGTGATATAGCTGGTACAGTACTCTCCAGACATCACCAGATCCTTTTTTCAAGAGAGTAGATAGAATTGAATCCAGCAAGGAACCAGAACCTGTGCCGTCAATGTCAGGCGTGAGTGAAACTGCCGCTTGCCCTCCGTCTCCTGTTGCTGACGATCCTTCAGCTCTACGATCTCCCACCTCCTCTCCCTCCTCCAGTCGGTAACTCTTCTTGCCTGTTCACTCGATGCCGATGCCAGCCCTGTACGCCAGCTGTTGTCCTGTACTACTGTACTTTTCAAGGTACTGTGCTGTAAGATTAAAGCTGTTTTATTTTTTGTGTTTGTTTGTTTTTTATGTATTGTTTGTGAGAAAGGTATTATAAACCCATTAAGTACAGTACTACATAGCTGATTGCGTTAGTTGGGTAGCTAGGCTAACTTGGTTGGACTTATGAACAAATTGGACTTGGGAACACACTCTCGGAACGGAACTCTTTCGTATGTAGGGGACTTGCTGTAAGTTATGTTTGGTTTTGGGTTCTACCCCCAGCATCATTCCTTTCCAGCTTTCCAGGGACCACTGGGTGTCTGATGTGCTGTGGAGAGTGAAGGAGAAAGAGCACAGCTGGGGCTGAGCTGAGCAGCCACAGGAAGTGGGGAGGGTGTGCGGGGTTGGGGACATCAGTGAGGGTCCAGCCGGGAGAAGAAACTAGTGGTTGGAAGCGACAAGAAAATGTAGGCTACCTCCCCCAGGAAGGCTCAGAAGTAACAGCAGCTGTGCTGGACTTCCCCAGCCAAACAGGACAGAGACTGAAGTTGTGTTGCTTGGATATTATAGAGAACCTGTGACCCCAGATCACTGGGATATAGGAGGACACTTATTTAACAGAGTTTTCCGTGCTGTGAGGAAACAAAGAGTTGCTTCTCCTCAGATTTTTTTTTGGGAGGGGGACTCCTACTTGTTCTCCCAGTAAGAACATTTTAACAGATATTTCTTTTGCTGTCAGCTAGTTTTATTTATAAACACCTTTTGCTCTCAACATGTTGCATAAATATCTGGGCAGAGGAAGATTGGTTTCGATTGGCTTTGATCATTTTTCTTTATGGCGCTGTGTTCTGGGGGCATGAGATGGGATCACCTCTGCTCTATTATCCCACTCTGCTTTTGTGGATATTTTCCAAACGCAGCTCCCTGGAATGTGTTTCAAGATGGATTCTCATTATCTCCCAGTCAACAGTCAATTACTTTTTTTTTTTTTTTTTTTTTAAGGATCTCAGAACATTTGTGTTTCCTTGAGGAAATAGAACTAAATTCAGCAATAAACGTCAGCACTTACCAGGGGCCTGTGAGCCAGACGCTGTTCCAAGTGCCTTAGAGTTAACCATCAAATCTTCACAATAACCCTATGAGGATGCTATTCTTCTTATTTCCATTTTAGTGGTAAAGAAACTGAGGGGGTGTTGACATGAGATCTTTTTTCCAAGGGGTCATAGCAGTGTCAGTAGCAGTTAGGACACAAACTCAGACCATCGTATTCCACTCTCAACCTGTACAGCCTCTTGATAAGATAATTTTAGGTTATTAGAAATAGCACAGTTTGGCTAATTCCACTCTATGGTTTTCAAGCCTTTTAAGAAAGCACCTTTGCTGCTTTGTCAAAGGGTGGTCAGTAATGAATGTGTTCAAATGACAGGCTTTGGGTACTGAAGTTTCTGGTTGTACATGGAAATATTACCCAAAAGAATTCACAGACTGGAAAGGCTACTCTTTCTTCCCTCTGGTTAACCCAGAACAATTCAGGGCATCTAGGTGGAAAAACTTTTTTTGACTAGCTACAGGATTCTCAGGTTTTAACTTCTGTTGAGTGAAAAATGATTTAAAAACTAAGGTAACAGGTAAAAATATAGGAAAGTAATTTTTGGTGAACTTGGTAGGGAGAATGACCTTGGAAGTGTTCTTGAAGATTATTTAAACACTTAAAAATGCAGACCATCTCTGTAAATTATGAGGTTATAAATGCTTTTCTTTCCTCCACTCACTGTGAAGAAAACATAGTTCTGAAAAATTAAGAAAATTTGGGTTAGACGACTCATTTTAGAATGACTATGTCGTCACATTTGAGTGACTCCTAGAATTATGGTTCCTGCCATTTAGGGAATTTTCACTTATTCAGTGGATTTGGTGAGAGCCAGTTTTCGACATGGGAGATTTGGGTCTGGCTGTGGCTTGTGCTAAAGGACCCTCCAGCAACTTGGCTTTCTCGTCTTGAGCAAGCTCAGACGTCAGTTTTATCAGCATCATTACCTTGCCAGTGCTGAGCTAACCAGTGGCTTGGTCTGGTGTAAAAAATGGGAAGAGCAGTGTCGGTCCGCTGTAGAAGCTGTATTAAACTAATGTGTACGTTTTGAATTCTAGAGACAAAGAATGTAGTGGTGAAAAATTTGCAGATTAACTCTGATCCTTGTGATTTATATCAAGAGTTTACGAGACCAAAGGTAGTATGCCTGCTTTCTATAAGCTCCACTTCCAGTAAAATTGTTTTTTCATGAAAGGTGAGACCTATTCCTATTTCCAATTGGATGGATTATTTAAATGACCCCTTCCCGCAATTTGTGGCACTAAAAATTAATTCTGTTTAATTCAACAATTTATTGCATCTCTACTGTTTGCAGTGTATCATGGCAGACTATGATTTAGGTTACAGATTTAATATAATCTAGTGAGGAAGAAAGACACATACTTAAATAATTCTGATACAAGTTAAAAGTGTAATAATCTTGAAAGCAGTATAATAAAGGATTCCAAGCCGAGCTGTAGATGGGGGTAGAATTGGATTGGAAGTGTTGCTCTTTTTCTGAAACAAATACAATTTTACCTGTATTCTTAGACAATGTATTTTTGTTTTTATTGTTGATATACATGGAGAGAGGCAGCATATGCTATACCTTCTTTTCCTTTTCCATTTCTCTGAGCTCTCCTTCTAGGCATCCTGTATGCATTATGCAAGTGGCTATTCTTACTATTTAAGAATGTTTTAGGGATCCAACCCTAAAACAGAGGAGATTAACCCTTTTCCTAGTATCTTGGCTTCCCATAGGCAGACCTGCCTCCAGTTGGGGCCACCTGTGCTGGTGATGGGAGCAGCAACTTTCCACAGATACGATGGCAAAGGACAAAAGGCTAATTTATGGTAGTGGGACTCTTCCTCCTTCTTCCCCTGAATAAACACTCAGCATATGGCGTGATCCTGGTGCCCCTCTGGGAATTAGGGAGAAAGCAATATTATATAACAAATTTCAACTAGCAGTGCTAATGGAGAAGACTTGCTGTGAATTGCTGTGAATCCAGAGATGGTTTGCAAACAAAGTCTCAGTTCATAGTATTTGTACCAATTTTGATTTAAGCTGCAAATTAAAGCAGTATGCATTTATACATGTAGAAAAGCAAATTGTTTAGATTACCAAGCCTCAGGAATGTAACTCTGAAAGGTTTATTTAAAGCCATCATGCAGCTGTGGCAGGCATTTCAGAAACAATTCTTCTGGTCTCATGGCATCTATTTTTGGGTTGAGATTTATTAATTAAAATATATTTTTTAAATTTTTATTTATTTTCATTTATTTATGTTTGGCTGCGTTGGGTCTTCATTGCTGCGCGCGGGCTTTCTCCATTTGTGGCGAGCAGGGGCTACTCTTTGTTGCAGGGCGCAGGCTTCTCATTCTGGCGGCTTCTCTTGTAGCGGAGCATGGGCCCTAGGCATGTGGGCTTCAGTAGTTGTGGCACACGGGCTCAGAAGTTGTGGCTTGCAGGCTCTAGAGCATAGGCTCAGTAGTTGTGGCGCATGGGCTTAGTGGCTCTGCGGCATGTGGGATCTTCCTGGACCGGGGCTCGAACCCGTGTCCCCTGCATTGTCAGGCAGATTCTTAACCACTGTGCCACCAGGGAAGCACGAGATTTATTTTTTATTGAGTTTGTCAAATTCACTTTATAGATTCTTAATAGCTTGTTTCTTTTTTCTTTTTTTTTTTTTTTGGTGAATGTGTGATTGGAACCTTTCTAGTAATTTTAAAATAGTCTCATTTGTCGTATTTTAGTGTGCAGTTTACAAATCGATACATAAAGTAATGAGTTTCAGGTTGATCTCTTTTTCCTTGGGGTTTTCTGTTCTGTTCTTTGCTTTTCCCTTCCCATCCTCACTTTTTCCTCCCTCCCTTCCTCCCTCCTTTTTCTACCTCTCCCCTTCCCTCCCTTTCCCTCCTTTGTTTTTGTTGATGATGGAACTGATCACAAATAGTGAGTGATTGTGTCTCAAGAGGTTAATAAATGATTGAATCATCTGTTGTTTCTTTTGAGGATCCATCTTTCAGAAGTCAAACAGATGAATCATCATTTTGAAAAGAAATGTATTAGTCATTTAGAATTTTTTCTCTCTTCTCATGAATGAGTGCTTCTTTTATGTGTGACTTAAATTGTTGAAATATGAGACTGCAGAAAAAAAAAATCAGTTTCCAGTTATAGCTCCTTGGAATAACACATGTGGTTCCATCACTGAGTGCTGATTTTTAAAAAATGTTACTTCAACCATCCAGTTTGTTTCTTGAAGCATAACCTTGTGAAAGTCAGATCATTAGCAGGTGGGATGTGCTAAACTCAGTTGTCCCTGTGTGTATCTAGTAGAGAAACCAGCTTTCTGAATTTATGTCTACCCACCAGTCTTCTTTCTCTCTTCTCTCTTACTGGAAGATCATTAAAATTACTTTTGTGAACTTACCTTCTTGGGCCTTTGGATCTTTGCTGTATCGACTTGGTGTTCAGCCTGAAGGATTCCAGGAGCTCCTTCTTTTTGACAAATCTGAAGTCTAGCCACAGCATTCTTTTCCCCAACACCAGATATGTGAATCAAAGTCAGTGTATGCACCACCATATATAAAATAGGTAACTAATAAGGACCTACTGTACAGCACAGGGAACTCTATTCAGTACTCTGTAATGACCTATATGGGCAAAGAATCTAAAAAAGAGTGGATATATATATATGTATAACAGATTCACTTTGCTGTACACCTAAAACTAACACAACATTGTAAATCAACTATACTCCAATAAAAACTTTAAAAGATAATAAAACAGCCAAAAAAATTCTAGCATGGGAAAAAAAATAAAGTTCTCAATAGTACTGTCAAAAAACAAAAAACAACCAAAAAAAACCCCAAAGTCAATGTATGAGTGGGAAAGAAACATTCCTAGTCTTTCATTTATTGAAAAACAAATCTTTGTTTCTAATACTTTCTATTTTTTGGCAACCCAGACATGCGCAGGAGTGACAGATGTCTAGTAACTGGAGAAATCCTGAGATTTCCAGTCTGGCAGTGTTGATACAAGAACCATACATGAGTATCTTCTCATTGCTTGTTCATATGGGTATCATCACATGCATGGCAGTCTTACATAAAGCAACACATGCAAACATAAGCTTGCCCCAGAAAACAGGCTTATTATGAAAAAGCATGTTTGCATCACTAGGTGCCAGAAATAAATGAAGTTATTGTGTTGAATATTCTTAATAATAAGTAAAAATTCTTTATGACATATCATGCGTAGCTCGCTTACAAATATATGGGAACACTTGCATTTTGTATAGAATAGATTTCAGCAGTATTATCCATAGAAGTTAAGTAAGAAGCAGCATAAATGGAATTCAGACAGCTTAGCCATACCTCATAGTGAGGAAGTATGCTGAAGACTATAACTCATCTTTGGATTATTAGATACCAACAGTGTGAGTCCACAGGCATATGCAAATATTTCTTTGTTGTGAATTATGTAACAAAGTCACCATTAGTCAAAGTGTCACAGAATTATTACATTGTTAGCTATGGAAAAAGTTACATATTCAAGTATATTACAGCAAAATCATAGACTAATTGCTTTTGCATTGAAAGCAAAATAGCATGTAGTTTGTTTAATATTTGTATTTGCCAAGCAAAACTGAGATCCATGTAATAAATAAGTCCTTTATCTTGTAAATGTGTTCATAGGTCAGCTTGAGTCACAAATCTCAAACAAATTTCGAATTCCACAGCTAAAAAGAGCGAGTGGAGATGAGGGCACAGTTTCAGGTATGGTTGGATTTAGGAGCTCAAACAAAATCATGACAGGTTTTTCTTTCTTTTCCTCCTTGGCCTATCTTGCTGTCCCTTCCTTTTCCTTGCTCTCAACCCTGCATGCTACTGCTTTGCTTTGGGACTAGCCTTGTTCTTCTTACATGCTGGGTAAGATGGGTTTTAGCATTCTTAAATTTATCTCATTCTTTTCTTCTTTGTCCAGAAAGGAAAAGGGACACTCTCCTTTCCCATCTATGTATCAAAAATAATGGTAGGGAAACAATCTTTGCTAGGGTGATAGACCTACCGCCTTACGGGGAAATAAAGATTGAGAGGGGATGGTGCATATTTGATTGTTCAGTTATATGTCACATGCCTACTCCCACAGGCAGGAAGTAGAGTGCTGTTGCCGTCTACTATATCCAGGAATACCTAAAATAGTTTTTCCATCACGTTCTCAGAGAGACCATTTGCAAAACTAAAAGGATTTAATCTGTGAGGTTCATAAGCCATTTATATGGATAACGCACTTACTAAAAGCTGCCTAGGAATTATATGAAATTGACTCTGGTTGCCTTTGCTAAAGAATAAGTTTTCTTCATAGAGTAACATTTTCTGGTGATACTGTCAAAAACAACAATATAGACATTTAATTTTTTTGCTTAAGATGCATGCTTGAGAATTCTGCCTTAATTTCATTTATCCGTTCATTCAGCAAATATTTATTTTGAATACCTACCACCAGACTGGGAATCACAAGTTATCAGGACAAATGTAGCCCTTTTTCAAATGTCACCTTCTCAACAAAGCCTTCCCTGCCTCTTCTACTGACAGAACCCCTCTGTCCTGCTTTACCCCTACACTTTTCCTGCTTTTTTGTCTCCATAGCAGTAGCTGCCATCTGATTATATTTTACGTATTTATTCTTATCTGTCTCTCTTGATTAGGAATATAAGCTCCCTTAGGTCAGATTTTTTTTTTTTATTTTATCATCAGTTTTATCATCAGTGTCTAGAACTGTGTCTGGAACAGTAAATGTGGTGTTGAATGAATAGATGAGGTCCTGGCTGTCATCTCCATTCTGCCTCTGTCCCTTATATGTGGATACTAGGTACGCTAACTAGTGTACATGCTAAACGTTTTCTAAGAAACAAAGTGAAGCAATCTAAATTCACAGGGGATGACGGTGGAGATGCTAATTTGGATTAGATGGTCAAAGAGGCCTTGCAGAGGAGGTGACATTTGGACCCGAATGACAAAAGGGTGCTGTGCAGACCATTATCTGGGAGAGGAGACCTCACGGTAGGTAGAGTAAACAGATGTAAAGAGCTCAGAGGTGGGATGGTGTCTGGGCTAGTCAAGGAGCAGTCAGATGGTCAAAGAGGCTGGAGTGGGCAGTGGGGCGTAAGAGGAAGACAGACAACGACTATGTATACCGGGTTCAGAACAAGCCCCATGGTTAAGACGGGATTCTATTCTTAGTAGGAAGAGAAGCAGTGTGAGGATTTTTGATCAGAAAGGTGACATGATCTGAGCTATGTTTTTAAAAAGATCGCTTGGGCTATTGTTTGTCGGCCAAGAAGGAAGACCAGTTGGAGGTCATTGTAAGAGTCCAGGTAGAAACCAGAGGCTTTGGACTAGGTAATAGCAGTGCAGGTGGTAAAAGTGGGTTCTGGACATATTTCAAAGGTTGAGTCAAAGAGTAACAGATTGGATATGAAATGATAAAAAGAGGCGTTAAAGATGACTTTAAGATTTGATTTGACTTTTCAATTCAAATGATTGTGTAAGTTCACCAAGTCTGTTACACTTTTGAAACTAGTGAATTTTTAGTTAAAGTCCATTATATAGTTACACTTGAAAAAAATCTTTGAGGTAATGAATCCAATTCTGTAGTATTTGAAACATGAGAAGCATAGCTAAAATGAGCATACGTAACTATTGAGGGGGGAAGATAAATTCTAGGACTTTACAACTTGAATAACTGATGACAAAATACTCAGCCTTTAATATCCATGTGTGCCTAACATATGCTCTAATGCTGATGTTCTTGAGCAGTTTGTTCTGTGCTGGAAAATATAGCTGTCCTTTGTGGCACTGAGGATTGTGGAATGAGGTGGGAGTTGGCTGGATTGGAGGAATATGCAACTTAGAGCTTAAGAAGATAGAATGTCAGAATTCTCAATACATAGAAGAAATTAATCAGTTCCAAGATACAGAAAAATAAAAGAATGACTATAGACTGTGCTACTAGCAGCGTCCCAGAGCCATATCTATGTCTATATTCATAGATCCGTATAGCGTATGTATGTGACTTTGTGCACAGGGGCATCCACCTTGTGATTTAGGGTCTAAACTTCCTTTAAGAACAAAAAATTTTACCTGATTATGTTTTGATTGTCGGTAGAAAACTGATAGTGTATGTGGTAAACAGTTATCTTAAGTATGGCAGAGATATCCTCATAGGATTCAAATTCCATTGTTCAAGTTCCAGGCTGCTCTTTAAGCATATTTAGGTGAGATGAGATAATCACTCTTTTAGCAAAGAATAGGAAAAAAATTCAATAACTTACTTAAAATTATAGTTATCTGAAATTTGAAACATTTTGAACCCTTCTGAATTATTCATCGAGCTATCTCTTGATCTCAAATACGTGAATTTGTTTTTGACAGTGTTTGATGCAACACCTCTTTGATTCACTTTTTTTTTTTTTTTTTTTTTGGTACGGGGGCTTCTCACTG
>NW_020172818.1:362538-516099 GCF_003031525.2 Neophocaena asiaeorientalis asiaeorientalis
CTCTTCCCCCTTTTTTTTTTTTTTTTTTTTTTTTTTTTTTTGCGGTACGCGGGCTTCTCACTGTTGTGGCCTCTCCCGTTGCGGAGCACAGGCTCCGGACGCGCAGGCTCAGCGGCCATGGCTCACGGGCCCAGCCGCTCCGCGGCATGTGGGATCTTCCCGGACCGGGGCACGAACCCGTGTCCCCTGCATCAGCAGGTGGACTCTCAACAACTGCGCCACCAGGGAAGCCCTGATTCACTTTCTTAAACTCCCTTCAGAAACAAATTGATAACAACTCTCTAGTTGCAAAAATAAAGCTCTAGAGATGGTTCTTTAGGTAAATGAAGCACCGTTCTGAGTAAGTGGTTAGTCTAACACAGCACATTAAAGGCCAATTAAGTAAGGGAAAATGGTCCTTAATGGGACTGCAGGACAGTGGTAAATGTGAGTCAAATGTCTCCCTCGACCATTCTGCCTACTTGCACAAAAAAAAATCATGAAATTTCCTGTCCTTTGCCAAATGTGAAAGGGGATCACTATTTCAGTAACAATTTGTCAGGTTATTTACATTTGCACAGAGCATGTTATCACACATACTCTTTTTGGTCTTATACCCTATGTCTGATAAGGTTTCCTTTTCCAAGAGCAGTGATTTTCAGAATCTCCTTTGTGTCTGTTGTTGTTTTAGGGTCATTTACAGGAAACTGGATAATCCTGTGTAATCCTGTCTTTGCTCCTCAAATCCTGTACGGTTTTATGATAATGTTTGCTTTTCTAAATGTTCAGTATTTTCTAACTACAGTCCTAATAACTGCAAACAACCAATATGTTATGAGTATGACTTAGAATACTCTGGTTTCAGTTATCAGCTACAATAATGTCAGGCAAATATGTTGTCCTAAAACTATAATCAGTAGGATATTCCAAACACTATTACAGGAAGAAAATATTCTTTGATTATAATTTATGAGGACAGTTTTGAAGCTGTATTAAAAATTTACTTAAAAAGAATGTTAATAGCAATTAGTAGTGATAGCAAGTTGATTTGCTTTTAAGTTTATTTTAAAGTGTCACTTTATTGTAGGCTAGACTGTATATTAAAAATACCATTGTTTCTAAAATTAATTTTTATTATAATATTATAGTTAACTTTTTGAGTTGAGTGCTTCATTGCATAACCATAACTTCTACTTGAATTCTACAAGAGAGTTGAATTCTACAGAGAGTTAGGGAATGAAATGTAGCAGAAATTAGGTCACTGGAGTTTTAAGTGAAATTCCATTTCTGAGAAATCTAAGACATTTTCATTTTCTTCTCCTTATGTTAGTAATCAGTCCAGGAAATGACAAGGAAAGTGCTTCTCAGAGTTATCAAGAAATTAAACTTTTTCCCAGCCATTTTTCTTCTTTGTTCTCCCTTTACACTCCAAAGATCCAATTATAGATGTGGCACTGTGATAAAACTTGATAAGATATTAACTAAAATGTTTGTAAAGACAGTCATTCATACCTTTATATCCTCAGTGAGAACCCGCAGATAAATTTAAGCCTGGTTTGGGATTACCCCTCACATGTAGCTCTAAGTGTTTACTAATTATTATTCGGGCGTACCTAGTTCTGGTGAGAAATCAGACTGCAGGATTGCAAATGACCACTGTCCCCAGGAACTGGCCAGGCTACGTGAGTGAGTGAAGTGTCTCTGGTGATACATCAGCACATGATAAATGGCCCCGCCTCAGGTAACATCAAAACAGTAGTGAGTGGAGAAGGCTATGGCAAATGAGACAGCTCCTGTCCTTTCCTAACGGGGCAGCCACTACTCAGCTCCATCGGATTACGGCCACCTGGGAATGGTGCCAGCTCTGTTAAGACAGAAATCTCATTTTAATGGAAAATCTGCTCATTTTTCAATGTTGGCAGCTAATTTAAATTTTAAAGGAAATTATTTGGGCTAGGAAACCTTGTTGAGAGTGTTTGAAGGGAAAATCCAGCTAAAGTTTTATGTTAACTATGGTAACCACCTGGGAGATGGAGGGGAGAGGGCATGGTTGGAGGCAGGAAGTAGTTAAGGACCAAATGGCCAGGTGAATGATATTGGAGGCTTGTATGGGAGCAGTGCAGATAGTTCCAGAGAAAGAATAAAGAGGTGAGACCTCTGGTGAGAGGTGAGAAAGAATTAAGAAATAGAGACCTTCTGGAGGTAGAACAGGCAGGACCTAGAAGCCAATTGTGTAGGGCTAAGAGCCCATGGAAGAACTGAAGTTTCAAGTTTCTCTGGGGTCCTAGGGAAAAAAAAAAAAGCTGCTGGGGCTCAGGTGTAATGTGCATATTTTTATCAGTAATCTGAAATCCAATTATCTGTCTTCCACAAGTGCACATGCCGCTGCTGTGCACACAGAATAATTATACCGTGTATGGGCTCAGTTTTGATTTTTCAATCAGAAGATGCACAGATACCATTGCTACATTGCTTGAAAGGTCATGGCTTCAGAGGTTTAGAGGCTGGAAAGCAAAGATGAAAATAGAAGCAGAGTGATTTTATAAACAGATGGAGGAAAAGCAAACAGAGCTCAGTCTACAGTCACTGGCAGGAGAGAAGAATGAGAAAAGCAGTCAGGAACTAAAATCTCTCATGGTGACCATGATGCTGGAAAAATAGGAAAGGGGAAATGCAGCTGTGAATCTCCCCATTCTGAATTAGCTTGATACTGAAAATTGAACAACTGATGGTTCTCTCTTGAGCTTCCTGTTTATTGCATAAAGACAAAGTTTAAATCACCTTTGAACTTGTGGAGGTATCTATAATCTCTATTCAGAGACGAAAATAAGAAGAGTTGGCAGGGGGTGAATATTAGAACAGGGAATAAAAAGCAACAGTCGTGTCAGTTCGGTAGCATTTATTGGGCACTGTAAGATGCAAGACAAGGCCCCCATGATTCAATGTTGATTAAGACATAATCCAAGCACTCAAGACAGATTAACATTTAAACGATTGATAGCAATAGCATAGAACAGTTATTGTATTTGCCATTTTATAGATGGAGCTCCAGTCTCCAAGGGATAGATATCTAAGTGGTGATGTCCAGTGGCTGGAAAGAAGGGCCTGATTTCCAAAAGAGACATCATGATTTAATACAGTTGCTCAAAATATAGCTTGGGAATCAATTCTAGCGAAGGTTCTTTCCAAAAGAGAAAATGTAAAGCAAAAAGAACAGTGTGCTAAAGGTAGAGCCCAGAAGCAGATTCTTGAAATCTGGTAAGCAGGGATTTACTAGATCCACACAGGATAAGCAATACTTTGTCATTCTTGACCTGTCCATTGAGAGACATTTAAGCAATTGGGGTCATAGACCCTGGAAAGAGGAGACGGCCAATAAAGATTTGGGGATGATGAAGTTAAATATGCCATTGAGGATAAAAAGGGTTTCAAACCCTGCTCTGTTATTAAAATGTAGGATGACCTGGGACGCAATTTGAAGTTCAACATAAGTATGGATATTGTACTGAATCCCCTCCCATCTGCTATTTCACCTTCTAGGTTTAAATCCTGTCCCTACTCCTTCAGGATGCCTTAGCTGATCAAGCAAACCCGTTGTTAATTTTTCCACTTCTGAGGCCCTAGAGCACTTACGTCTGTTCCTTCCTTGACAGTTACTGTTTTAGCCTCTTGGCTTATCAGCTTGTGTGTATAATGTTTGATTACTAGGATGCGGTTTGTCAGTGGTCATCCATTTGGAGAGTGACACTGGGAGAGGGTGAGTGCCGTTGATGCTATTAATAATTACTGAGGGATGACAGGCATGAATGGGGGCTGTCCTGAGCCACCCAGGCTGTGTGGTCACTGGACTTATTTCCCTAGTTGGGCCACACGGTTCTTCTGTCTCCTCAAGGCCATGCACAGATTATCATTCAATGACTCCATTAGATGCCATTGTAAGGACTATGGAGATGATTACATGACACAAACTCTTCCTTTTCTAGATGAGGGGACTGAGGTCCAGAGAGGTCATGTGACTTGCCTGTGGTTGCACAGCTAGTTCTTACCTTGCAGCCCTGTTTTATTCACTGATACTTTTTTCCTCAGATATTACCATGTGCTTATAGCCTGGATGATTAATAATGTTGTCTTGCCTCTTCGGTCAGATTTTGATGTCAGCTTTTTCTACCCAGATCCACATTCACTAATACTGTGCTGAGCATATTAAGTGCTCAGCAAATACTAATTGAATTAACAGATGATCATTGAGACACGGATTCTTATCAATGAAAAGGGACTTGGAAATAACATAGTCAGGTACTCTCCTAAATAGTGAAGGTGAAACTCAGGACACGTCACGTGATTTGTTCTCAGCTCAGTCGGCTAATTAGTGATAAACCCAAACTAAAACTCAGTTCTCCTAGGTCTTTTAATTCCCAGGCCAATATTTTTTCCTACTGTATCTCACTGCTTCCAGAGTGACAGGCAGCAAAATATTAGTGATCTAAAATCTAAAGTAACATCATAATGATTTATATTTTTTCTTGTAGTGTTCCAAATGCTGCCTTATGTTAACAGGACCCTCTGCTGCAACCCTAGGCGGCTAGCAAGGCAGCTGAACTGTTTTACAAATGAGGCAGTCAAAAGTCAGAATTTTAAGGGATCTGGGACCAAAGTGATTCAATTTCCTCAAATACAGAGAATCCAAAGAAACTTGTTCAATCTTAATACTGTCCTTGAAAGAATTTTTTTATTTTATTTTTTCCAATTCAGCAAGGCAAAGCTCTGTTAGCAAAGATGTTCTTCAAGGAAGGACTTGGGATGGTATGTTAAAAAGCTTTCTCCAAGTTTCTTGTCACCCAGGTTACATTATCCTGATCTGCTTTTGCTCTTGTGGGGAGTTCTTATAGTAAGAAAATTGTGGCTCTTTGCTATTTTAGCTAGAAAGATGAAGAATTTTGAAATCGTGTTCTGAGTGGGCTAAGGCAAAGGTATATGATAAAACTTTCAGCATTCCAGTTAAAGATCTAAACAGAAAAAGGAAGGAAAATAAAATCTACAGATTGGTTGCATAGAGAGCCTGATTGAAGCTTGAATGCTTCAAGGGTGATGCTAAATTACGGATGTGACTTGCCCTGAGCAGCCTCCAGAGGGCTGGGTTTCCAAGCATGGCTTCAAGGGGAACATGGTCTCTGTGAGCTGCGCACTCTTTCCACTTAGAGAGCATTTAAGCTTATGCGTACTGTGCTAAAAACGTTGACCTAAATCAACCCAATTAACAAATCAAGTTCCCCAGGTTATTTTGTTGCTTTGCTCTGCTGAAGCTCCATTGAGACTCTTCCTGATTAAATTAAATGTGAATGAGAGAAGAGAGCAAAGAAGAGGGAAACATTTTCAGCTCTTGCAGAAACTTTGGTCAATAGCTGAATAGCTCTGTTCCTGGGGGGTTCGTTGGGATTGTTAGTTATCTAGTGGAAGGCAGGGATCATGCTTTGTTCACAGTACTTAAGTACTTATCTCCAGGACCTCAACAAGGGCAAGGGTTATAATGGAACCTAGTGAACACTAGCCAAATAAACCAGTGAGTTACAGTCTAGAACCTTCCCAGGTTGACTCCCTGGGTTTCCTCACCTGTGACCATATTGGGTTGTAATGGATTGTTTACATGTCTTTCCCACCAGAAAATCATCTCCCAGAAGGCAGGGACCTTTTATATATATATTTTATTTTTTTGTCAATTGTGAATCTCCTTTGCCTCTACATCATTGCCTAGTATGTTTAATGTGTATTTATTGAATAAAAGTTTAAGGAATGAGTTCTTGGTAGCATTTCCTCCCTAACTCATGAAGGTGAGGGTGGGGGGAATGATTATTTATAAAAAGAGCATAACGCTTCTACTTGATCTGAAGCACTATCATTGCATACTGAATATAACATAAATATAATATACTGTAATATAAATAGTATATAAATAATAAACTATAATATATTGTAAACAAAATATAAGACAATATAAATCATGTATATAAAACATACTGTAATAATATGTAATTATTATAATATATAGGGGATAGCAGATAATACTAAGTGTAAAAGTAAGTGCTCTTTTGTTATACTTGGCTTCTTTTTTCCTCAATATACTTTATAAAATTTAAAGTGACAGGCATACCATCCAGACTCAGCTCAGTTAGTTCAGCCTTAAAGCTCTGGATTCAGTCCATTTTGTGTCCTATGGCAAGTTACTTAAACCTCACCAAGATTCAGCTTCCTCATTTTTAAAATCTGTGGTAACATCTACTTTGTGGGTTATTGTAATAATAACAGCTAACATTTATCGAGCACTTACGATGCTCAGGACATCACCATGAACTCTTTCTCCATGCCAGCATCCTTGGGGTGTAAAGATTATTATCTCTCTCGCATAACAGGGCTGAAGCTGAGGCCTAGAGCGGTCATTTATAAGAAGGATAAAGTACTTTGCAAACCACATATTGTCTTACACTAAAGTTAAAGAAGTCTTACTTAGAAACACAGAAGCATTTTTGAGGAGCATGCCAAAGACTTTTTTTTAGTTTTCAGGGAATGGAGTCAAGCATAGAACAAGAAACTCCGTGTCATCCATTAGAAACAAAAAAGATACCAGATGCTTGAGAGGAAAACAACCAAAGAATCAAGGCATAAATCCCCCCAGACTGTGCACTGGGGGGATACCTCAAACATTATTACAGGGTTGGACCCCACAGTGGGGACGGGTCCCAGGATTGACAGGAGAGGAAGACAGACATGGGGTGAGGAGAGGGTCCAACATGGAATATGGGGTTTAGAACCCGGTAAAAAGTTCCCGATGATTTTGTACAACAGCACTTACTTTTCATATTTTAGCTATACTTATGGACAGATAAAACATTGTGGTGATTAGTTTATAAGTCTGTTGCTTTATATACTGACATCATTAGGAAAAAGGAAAATTTACTCTGGTACAAATTTTGTGTCAAAATATCATCACTGGTCTTCTATGCAAAGAAATCTGCCTGTAGCTCTACCTAAGGGTTTCCATCTCACCCACAAACATTATCTCAACTCCCACCAATTCAAGGCTCCTGAACCACTGTTTCAGTCTCCAGGTAAGGTCACAAGGATTGTAGAGGCCTCCCAATGTGGGTGACCTATCCTGAACATAATCACACAAAATTGACGGAATGCTTCGAAATCTGTATTGCTGGAAGAGGTGGGAGAGAATCATATGTTGGAAATTTGGTCCTGTTCATCTTTTACGCATAACTCTCCTTGTCTTTGAAACATTTTAATGCTGCTTGGATTTGAACACAGACAGGATTATTCCCAAGCCCAACATCTTAACCACTTTTCCATATTTCCTTTTCTCTGTGACATTTAAATAGAGTCATGCAAATGTTTAAGTCCATAGCCCATGCTCAGCAGCTGTTAGCTGGGGTCAATATTGCTATCATCGTCCTCGTCCTGATGTTGAAGGACACGTCCCTGGCACAGAGAGGTGTGCTCCTTCTAAGGTAGCTTTATTATAGGACTTATCATACTCTAATTGTTGGGTCAGTTCTCCCTTACCTCCACCAGCCTTTAAGAGCAAAGATTATGCCCATGACGCTGTACGTGCTGAGCAGGTGTTTGTTAAATTGAAAGAAACTATGTTTAGCTAGATTCATTTATTTTCCTCATAGGACTTTGTGTGGATTCCCAGCTGACCTTGGAAAAGGCACTCGTTGATTACATTAAAAAGCAGGCATCTTGGGCTTCCGTGGTGGCGCAGTGGTTGGGAGTCCGCCTGCCAATGCAGGGGGCATGGGTTTGATCCCTGGCCCAGGAAGATCCCACATGCCACGGAGCAACTAGGCCTGTGTGCCACAGCTGCTGAGCCTGCGCTCTAGAGCCCATGAGCCACAACTGCTGAGCTCCTGTGCCACAACTACTGAGGGCCACGTGCCTAGAGCGGGTGATCCACAGCAAGAGAAGCCACCATAATGAGAAGCCCATGCACAGCAATGAAGATCCAAAGCAGGGTAAAAAAAAAATGTAGGACCCTTTGGAACAAAATATTTCTTAAAGTGGGACTCTCTTTATTTCAAAAATAAAAATAAGGCCATGTCACAGGCTGTAATAATAAATGATGTCATCATGGCAGATAAAACAATCCAAATGCATATGTGGTTCTGTTTGTGGCTTTGCAGTAGAAACTCAGGGCCTTGCTGTCACTGACTTTTCCAAAGGTTTTTTATACTATAAAAAAAATCTATTTAAAACACACAAACAAAAGCTGTCACTGTTTGCAGATGACATGATACTATACATAGAGAATCCTAAAGATGCTACCAGAAAATTACTAGAGCTAATCAATGAATTTGGTAAAGTAGCAGGATACAAAATTAATAGGGGGAAGGGTAAGCTGGGACAAAGTGAGAGAAGGGCATGGACATATATACACTACCAAATGTAAAATAGATAGCTAGTGGGAAGCAGCTGCATAGCACAGGGAGATCAGCTCGGTGCTTTGTGACCACCTAGAGGTGTAGGATAGGGAGGGTGGGAGGGAGGGAAACACAAGAGGGAAGAGATATGGGGATATATGTATATGTATAGGTGATTCACTTTGTTATAAAGTGGAAACTCACACACCATTGTAAAGCAATTTTACTCCAATAAAGATGTTAAGAAATAAATAAAAATACTCTTCCCTGAAAAGAAAAAAACAAACAAACAAAAAAAACCACACAAACACACACACACACACCCACCATCACGTCTAGTACTTTCATTGAATTGTAAGTTTGTTTTTTTTTTAAATGTGTAGCCTCTTTATGCTAAGAGACTGTCATAGATAGCATATAGATATGAAACAATTGATTTAAAATCACAAAGATTATTAAGGCAGAGCTGGGATGAGGATTCTGGTATCTGGTACCCTGATCAGTATTTTCCTCCCCATTTACTCATGCATTCATCTAACAATTATGGAAAAAAATGCTTTGGAAGTTCAAATGGCCTTTTTTTTTTTTTTAACAGATATGCTATGTGGCTAGTTTCCCAGAAATTAGCACCCTTCAGCATAGAGGGGGCTGTTTTCAGGTGCCCTCTCCCTGTGGGTTAAAGGAATGTGCTCTGGCATCTAAAGATCCTGAGTCTGAATCCGAGTGTTGCCTTCTGAGCTCATCCTCATCCCTGTAGTGGTAATTTGACTGCCTTCCTGGTGCCTCTCAGCTTTGTCTGTGCTTCCCCTGTGCGCTCCTCTTTCCACATACTCATTGCTGGGCTCCCTTCTCCCTCTCCTGGCAGGATCTAAAGTTTAAAAAGTCAGCATATTTCACATTTATTTTTATCTTTTTCCTTTTCTTTTTTCTCTAGAGTTAAGTATCACTCCTCCCTTCACCAAAGCAAGTGAGGTTCTTTACTTTCCCAGCACTCTCAGTGTTTGTGTGTGTGTGTGTGTGTGTGTGTGTGTGTGTGTGTGTGTAATTCTGGTCTGCATTAGTCTGCCTTGTGAGACTATAAGCTTCATGATGATGGGGGATTTTGTCTGCATTTTTCATGCATGCATGTCAGTCAGTTTAGAATCTCGCACAAGTGTTGTGTAACCAGTTAATGAAAGAATATGTAGTGTTTGGGTGGAAAATCATGAGAACCGGAGCATGCCTGACTTTGGAATGGATAAACTGAGTTGAATGGGACCATCCCCAGTTTCAAAGTCGTCTTATCTGGATCAAACTGAAATGAAACAATATAATTTTATATCATTTTTAAATCTTAAAAATGGGAAGCCCGTAGAATTGAAATTAAATGGGCCCTACCGCAAGACCACGTTATCACCAAGATTAGTAACCAATTAAAAAACTTCTCAGTAGTGTTCTCTGAGTTGCTGGGATAAGAGGACCCTGCTCAAGGATTTTGCTATTTATTATTGTGGGTTTGGGAGATGTTATTTTGTAAGTAAGTCCTAAAGAGCTGTATTGGATAGTGGCCAAGTATAAGAATTTCTAACATACCTTTGAAATAAATTATTTGATCAGTTTTTGAAGATATTTGAGGTTTGTAGGTTTTGTTGCTTATTTCACAAAATGGCTCTTTTAGTGGTTTTCTCTTGAATTTCTTATTTTTGCCATTTTAAGTATTGTGTAGGAATACTGGATTAGGATTTACAATACATGAGTTCTAGACCCACTTCGGCCACCAATGAGTGTTGTCATTATAGTTGTCATTGTAGTTAAGGTGCTTACCCTCTCTTTGTGTGGTGAACATGGAAACTTGTCGTATCATAACCTCTCCGATCTTCCAAAGCACATCCACTCTTTATCGTAAATGTGGTAGTATATGATTGATTCAGTACTTCGGGGGTATTGAATTTGCTTGCTGTGCATAAAGGTTATAGAAGAACGGCATCTACCTTCTTAGAAGTTTTCACATCCAGTATTCTTTCTCTATACTGTTAAAATAATTGTATTAATGATCTAAATTGAATATAAATTTAGATAGGCATTGCTGTCATTTTATATAGGTACTGTCATATGTGATACTGATTAATTTGTCTCTGACAACACAATAAACCATGGTGATCCATATTTCCGATTGATTTTTTCTGCTGGAATGGCGTGAGTGTACACCAGCCAAGCTGATTTTTACTGCTGATCAGACTGGATGAGGCACAATTTCAGTAATTGTTTTGTTTTGGTGTTTCTTCTCTGATGTCCATATTGATTTGTGGGCAGATTCTGAAGATGTGCTCTTATAACAGAAAGAGACATGGTTAGATTAGAACAAAAACCACTTATAGCAGAAATTATGTGTGAACAATGTGGTTCACCTTGATGTTCTCCCTTTACAGAGCCCCTTTCAAGGTGTGCATAACTGATATTGCCATAAGCATGCTACCATCCTTTTTGCACAACTAAGAGAATAGGGTGGTTTAGAATGCAGAATAAAGACCCAGGATTGTACAGCAGAATTAAGCCTGTTTTATTTCATGAAATATTCCATTCATTAGAAATGAATATTTTCATTGCAAATGAACTGAGACAGGCAGTTCTTTATTTTGTTTCTCCCAGAAGAGATGATTTCAACAGATGGTAAAAACTCAATGAAGGATTGGCATGTGCCAGTTATTTGGATCACCATATGTTTTTCAAAGGAAACGTGTGCTTCACAAAGTAACCCTTTTTCTCTTGGGGCATTACCTCCATAGGTAACCCTCATTTATAGACCATATATATGTTCTTTTAAAAAACTTTTTATTTTATATTGGAGTATAGTTGATTAACAATGTTGTGTTAGTTTCAGGTGTACAGCAAAGTGATTCAGTTATGCATACACATGTATCTATGCTTTTTCAAATTATTTTCCCATTGAGATTGTTACATAATATTGAGCAGAGTTTCCTGTGCTATACAGTAGGTCCTTTTTGGTTATCTGTTTTAAATACAGCAGTGTGGACATGTCAGTCACAAACTCGCCAACTATCCCTCCCCTCCACCCTTCCTACCTGATAACTGTAATTTCGTTCTCTGAGTCTGTTTCTGTTTTGTAAATAAGTTCATTTGCTGGCTATTGTAAACAGTGCCGCAATGAACATTGGGTTTCATTGTATCCTTTCAGACCACGTTTTTCTCTGGATATATGCCTAGGAGTGGGATTGCAGGATCATATGGTAGCTCTATTTTTAGTTTTTTAAGGAACCTCCATACTGTTCTCCATAGCAGCTGTATCAATTTACATCCCCACCAACAGTGTAGGAGGGTTCCCTTCTCTCCACACCCTCTCCAGCATTTATTGTTCGTGGATTCTTTGATGACTCTGAGATATTTGCTGCCAGAGTGAAAATGTTTTCCCAGCTGTAATCTGATTCCAGAAAGAATCTCAGGATTGAGTACAATAAGGATTTTCATTTGGTTGGTGCCAGCTGAGATCAAACACATGACATTTACCTGCAACAATGATCAGGAATGTCTCTGTTGGAGGAATCAGCCCTTCTGGATATTTTAGAACAATCTTGAGAGTTTCTTTATAATAAAAATGATAAAGGAAGGTGATAGATTCTGCTTGTCAAGTACTTTCTGTCCTCACAAATCCATATGAGAAAGTGTTAATATGTCCTCCTTTTTTATGAAAGAGTAATCTGACACTCAGAACATTTAAATAACTTGCTGGAGGTCACACAGCTGGTAAGTGATGCAGCCAGAAAGTGAACTCAGCACTGCTGTCTTACCTACATGTTCTTCCGGCTTTGTGCTGCTGCCTCTTACTTCCGGGTTCAGTGTCAGGCTGATCAAGTCTTCCCAAACACCCACACATGTTGAATCCTCGTACTGAAGGCAGGTGGCTCCACAGGCTTTTCATGTAGAGCTAGTGTTTCATTTTTCAAGAAGCACAGAGAATTAATGCAGAAAATGAAATTTGAGAGGCTACTCAAATACCTGAGCTACTGGGGACAGTTCAATCTTTAAATTATCTGGAGTGAGACTTCACACAAAGGTGAATCCTTCTGAATGGTGCCAAACTCAGCAGTAAAACTCAGAAATCTCCTCTGCAGTGATTGTGAATACCCAGAATTGAGTCAAATAGCCAAGGTGAAATCAGGATCTGAACGTTCCAACCAGCATGCTGCAGTGGTTGCACCATGAATAAAAAAGAAAGGTGGGCTTTCAGCACCAGTGAAGGGACAAGGACCAATTAAAAAGGGAGGGAAGAAAAAAAAATCTAAGAGGGAATAAATGGAGATTAGTGTGACAAATAGCAGAGAAAGTGAATGCGTGTCTGTGTCAGAAAAGATAAGAGAAGGTGAAGTACTTTATATAAAGGGTGACAACAGGGTGTCAAGTGACAGCTATTCTAAGAGCAGAAAAGAAATCTAAGACTAAGGGGAGAAATCATTTCTGTGTTTAAGAGAAGGATTAGGGAACAAAAAACAATTTAATTATTAGAGATAATATTGCTAATTCTTTTTACTAAATTTACTGATCACTTCTACATATGATATTTCATTTAATCCTCACAGTAGTTCTGTGTAGTAGGTTAAGTGGATGCTTCAGTCTCTGTTTTAGAGATGTGGAACTCTAGTGTCTGTGAGGCTAAGGGACTTGCCTACTTTCTTGAATAAGTGATGGAGCTGAAACAGGAAAATGTGTGTTCTGGCCCCATTTAGTTCTCTTTCACTATGGACTGCTGGGCATCCTTGTGTAAGGTTAAAAGTACATCTGTCATAGGATGGCTTTGTCACATATGCTTGGGGCATTTAGTTACTGGACTAGTCTGGTCTTCTTAATTTGCAATAGCCGTAGGGATAAAGGTATTGATATATAAAAGAACAGCACCGAGTATATTCCACCTGTTCCATTTTACTGACCTGGGCTAGTTATGGTTCATTCATTATAGAATAGGGGTCAAGTATGTCATAGGTATACTTGGACAGTCAGAGAGGGTTGTGAGCTGAAAACTCAGTAGCCTTTGCAATGGAAGCAGGAAGCCACATTGACTCACTTGCAGCACATAGAAAGGGAGTATGGACTACAGTGGTTATGTTGTTCCTATCTGCCCAGGATCTCTTTCCTGTCTTGTCTTCTTGGTTATGGTTACAGTAGGTGGGACTCAACCTTCACACCTCCTCTACCCTCAAGCAACAGGGCTTGGCATATGCCCTTCACTGGGCCAATCAGTGTCCTCCTTGGTTACTTTCTGCCAGAGTAGGCAGAAAAGACTGTTGCTTTCCCCAGGTATTGATCAGGGGGATGTGGGTTTGGGGTTGCCGGCTGCCATCTTACCCACCTCGTGGAGGGAGCCTGACAGAACACTCAGAACAGAAAGCCCTGGCCCCCACCTGTTTGACTGAGCCTCCAAAAAGAATCAGCATCACTTCAAGGATGCAAGCGTCCCTTGCATCCTTGAACTTCCTACTTGAGGTAACAAATAAATCCTTAGATTAATATGACTTGAGATTTGGTTATTCTGCAAGTCAGAGTCATATACAGATACAGGTGGCTGGTGGGTAATGACAAAAGTCAGCACTTAGTGAAATGCACGCTATACTGTGAGGCATTCTTCTAAGAACTTTCATGCATTAATCATTAAATTCTCACCACAATCCTATGAAGTATATACTGTTATTATTTCCATTTTACAGATGAAGAAACTAAAGCAAAGAGAGGTTAGATGACTTGCCCTTAGATCACAGAGATAGGAAGAAGCAGAACTGGGATTTGAACGCAGAGGGAGAGGGAGAGGTGTTTATATACATAAATATGCTTTATCTTTATACACACGCGCGCGCACACACACACACACACACACATGCTTTATCTTTATATATATATATACACTTTATCTGTCTGTAATGTGAGAATTTTCAGTAAGAATGGAATTAATGTTACACATTAGAGGGTTAATATTGGTTATGTGCATGGAAATGAGTATTTTAAATTTTATCCCAGGGTTATGGACAAAATAGAAATTACTACTAGAGCTTAAAAAACTATAGATTTATGAGTGTTTTGAAAGTGTATAAATAGGAAAATTTAAATGAATGAGAGTAATATTGAAACATCCATATTATATGGCATTAAGTCTCTGAAATAGCAGATAGGTCGCTGGTCAAATCTTTTTCAGAAGTAAAAAACAAAACAGAAACCTAGAAGCAGCTAGGTATAGGCACCAGAGCACATTTTTTATGATTGTTATTGAGGGAAACATTACAGTGAGATAGAATCTCTAAACAGATACCGAGAATGACAACATTTTGTGAGCCAGAACATAGAACCAAGCCAAATACTGGGACATTGCAAAGTTAGAGATGTTATCATAAAGCTAGAAAACAAAAAGACACTATATCAGAGAAATTACAGAATTACCTAGATCAGAAAAAAAATATCTCGAAGCACCATCCAGTCAATAGGCTACTTTATGTCGATGAACCCGAGTCTATTTTACAAGGATTCCCAACTCTAGGTGATAACTAGTGAATCCTGTGCCAAGATGTATCATGCAAACAAATGCAAAAAAGACTGTAGGTAAACACTTTTGAAAAATCCATTCTCATGCTTTTAGAAAAGGAATGTCTTAGAATCCTGATTGCATCTTAGGACTGTGGTAGGCAAATAAGACAAATCCGGCCCCTCCGTCTGTTCTTGTAGGACTGGTATACTAAGAATATTTTTAAATGCTTGGAAAACATCAAAAGAAGAATAATATTCAGTGACTTAAAAATTAGATGAAGTTCAAGTTTCATTGTCCATAAATAAAGTTAATTGGAATATAGCCTCAGTCATTAATTTACATATTGTCTATGGCTTTTTTTGTGCTGTGTCAGCAGAGTTGAGTAGGGACCGTGTTACCTGCCAAGCATAGCATGCTTACTGTCTGGACCTTTACAGAAACAGTTTGTTGACCCTGTCTTAGAATTATAAATCTGTGATCCTGGGAAACACTTGAAATGCTCATCTCATCCTAGGGAAGCAGAGTTAGTGCCTGGAAACCAACAAATAAACAAATAGCCTAATAAATAAATATACGTGTGTGTTAATAAATAAATATGTGTGTGTGTGTGTGTGTGTGTGTGTGTGTGTGTGTGTGTGTGTGATTTAACCATCCTGTCATTTATGTTGATATTACTTCCTGGATTAAAATCATAAACTATGGTTGACCCAAAATAAGTTATATTTTAGAATTTTTTTTTACTGACAAGTTTATACAATCCTCTGACAAGTGATGTAGTGGGCTATCAATTCCATTCCCATATTTTATTCAATAATAGAAAGACTTTATGTAAACTGTGTCCTGTTGAAATATGTTGCCTCATGAAGATAAAGAAGGAAAATATTTAGGTTTTGGAATGAGGTTTTCTTAAAATGCCTAATTTAACTTGTGAAATTCTTTCACCCATTAACAGATTTGGTAAGGCAGTTAGGATTAAAAAAATGCATGTCAGCTAGCAAGAAGATTATGATAACTGTGCTCCATTGCACTACAGTGTAGAAATCTCAGTTAGATGGGTGTAGGTATATGATAGGAAAAGAAAGGAACACACAAATAAGGGCACGGTAACTCTACACTTGGAGTTTACAGCCAGAATTGTTGTGCTTATGTTGTCTGTCTGTCTATAATTACCAATCCCCTTGCTTTTCTTATCTCTACATTCATAAATTCTACCCATGTATTTTATTTCTTTAAAACATGTTTATTTCTTTAAAAATATTTAAAGCATAAAATACGTACAAAATGTATATCTAGTTCTGCAGATTGAAGAATGATAATATAATTGTCTGTGTGCCCACCTATTTCTTCTGCCATTTTTTCTCTGTTCTTAGGGAATACTTTTTCTATCTTTGATTTTAATTGCTTGTGTCCTATATTCCTCTGAAATACTGTGAGTTTCTTCAAGGCGTGATCCTTCACTCATTCTTTTTTCCCCCCGCTATAGTATCTAGGACATTAACAAAGTAAGTACTTAAATAAATATATGTAGAATGAATGAGTGAATATACTGCAAGCTCTCTGTGAAGAGAAAACTTTCATTATCTGTTTCTTATAGTTATTAGCTTAGGGGCATAGAGTAGGCACTTAGCAAATGTTGCAGTTGAATTGAATGAAAGGTCCTGTTTTTTTCATTCAGGTGCCCTTCTGCATGTCCGGAAACAGGCACTGTGAGTTGTGAGTTGTTTGGATATTTTCTCCAAAGTCCTAAATACAGTATAGCAGCAGGACCCTGAGAGGTTATTGAAGTGCTCAAAGCTACCTTATCCATTTATTGAAGACCTCCAGTTACATATACTATAATTGTCATATTCTTTCTCTCTCTTTCCAGCCATTTCTGTTAGTCATGTCAAGTTGCTCTCCATTTTGATGCTCTCATTGCATGTTTGAAAGTGTCCCTATAGCTCACGTCATTGGGTGCTTCAGCTCTAGGCTATTCTTTTCTCTTTTCCACTTTCCAGTTCCCCCTACTTCTTTTAAACCCTTTCCCTGTTCTCCTAATGACGCTTCTACACTACCGGATTTGGCTTTATCAGCCAGTGAGAACATCCTTTCTCCCAAGATGGCAGTTAACTTCAAACAAACCATGAATCTTTAATCTGTTCATCTCTGTTTGTCTTGGCTACTTTTGCCATTGCTTGCTTTGAGAGGCTTTTTTCCCCCATTTTTTCTTACTTTCAGTTGCTCTAAAAGATAATTATTAAAGCAAAAATAGTAGCAATACATTGTACACTTATAATGTATGTAAGTCACAAATGATGGAGGGAGAAATATTGGGAATACATTGTCATAAGGTCCTTGTAGAACACATAAAATGATATATTATTTATATATTATAATGTATGTAAGTCACAAATGATGGAGGGAGAAATATTGGGAATACATTGTCATAAGGTCCTTGTAGAACACATAAAATGATATATTATTTATATATTATAATGTATGTAAGTCACAAATGATGGAGGGAGAAATATTGGGAATACATTGTCATAAGGTCCTTGTAGAACACATAAAATGATATATTATTTGAGCTAGACTCTAAATAAAGATGTGTATTTTATTTTATATTTTTTATGATTGAAGTATACTTAAATTACAACATTGTGTTAGTTTCAGGTATACAGCAAAGTGATGCAGATTTATATAAATATATATATATATAGTTCAGATTATTTTCCATTATAGGTTATTACAACATATTGAATAGTTCCCTGTGCTATACAGTAAATCTTTGTTGTTTATCTGTTTTATGCATAGTGGTGTGTATCTGTTAATCCCATTCTCCTAATTTATCCCTCCTCCAAGAGGCTACTTTTTTTAAGTTCTAATTTCTAGCTCTTCTAAACAGGAAAAGGGGGTGGAATCTGATTGACTCATAAATAAAATAGTACCGTGATATGCTATCTTTACTCTAGGATTGTTACTCAAGAGCATTTTTATTTTTCAAGGCCAGCTAAATGAGTGAATACAGGGAACTTGAGACTTGATTCGATTATACATGACCTTATCCTGGTACAGTAAACATTTTGATTGAGAGCCTTCATCGTGAACCACTTTTACATACTATGTGAAGGAGCTTCTTGAACTTCTCACTTGAACATAAATAATTTTGAATTCAGAACTAGAATTTATAGTTTGTGAAAAATATAGAGAAAGTGATACCAAGGGCCTGGGTATTAGGATATTAGTTACTACCAGACCTACCTATTGTATACATAAAATTCATTGGGTTGCCAGTCATCTCAAGCTGCAGCTAATATGTAAATAGTTAAGTTAAGTAAACAGTATGTATTTCCATGTTGTAAACATAATCATTTGATATGGAGAGAGCATTACTTAGAAACTAATTGTGAAGGTAGTTTCTTGGTACATTAATGTCGTCAAAACATGTTGGTGCCTCTATAATGAAGTTTAGACTATTATAAGATTTTGGATTTATACCTTTTAGTGAGGAATGTGAGCTTTGACATCAGATCATGTTCAAAGCCTGGCTCTGTCCCTTATTAGCTGTGTTGTCTAAGCCTTGGTTACCTCATCCGGGGAGTAGAAATATCAGTCTCATAATGCTGATGAGAAGATTAAATGAAATAAAATATAAATCCCTTGATGAGGTATCTGGAATATAGAAGATGTTCAAGAAATGGTAGTTATTAATAGTTGGGTTTTATTCTTCCCATTCTCACAATAAATAGCAAAAGCTATTATTAAGTGTTAATTTAGATTTCAAAAGATGCTAATTGATGTGGTGAATAATATTTTATAAAATTAATTGGTTTGATTATATGAATTATGAGACAGTATATAAGCACAAATTTTGTAGGATTTTGAGGCTATTAGCTTTTTCTTAATGAGGATTTTAGTAACATCCACTTTGAAAAATATAAAAACAAAAATCTATCTTTTTGGATGAAAAATGTGTTTCCTACTATTAAGAGACAGTATGAAACACGAATTTTTATTGAGCACTAATTAAGTGCCAGGGGCTGTCTTGTATACCTTACAATCAGTTAATTCTAAATCTTCACAACAACCCCATGAAGTTGGTACAATGTCTATCTTCACTTACAGATGAGAACATTGAGGTACAGAGAGGAATAGAAATGACAGAGCCCGGATGGAAGCCCAAACTTTTTAACTCTCAACCCTGCTCTTGTAATCATCATATAATGCTACCTCAGTATTAGGGAGAGTTACATTGGAGTAATGGGTCCTGTTCAAAGGCAAATATTGCTTGTCAGAAATTTGTATTAGGTGAAAATATATACCACATAGAAATTGCAACATAGAATGTTTAGAAAATGTAAAAGCATCTCCGTGGAGCTCCAAAAATCTAGTAAAAAAGTATTTGCACTTTTAAAATGTAGGTCAAATTCTTAATGAGATAATGTACGAGAAACCTCTTATCAGAGCACATGCATGATAGACATGTTAAAAATTCTTAGTTAACTCTGAATCAGATTTCTACATATTATAGCTATTTTGGAAAGTTATCAAGACATGAAGAATTACTTTGGGGTCTGAATTATCAGATAAGTCATTTTATTGATAATAATTTATCCTAGAAAGTTTTCAAAGCTTTTTACTTTTTCAGTATACATAGATTCTGCCAAGGTATGTGGTTTCTTGTGATTGCCGTTAACTCTTGAGAGAAGGATTCCTAGAAAGAAGGGGAGTTCCAGTAGTTTCTGACAACACAGGTTTTGCTGCTGAAAGGATCCATCTTTAATTTCCTGCTGGGTAAAATAAATAACTTTTTGACATCCAGAAGTTATAACAATACTTTTTTTTCAGATAATCTTAAGCACAAAAGAAACAGACTTTTAAAAAAGGAGCCACCATAACATTACTTATAATTTATTTATCTCAGAGGTTATTTTAAAAAATCTCAGTCCTGATGTTTTGACAATGTGGATATCCATTTATTTTAAGGACTCTTGAGAAGATTTCAAAACAACCATTTGACCTTTAGACTTCATATGGTTCAGTCATATGCATGGGATAATTTTGGGAGCACTGGGATATGTTCCATAAAATTGGATAGCCATCTTGAAATCATTGAAGAATGGACAGACGGAAGGCATCGCTCATGCAGAAATAGAATCCAAAGGCAGACATTTCTAGGTGTGTGTAAAGGGAAAAAGAGACATGAAGAGGGGGGATAAGATGGCAAATCAAATTGTATCTCCATATAAGGAGGAACATTCTCATGATGAGATTCCACTAAAGCGGAATGGGTTGATCGAAGAAATTAATGAGAGTTTGAAAAGAGACCAGTCGACCATTCATTAAGAATGGTATGGAAAGAATTTCTTCTGAGTTGCTGAGTTTGGGTTAAATGATTTGTATGGACCTTTTTAAATGCCATGATCTGAGAAAGTAAAATGATAGAATGTTCCAACTTTAAAAACATTGAGGATCACTGCCTGAGTTCATGAGCATTATAAGGATTAAAGAAAGAAAATACCTCAGAGCTCTTCCTAAAAGGATAGCTTCAATAGAAAAAATAAGTTTCATAGTTATTTTAAAAATACATGAAACGAGTATTTGGAAAGTAAGTGAAAGCCAATTTGTAGTGATTTCTTTCACGTACTAGGTAGGAACAATTTCAGAGCAGACGTATCTCTGTTAGGAAAATATCTCAATGAGATCAGTTAGTGTGATTTGGTTGCAAGCTGTAGAAACTGGTGGTGCATGACATGAGAAATAATGGAATTTATTGATAAAACAAAATAGCTCCCAGAATTGAAGAAAATTCTGACATTGGCTTTAGGAAGGACGGGAACCAAAGCCTCTATGGAGATCGGGATATCAGGAACTCATGTATAGTGTCTCCAGGATACCATCAGGGAAAAATGCTGGCCATTTTAGGTCTCTGTGTCACTCTGCTCAATATTCAAATTGTGGTAAAAAGTTGTTAGAATATAATTGCAAAGCCTGGCTTGGTTCATATGCTCACTCCTTGGCCTGGGAAAGAAAAACTCCTTAAATAACATATTATTCAGTGGTATGGGTGGGGGAGATAGTTTCCCAAAGCAAAACTGTGGTGCTTATTAGAAGGGGGAATATAAGCTGGACAGAGGAGAGCACAGATATGCACCATAATGAGCCACTTTGGTTTGAGCCATGAATTCTTAACTTCTCTCAGCTTCCTTCGGTGGTGCCCACCCTTCTTAAAATGCATGCAGAAGATTGGGGCACAATGTAGAGGTGAAGAAACGTTGTGCATATAAAATGAAAGGCATTTGGAAATTCAGAGAGCAGCTTGTGCAAAGTTGTCTACAGTGGAAAGAAGAAATAGAGGAGCCCCACTAACGCAGGATGTCTGGGCTCTGTGGAGGGCCATGGCCAACATGAAATTCCTCCTGGTGGGGATGGTTGATGGAGGGTTACCACAGTCACATCTAATATTCTCTTTTAATTTGTTGCCTGTACTTTCCACGCCCTAAGTTTTCTCCATTACCCTAAACCTGCCGTACAAATCTAACTGTGCATAATGACCCCAAGTTCATGGTTCTTTGGAATGGTGAGGAATCAGTATGGAGTGAGATAATAACAGAAGAGGCCTCCACAAAAACCACAGACAGTTGTGGGGAAGCAAGCTCTTGACCAGGAAACTAAGCTGTCCTGAAATTCCTGAGAGTGGTAGGTAGGATGCAGGGTGGGGAGGGATAGTTTCCACATAATTTAAAATGGAGATTTAGCGTATGGTATTTGCATTATAATAACCCCTGTGACAGCTGTTTATCCTACAGCTGTTTTGTCCCATGCCAAACTTGAGTTTGTGCTCAGTATTGGGCCATGTTTTTCAAAAAGTGAGTATACTTATACAAGAGTATCTCTCTTTTGTAGGAAAGGTGGAAGAAGTGAATCACCTCACATATTCAATATATTACAGTGAATTCTTCAAATACCTGTTTGGCATTTAGAAAAATTCCTCTAGAAGATTTAGAGATATCTAACTTCAGATACTCATAATAGTCTGGTTTCATTACATGAACTTTAATACAGATCAATTATTGTCTAATTTAAATATAGTAGCTTGTAAATTCTAACAGAATATGATATTATTTATGGATTTAATTTTGATTTATTATTCATTCAACTACATTTTCCATGTGAATGTAAATGTCAGGATATTTATCCATTTATATATACTTAATAACAAATTTAATAAAATTCAGTGTTGAGAGAAACAGCATTTTATATTCATCTAAAATGTTAGTTATATTGCTTTAAAAAGGGTGATTTTAATTTAATTCAAGGAATACAGTTGTGTCCTTAAGAATAACTTATTCTCTTGCTTACTATATCTTAAGTAACTTAACTATTTGAGGGGAATTCATATAAAATCATGTACAGTGGTAAATATCATATAACTATCACGCATTATAGGAATATGAGATATTCAAGTGTAATTTTGTTCATACTTTGATTAAGTATAATACGAGAAGAAAATTTTGTAGTAGACTGGGAAAGTACAGAGGTTTTTTTTTTTTTTTAACCTGAGGATACAGAGCCCCAAACTGTATTTACCTCCCTATAGATATAAATGCATACCTTTTTAAACTGGCCAAAGGGAAATTGTGGGCAGTTCAGCATAAAATTTGATACTGATGGCTGCAGTATGTTTTAACTGATATCAACATTTGAAATATAGTCCAATATGAATTCATAAAAGGGTTATGTGATCATAATATTACACGTCAGGGGGTATAAAATGAGGATAAACCAGCAGGGAACCAGAATACATAGAAGGAATTCGTTAAGGAAGGATTTTCACTCTTCCTTAGCTGAGATGAGAAGGTTCTCCGTGAGGCCATGCCCTCTCACCACTGTCCCAGGGGGAGAGTCTTGTAGCCCCACTACTAGTCCAGAAAGGGGCCCTAGGGATCATTCATTGCATTAGCCCCACTTTTACAGTACGAGGGTGTGAACAGTTTTTCAAGACAACAGAAATAATTAGGTTGACATAAAAAGACCTGGCACCTTGGTCTCCTGATTTGTCTTCGTGTTACTTTCATGGGTTCCTCTTAATTACTGCTGCTGGTCCAGGGGGTTCGAGGATAAAAAGAATTTGCCCCCCTCTTTCTGCCATCTGGAGCCTGAAAGGAAATAATCCAGTGGAATATCTTCTTTTCCTCAGTATAGCAGAAGATGCAGGTCTTATTATCTGGTGTAAAGTATACGAATTAGAAATTACTTTTTCATGCTTAAATTTTATACTCAATATTTTATGGTACTTAAGTGAGTATTGAATTATTTTTGTCCTAATTCATTATTTATGGAATGCTTTTAACAGAATTTAATATAATTCCACAAAATGACAGACATAGGGAGAAAAATGTGCCTGGAGATAATTGGTCCAGTGGTGCCCCAAATAATTTAAGACATTCTTTTGGTAGAAATATTGATGGAATTTCTAAGAAAAGCCTATTCACTAGCAATGGCAGATAATCAACTTTAGATTATTCAGGGTCCAAAAGTCTGATTTATAAAATTTTCTTTCTGTCTCTGTGCCATCTCAATTAAGTGAATTTAAATTTGGGAGCAAACTCATTTTGAACAACTTCTATGGATGCGACTTAATTTATTTAATTATGCTCCTGAGCTGTAGAGGAGAAAGGGAAAATCTGTGGAAACCCTCGAAGTGGATGATTGTCAGTTTTGGGGGGGTCTGTTTGGTATCTTTGCCCTTGCCTGTTGGTATGTATCCCAGCTTGTGTTTAAGCTTCCAGATCTTCCCCACAAAGCCTCTGCACTTTGGGAAAAGATAAATCCATCCAGCTCCTAGATTAAGGCCATGAGTACATCTGAGGCTCTGACTGCAGAGCTGTTTTCAGGGCCCTGGAACCAATTAAACCAAGAAGACATGTATTGGGGTTTTCTGGGAAGAATTTTCTTTGCTCTTTGACAAGGGACTTTTTCTCTTTCCCATAGCATTTCCCTTTTCTTTAGGGAACAGCTCCCTTTACAGTGTGAAATAAAGTGTCATGTTAGAACATCGTAATGTTAGAGATCTAGTTAACTGCAAATTTACCAACAGCCACATTTCGTGACTTATTTCAAAATATGTTTTTTGGTTTTTTTCTGGAAATGTACTCTGAGGTAGAATAAAATGAGGTAAGTCTAAACACCATTCTCTTGGGTTAAAACTTGGAAAAACTGGCATCATTGAATACCTGGGTTTTCCCAGCAGGCTATAGCTTCTCAATCTGATAAAGTTGAGGCAATTACTCCTTTCTTCTCTTGACTTTCAGGCAAAAGCTGTTGATGTACAATAATTGAGTTTTCCCAGGGTGTCTAAAGAAGAAAGGGCATGTCATCAGGAAGTACAGCTGAGTCCTTCTTTCATTTCTCTCTGTAATTTAAATTTTCTTGGTATGAAATATGTAATACTAAATGATGTATAACTTAAAGATTACCGAAATGAAAACCCATGTATCCACTTTCCAGCTCAAAAGGAAAACAACAGGTAATTTAGGGGCCCTCTTTGGGCCCCTTGTTGATTTTACAACCAGTAAGCCCAAAAGTAACTACCACCCTGAATTTTGCCTTGCTTTTCCTTATGGTTTTACCACCTATGCCTGTACCCATAAGTAAATATAATATTTATCATTTTGGTTGTAGTTGTATGAAAATTGAGTTATATTACATGTATTCTTTTGTGATTTTAATTTGCTAAATATTACATGTTTAAGGTCGATCCATACTGAAGCAGTTACCCATGGTTCATTCATTTTCAATATTGAATGGAGTAAATATACCTCATTCCATTTTTTCTATTTTTGATTAAAGTTTGGTTTGCTTCTAGTCTTTCTTATTACAAACAGCAAAGATCATTCTCATGCATGTCCCCATATGTGCAAACATTTCTATAGAGAAGAGTTACGAGGATATAGAGTATGAAAATTGAAAACATAATTTGTAATGCTAAAATGTTTTCCAAAGTGGTTGCACCATTTTACTATACTCCCTGATAGTTGCTGAAAGCCTGAATTGATTCACATGGTCCTCTATGCTTACTACTGGACAATTTCAAATTTTTGAGGTGGCTGGTAGTTATACAATGATATTTCATAGTTATATTGCATTTACCAAATTACTAATGAGATTGACCATCTTTTTATTTTTGATAGGCAATTTAAAATCTTTTATTCTTTTTTTTAGACCAATTTTTGGAGCACTTTTAGGTTTACAGTGAAATTGAGAGACAGGTACAGAGGCACAGAGATTTCCCATATACCCTCATACCCACAGATAGTCTCCTCTGTTGTCAACATAACTCAACAGAATAGTGCATTTAAAATTTATTTATTTTACCAAGGATGAACCTAAACTGACACATAATCACCCCAGTTCCATAGGTTACCTTAGAGTTCATTCTTGGTGCTGTACGTTCTGTGGGTCTGGACAAATGTATAATGACATATATCCCTCATTATGTATCATATAGAATATTTTCACCACCCTAAAAATCCTCTATCTAATTCATCTCTCACCTCTAGCAACCACTGACTTTTTTACTGTCTCTATAGTTTTGCCTCTTCTAGAATGTCATAGGACTCCTACAGTATGTAGCTTTCTCAGATTGGCTTTTTTCACTTAGTAATATGCAGTTAACTTTCCTCTATGTCTTTTCATGGTTTGAGAACTCATTTCTTTTTGGTGCTGTATAATATTCCATTGTCTGGATGTACTGAAGTTTATTTATCTATTCACATACTAAAAGATATTTTGGTTGCTTCCAAGTTTTGGCAGTTATGAATGAAACGGCAATAAGCATCCCTATGCAGGTTTGGGTGTGAATATAAGTTTTCAACTCCTTTGGGTAAGTACCAAGGAGTGTGAATGCTGGACTGTATGGTAAGAGTGTTTTTAGTTGAGTAAGAAACCACCAAAGTGTCTTCCAAAGTGGCTGTACCATTTTACATTTCCACTAACAGTGTTTGAGAGTTCCAGTTTCTCCACATCCTCACCAGGATTTGGTATCATCAGTGTTCTGACTTTTGGCCATTCTAATAGGTATATAGTGGTATCTCACTGTTGTTTTAATTTGCATTGTCTTGATGACATATGATGTGGAATATCTCTTCATATGTTTATTTGTCGTCTATATATTTCTTTGATGAGGTGAATGTGAAGGTCTTTGGCCCATATTTTAATCAGGTTTTTTATTATTGTTGAGTAGTAAGAGTTCTTTGTATATTTCAGATAACTGTCCATTATCAGATGTGTCTTTTGCAAATATTTTCCCTCAGTTGTGGCTTGTCTTCTAATTCTCTTGACATAGTCATTTGCATAGCAGAAGATTTTTTATTTTAATGAAGTCCAGTTTATCAATTCTTTCATTATGGATTATGTCTTTGGTATATTTTAAAAAGGCATTGTTATACCCAAGATCACCTAGGTTTTCTTCTATGTTATTTTCTAGGAAGTTTCATAGTTTTGCATTTTAGGTCTGTGATCCATTTTGAGTTTAATGATCCATTTGGAATACATTTGGTGAAATGTATAAGGTCTGTGTTGAGATTTTTTTTTTTTTTTTTTTTTTGCGATACGCAGGCTTCTCATTGTTGTGGCCTCTCCCGTTGTGGAACACAGGCTACGGACGCACAGGCTCAGCGGCCATGGCTCACGGGCCCAGCCGTTCCGCGGCATGTGGGATCTTCCTGGACCAGGGCACGAACCAATCTCCGCGTCTTACTCTTCCGCCATCTTCAAGGTCCCCCTGTGCCTAAGTTTTAACTCAACCCCGTAATAACATTTCATCTAATCATAGCCCCAGCTGCCCATGCTGGTAAATCGTTGAGATCACTGCCGCTCTAATGGAAAGTTTGGAAGGTCAAAAAAAAGCAGAGTTGGCTCCCAGCTGGGCTTTTGAGAGCTGACCTTTTATTTCCTCCGTGGCTCTTCGGCCGAGATTTTTTTTAATATGTAGATGTCTGCTTGTTCTAGCACCTTTTGTTGAAGAGACTCTCTTTGTTCCATTTTATTGTCTTTGCTCCTTGGTCAAAGATAAGTTGACTATATTATGGAGGTCTATTTCTGGGCTCTCTAATCTGTTCCACTGATCTGTTTGTCTATTCTTTTGCTAGTATCACACTGTCTTGAAGTGTTATAAGTCTTAAAGTTGTATAGCATCAGTATTTCGACTTTGTTCTTCTTCAGTTCTGGGCCTTTTTCTTCTGCATATAAACTCTAGAATCAGTTTGTCAATATCCATAAAATAATTTGCTGGGATTTTTAGTGGAATTGCATTGAATCTATATATCAAGCTAGGCAAAACAGACATTTTGACAAGATTGAGGCTTCCTATCCATGAACATGGAATATCTCTCCATTTATTTAGCTCTTTGATTTCATTCATCAAAGTTTTGTAGTTTTCCTCATATAGATATTGTGCATATTTTATTAGATTTGTACTTAAATATTTAATTTCTTGGTGCTAATGTAAATGGCATTGTGTTTTTAATTTCAAACTCTGCTTATTCGCTGTTGGCACATAGGAAAGCAATTGACTGGTGTATATTAATCTTGTATCCTGCAACCTTGCTATAATTGCTTATTAGTTGCAGTGATTTTTTGGTGATTTTTTAAGGATTTTTTTTTTTTACATAGATGATCATGTTACCTGGGAAAAAAGACAGTTTTATGTCTTTTTTGCCTTTACTTGCCTTGTTAAATAAGCAAGTATACTTCTAGTAAGATATTGAAAAGGAAAGGTAAAAGGGAACATCCTTGCCTTTGTACCTGATCTTAGTGTGAAAGCTTAAATTTTCTCACCTTGAAGTATGATGTTAGATGTAGGTTTTTGGTAGATTGTCTTTAACAAGGTGAGAAATTTTCTCTCTTCCTAGTTGACTGAGATATTTTATCATGAGTGAGTATTGGATTTTGTCAAATGCTTCTTCTGTATCTATTGATGTGACCATGTGATTTTTCTTCTTCAGTGTGTTGCTGTGATAGATTACATTAACTGATTTTCAAATCTTGAACTGCCTTGCATATATTTGCTAATATTTTGTTGAGGATCTTTGCATCTATGTTCATGAGAAATACTGGTTTTCTTTTCTTGTAATGTCTGTCTAGTTTTGGTATTAGGGTAGTAGAATGGGTCTGTTTCTATCCTCTGAAGGAGATTATAGAAAGTTGGTATAATTTCTTCATTAAATGTTTAGTAGAATTCACCAGTGAACCCATCTGGACCTGGTTCTTTCTATTTTGGAAGGTTGTTAATTATTGATTCAACTTCTTTAGCAGATATAGGCTTACTGAGATCATCTATTCTTGTGGGTTGTTTTTCAATTATTAATTATTGTTTGTCAGCATAGTCAAACATCAGTTTAACTAGTGTTTTGTCATCTCTGGTTTGTCTTTTCATTCTTTCAAAACTTTTATATAGGTAGAATTTGTCACTGTCTTTTATGGTTTGCACTTTGTATCTTATTTAAAAAATCTTATTCCATTCTAAGTTCATAGTTATGTTTTTCTGTATTTTATTCTAAAAATGTAAAATATTTGCCTTTCATATTTATGAATTTGATTCATCTGGAATTTCTTTTGGATTGAGAGGGAGTTTCAGATTTATGTTTTTCCTGTATGGATAATTAGTTGCCCTGAGACCATATTTATTCCTCCAGTCCACAAATCCCACCCTGTCTGTGTATAATGCTGAGTCTGTCTTTGAGCTTGCCACATTATTCTTTCCATTCTTGTGCCAGTGCCGCAATACATTAATTATCATACCTTTGTTTTAAAAAAAAAAATCTTTATTTATGGCCAAGGAAATTTTCTACTTTGTTCTTTTCAAGTGCATCTTGGCTAGTTTTGTCTCTTCTCTTTTCCATATCATTTTTAGAATAAGTTTGTTAGGTTCTTTGGAAAAATGCTATTGAGATTTATTGAATCTTCCTATATGTGAACATGGAATATTCATTTATTCAGGGCTTTATTACTTTTCAACAGTGTATAATTTTCTCTGTTAAGGCTTTTATATCTTTTGTTAGATTTGCTTCTAGGCATTTTATTGATTTTCTGGATAACCTAAAAAGTATCTTTCCTCAGTATAGAAGTTTTCTGGCTTTGGCTGGTTTATATAAATATAATTAAATTTTAATTGATTTTGTATCCATGTACTTAAATAAATGTCTTATTATTTCTTATTACCTATCTGTATACTTGTATGTGTGTGAATTCTGTGTAGACAAATCACGGACTAAGAATGTTTCTCCAAATATTTTATTTTATTTTTTGATTTGTTTTCTTGTCTTATTGTGCTGGCTAGGACCTGCATTACAATACAGAATAGAAGTGGTGATACCAGGCATTATCTTTTCCCTAGTTTAAAAAAATGACTTTAATATCTCACATTTCACCATTATGGGGAATGTTCACTCTAGGCTTTTTGTCCTTGTCATTTATTTATTTCAGAAAGTCCCTTCTATTTTGATTACTAAAGCCTTTTTAATATAGTTTGAAAGCAGAGAGTGTGATGCCTCTGACTTTGTCATTCATTCTCAAGATTGCTTTGGTTATTTGGGGTCTTTTTTGGTTCCATATACATTTTAGGATTACTTTTTCTGCTTCTTTGAAAAATGCCACTGTAATTTTAATTGGGATCACATTGAATCTGTAGATCATTGTGGGTAATACAGACATTATAACGAAATTTTTCCAATCAAGCACAGGATATCATTCCATTTATTTGTGTCTCTTTGTTTCTTTGAATTTTATTTTATTTTTTATACAGCAGGTTCTTATTAGTTATCTATTTTATACATATTAGTGTATATCTGTCAATCCCAATCTCCCAATTCATCCCACCAACCCCCGCTTTCCCCACTTGGTGTCCATACGTTTGCTCTCTACATCTCTGTCTCTCTTTCTGACTTGTAAACCGGTTCATCTACAGCATTTTTCTAGATTCCACGTATATGCGTTAATATACGATAGTTGTTTTTCTCTTTCTGATTTACTTCACTCTGAATGACGGTCTCTAGGTCCATCCATGTCTCTGCAAATGACCCAATTTCATTCCTTTTTATGGCTGAGTAATATTCCATTATATATATATGTGTGTATATATATATATATATATATATATATATATATATATATATATATAACCTGCCTATTGTAAATAGTGCTGCAGTGAACATTGGGGTGCGTGTGTCTTTTGAATTATGGTTTTCTCTGGGATATGCCCAGGAGTGGGATTGCTGGCTCATGTGGTAATACTATTTTTAGTTTTTTAAGGAACCACCATACTGTTCTCCATAGTGGCTGTATCACTTTACATTTCCACCAGTAGTGCAAGAGGGTTCCCTTTTCTCCACACCCTCCCCAGCATTTGTTGTTTGTAGATCTTCTGATGATGCCCATTCTAACCGGTGTCAGGTGGTACTTCATTGTAGTTTTGATTTGTATTTCTCTAATAATTAGTGATGTTGAGTGGCTTTTCATGTGCCTCTTGGCCATCTGTATGTCTTCTTTGGAGAAATGTCTATTTAGGTCTTCTGCCCATTTTTTGACTGGGTTGTTTAATTTTTTAATAATGAGGTGCATGAGTTGTATATATATTTTGGACATTAATCCTTTGTTGATTCATTTGCAAATATTTTCTCCCATTCTTAGGGTTGTCTTTTCGTCTTGTTTGTAGTTTCCTTTGCTTTGCAAGAGCTTTTAGGTTTCCTTAGGTCCCATTTGTTTATTTTTGTTTTTATTTCCATTACTCTGTAAGTGGATCAAAAAAGATCTTGCTATGACTTATGTCAAAGAGTGTTCTTCCTATGTTTTCCTCTAAGAGTTTTATAGGGTCTGGTCTTACATTTAGGTCTTTAATCCATTTTGAGTTCATTTTTGTGTATGGTGTTAGGGAGTGTTCTAATTTCATTCTTTTACATGTAGCTGTCCAATTTTCCCAGCACCACTTATTGAAGAGACTGTCTTTTCTCCATTGTATATCCTTGCCTTCTTTATCATAGATTAGTTGACCATATGTGTATGGGTTTATCTCTGGCATTTCTATCCTGTTCCATTTATCTATATTTCTGTTTTTGTGCCAGTACCTTATTGTCTTGATTACTGTAGCTTTGTAGTATAGTCTGAAGTCAGGAAGTCTGATTCTCCAGCTCTGTTTTTTTCCCTCAAGATTGCTTTGGCTATTCAGGGTCTTTTGTGTCTCCATACAAATTTTAAGATTATTTTGTTCTAGTTCTGTAAAAATTGCCATTGGTAATTTGATAGGACTTCCACTGAATTGGTAGATTACTTTGGGTAATACAGTAATTTTCACAACATTGATTCTTTGAATCCAAGAACATGGTATATCTCTCCATCTGTTTGTTTTGTCTTTGATTTCTTTCATCAGTGTCTTATAGTTTTCTGAGTAAAGGTCTTTTACCTCCCTAGGTAGGTTTATTCCTAAGTATTTTATTCTTTTTGTTGCAATGGTGAATGGGATTGTTTCCGTAATTTCTCTTTCTGATCTTTTGTTGTTAGTGTATAGGAATGCAAGAGATATCTGTGCATTAGTTTTGTATCCTGCAACATTACCAGATTCATTGATTAGCTCTAGTAGTTTTCCAGGGGCATCTTTAGGATTCTCTATGTATAGTATCATGTCATCTACAGAGAGTGACAGTTTTACTTCTTCTTTTCCAATTTGTATTCCTTTTATTTCTTTTTCTTCTCTGATTGCCGTGGCCAGGACTTCCCAAACCACATTGAATAATAATGGCAAGAATGGACATCCTTGTCGTGTTCCTGATCTTAGAGGAAATGCTTTCCATTTTTCACCACTGAGAATGATGTTGGCTGTGGGTTTGTTGCATATGGCCTTTATTGTGTTAAGGTCAGTTCCCTCTCTGCCCACTTTCTGCAGAGTTTTTATCATAAATGAGTGTTGAATTTTGTCAAAGGGTTTTTCTGCATCTATTGATATGATCATATGGTTTTTATTTTTCAATTTGTTAATATGATGTATCACATTGATTTGTGTATATTGAAGAATCCTTGCATCTCTGGGTTAAATCCCACTTGATCATGGTGTATGATCCTTTTACTGTGTTGTTGGATTCTGTTTGCTAGTATTTTGTTGAGGATTTTTGCATCTATATTCATCAGTGATATTGGTCTGTAATTTTCTTTTTTTTGGGGAGTATCTTTGTCTGGTTTTGTTATCAGGGTGATGGTGGCCTCGTAGAATGAGTTTGGGAGTGTTTCTTCCTCTGCAGTTTTTTGGAAGAGTTTGAGAAGGATGGGTGTTAGTTCTTCTCTAAATGTTTGATAGAATTCGCCTGTGAAGCCATCTGGTCCTGGACATTGTTTTGTAAGAAGATTTTTAATCACAGTTTCAAGTTCATAACTTGTGATTTGTCTGTTCATATTTTCTGTTTCTTCCTGGTTCCGTCATGGAAGGCTATACCTTTCTAAGAATTTGTCCATTTCTTCCAAGTTGTCCATTTTATTGGCATAGAGTTGCTTGTAGTAGTCTCTTATTAGGATGCTTTGTATTTCTTCAGTGTCTGTTGTAACTTCTCCTTTTTCATTTCTAATTTTATTGATTTGATTCCTCTCCCTCTTTTTCTTGATGAGTCTGGCTATAGGTTTATCCATTTTGTTTATCTTGTCAAAGAACCAGCTTTTAGATTTATTGATCTATGCTGTTGTTTTCTTTGTTTCTATTTCATTTATTTCTCTTCTGATCTTTATGATTTCTTTCCTTCTACTAACTTTATGTTTTGTTTGTTCTTTCTCTAGTTCCTTTAGGTGTAAGGCTAGACTATGTTGAGATTTTTCTTGTTTCTTGAGGTAAGATTGTATTGCTATATACTCCCCTCTTAGAACTGCTTTTGGTGCATCTCATAGGTTTTGGATTGTCCTGTTGTCATTGTCATTTGTCTCTAGGTATTTTCTGATTTCCTCTTTGATTTCTTCAGTGACCTCTTGGTTATTTAAGTAATGTATTGTTTAGCCTCCATGTGTTTGTGTTTTTTATGTTCCCCCCCACCCCGTAATTTATTTCTACTCTCACAGCACTGTGGTCAGAAAAGGTGCTTGATACAATTTCAGTTTTCTTAAATTTACTGAGGCTTGTTTTGTGATGCAGGATGTGATCTATCCTGGAGAATTATCTGTGTGCACTTGAGAAGAAAGTGTGATCTGCTGTTTTTGGATGGAATGTCCTATAAATACCAATTATACCTATCTGGTCTATTGTGTCATTTAAAGCTGTGTTTCCTTATTAATTTTCTGTTTGGATGATCTGTCCATTGGTGTAAGTGAGGTGTTAAAGTCCCCCACTATTATTGTGTTACTGTCCATTTCCTCTTTTACAGCTGTTAGCAGTTGCCTTATGTATTAAGGTGCTCCTATGTTGGGTGCATATATATTTAGAATTGTTATATCTTCTGCTTAGATTGATCCATTGATCATTATGTAGTGTTAGTGTACTTCCTTGTCTCTTGTAACATTCTTTATTTTAAAGTCTATGTTATCTGTATGAGTATTGCTACTTCAGCTTTCTTTTGATTTCCATTTGCATGGAATATCTTTTTCCATCCCCTCACTTTCAGTCTGTATGTGTCCCTAGGTCTGAAGTAGGTCTCTTGTAGACAGCATATATATGGGTCATGTTTTTGTATCCATTCAGCAAGCCTGTGTCTTTTGGAGCATTTAATCCATTCACATTCAAGGTAATTATCATTATGTATGTTCCTATTACCATTTTCTTAATTGTCATGGGTTTGTTTTTATAGGTCCTTTTCATCTCTTGTATCTCCCACTTCGAGCAGTTCCTGTAGCATTTGTTGTAGAGCTGGTTTGGTCGTGCTGAATTCTCTTAGCTTTTGCTTGTGTGTAAAGCTTTTGATTTCTCCGTTGAATCTAAATAAAGTCCTTGCCGGGTAGAGTCATCTTGGTTGTACGTTCTTCCCTTTCATCACTTTCAGTATATCGTGCCACTCCCATCTGACTTGCAGAGTTTCTGCTGAGAAACCAGCTCTTAATTAACCTTATGGGAGTTCCTTTGTATGTTATTTGTCATTTTTCCCTTGTTGCTTCTAATAATTTTTCTATGTCTTTAATTTTTGTCAATTTGATTACTGTGTGTCTCGGCGTGTTTCTCCTTGGGTTTATCATGCCTGGGACTCTCTGCGCTTCCTGAACTTGGGTGGCTATTTCCTTTCCCATGTCAGAGTATTTTTTCGACTATAATCTCTTCCAGTATTTTCTCGGGTCCTTTCTCGCTTCTCCTTCTGAGACTCCTAAAATGCAAATGTTGGTGAGTTTAATGTTGTCCCAGAGGTCTCTTTGGCTGTCTTCATTTCTTTCCATTCTTTTTTGCTTTATTCTGTTCCACAGCAGTGAATTCCACCATTCTGTTTTCCAGGTTACTTATCCATTCTTCTGCCTTAGTTATTCTGCTATTGATTCCTTCTAGTATATTTTTCATTTCAGTTATTGTATTGTTCATCTCTGTCTGTTTGTTCATTAATTCTTCTAGGTCTTTGTTAAACATTTCTTGCATCTTCTCTATCTTTGCCTCCATTCTTTTCCTGAGGTCCTGGATCATCTTCACTATCATTATTTTGAATTCTTTTTCTGGAAGGTTGCCCATTTCCACTTCATTTCATTTTTTTTTTCTGAGGTTTTATCTCGTTCCTTCATCTAGCACATTGCCCTCTGTGTTTTCATTTTGTCTATTTTTCTGTGAATGTGGTTTTCCTTCCACAGTTTGCAGTATTGTAGTTCTTCTTGCTTCTGCTGTCTGTCCTCTGGTGGGTGAGGCTATCTAAGAGGTTTGTGCAAGCTTCCTGATGGGAGGGACTGGCGGTGGGCAGAGCTGGGTGTTGCTCTGGTGGGCAGAGCTCAGTAAAACTTTAATATGCTTTTCTGCTGATTTGTGGGCCTGAGTTCCCTCCCTGTTGGTTGTTTGACTTGAGGCGACCCTGCAATGTAGGCTACAGGCTTTTTGGTGGGTCCAGTGCCGGATTCCAGGATGGCTCATGCCAAGGAACACCTCCCAGAACCTCCACTGCCAGTGGCCCTGTCCCTGCAGTGAGCCAGAGCCACCCCCCACCTCTGCAGGAGACCCTCCAACCAGACCTAGCAGGTAGGTCTGGTTCAGTCTCCTATGGGGTCACTGCTCCTTCCCCCTGGGTCCTGATGTGCACACTACTTTGTGTGTGCCATCCAAGAGTGGAGTGTCTGTTTTCCTCAGTCCTGTCGAAGTCCCACAGTCAATTCCCTCTAGCCTTCAAAGTCTGATTCTCTGGGAATTTCTCCTCTCGTTGCTGGATCCCAATGTTTGGAAGCCTGACATGGGGCTCAGAACCTTCACTCCAGTGGGTGGACTTCTGTGGTATAATTGTTCTCCAGTTTGTGAGTCACCCACCCAACAGTTATGGGATTTGATTTTATTGTGATTGCGCCCCTCATACCGTCTCATTACAGCTTCTCTTTGTCTTTGGATGTGGGGTATCTTTTATGGTGAGTTCCAGTGTCTTCCTCTTGATGATTGTTCAGCAGTTAGTTGTGATTCCAGTGCTCTTGCAAGAGGGAGTGAGTGCATGCCCTTCTACTTTGCCATCTTGATCCAATCCAAAGTTATTCAGCTAAGTAGCAGAGCTGCAATCTGAAGTCACCTCTGTCTGACTCTAGAAACCACGTTCTTTTCAAGACACCACACAGCTTTTTCACAATAATTTATCCCAGGTGAGCTACATTCCCCAGGATGAAAGCACTAACCCAGCCGTGGTTGCCAGTTCCTGGAGCAAACGCACCTCTCCTTGTGTCTCTTTTTTTAACAATGGCACCTCTAAGACATTGATGAAATACTTTTTTCTTTCATCAGTGTCTTACGGTATTCATTGTACATGTCTTTCACCTCTGTGGCTAAATTTATTCCTAAGTATTTGCTGTTTTTCATGTTCTTGTAATGGGATTGCTTTCTTAATTTTTCTTCCCAATAGTTCATTGTTAGTATATAGAACCACAACTGATTTTCATATGTTGTCATGCAACTCTACTTAGTTTGTCTATTAATTCCCATAGTTTTTGGTAGAGTATTATTTTCTGTATATAAGTTTATGTCATCTGCAAACAAAGAAAATTTTACTTTTTCCTTTTCAATTTGTGTGCCTTTGCTTTTTCTTGCCTAATTGCTTTGGCTAGGACTTTCAGTACTGTGTTGAATAGAAGTGGTGAGAATGGGTATCTTTGTCTTATTCATGATCTTAGAGGAAAGACTTTAAGTTTTTTACCACTGAGTATGATGGTAGGTTTGCCTTTATTATGTTAAGTTGTTGGGAGTTTTTATCATGAAAGGATTGAATTTTGTCAAATGCTTTTCCTCACCTATTGAGGTAATCATGGTTTTTTACCCTTCATTCTGTTAGTGTGGTGTACACAGTAACTGATTTGTAGTACTCAAGGTAGTATGGCACTGGCATATAAACAGCACATAGATCAGTGGAACAGAATAGAGTGCCCAGAAATAAGCCCATAGTATATGGTCAACTAACATTTGATAAAAGCATCAAGAACACACAATGGGGAAAGGATATCCTCTGCAATAAATGTTACTGTGAATATCCACATGCGAAAAATTAAAACTGGATCCCTACCTTACACCCATCATGAAAATTATCTTGAAAATTATTTTGAAATGGGCTAAAGACTTAAATGTAAGACCTGAAACCTTAAAACACTTAAATGAACATATAAGGGAAAAGCTTCTGGACTTTGGTCTTATTTGGTTATCACACCAAAAAAGAGGCAAGGAAGTACAAATAAATAAATAGGATTGCATCAAATAAAAAGCTTCTGGGGCTTCCCTAGTAGCGCAGTGGTTGAGATTTTTCTTCTTTTTGTTTTTTTGTTTTTTTCCTTTGGCTGCTTGGAAGTTTTACACTGACTTTCCGTTCCTTTAGTAGTTACTTTGACACTTCGCTATTCCTAATTAATAAAATCTAAGATTAATAAATGTGTACACCTATTTTTTGAGCTGCATAAAGATCTAAGGACATATTAATGTCCATCACCTCCTTGCAATGTTAGTGCTATTTTCCCCCTCTATTGTCATTCTATCTTGCTTTCCCCAATATGTACTTTTGCAGAGTTACCAAAATATTAACCAACATATTTCTCATCATTTCTTATTACATTTCAAAGCTCCCATCTGGTATCATTTTCCTTCAGTCTTAATTATATCTGTGATTATTTTAGTTAGCCTGTGGTACACTCTATTTTGGATTTTGTCTGAAATTTCATTAATTCACTTTTGGTTTTGGAGTATATAATTTTATTTTGATTTTTTTTCTTTTCAGCATTAGGAAGATATTATTTCACATTGCCTTTTATTGTTATCTCGAAAACAATCATCATTCTAATTGCTGTCCAGCCCTAAGTTATCTTTGTTTTCTACTTTAAGATCTTGTCATTGTCTTTGGTATTCTATAGGTTCACTATATGTATCTTGGAATGAATTTCTTTTTATTTATATTGTTTTCAATTTATATATTTTACTAGAGTTGAGGATTCATATCTTTCAACAGTTTTGCAATTTTCTGGTATCTCTTCAAATGTTGTTGCTTCTTCTTTATCTCTGATCTTCTGCTGGAAATTTGATTATGTTGTGTTAGATCTTCTTACGATACCTTGGTGTATCTTAAGTGCTTTTCTTATTTCCCATATCTTTGTTTTTCTGTGCTTAAATTAGGGTGAATTCTTTGAAACTGCTTCCCAGCTTACAAGTCTAATATTCTGTCTAATCTGTTTAGTCATTTCTTTGAGTACTAATTTCTAATTATATATTATTTATAGAAATTTATTTTTAATATACTCAGTTATTTTAAAATTTGAGTTTCTTACTCCTAAGTCATATTTTAAATTTTAATTTTTGATGGTATTAATATATATAGTTAGCATTCTGTGGTGATAGTTCCAATAAGTGAAGTATTTGTGGATCTTATTCTACTATGTTTTTTCTCCGACTCTTGTTAATGGTGACTCTTTCCTTGTTTTTAACTTAGAGCTTCTCATTTTACTTAAAATTTTATATATGGGAATTCTTTGAGGCCTGGGTTGAAGGAGTTTTCCCCTCGAGAAAGCTTTTGCTTGTTATTTCAGACATCAGGGAGCATACCACACCTGGAACACTTTAAATTAAATCCTAGCCTTGCTGCTTTTTCGTTACATGGTAGTATAAATTTAGACCGTGAATCCATATGAGGTCCAGCTTATGGTTGTGAAGTCTCGGGAGAGTTTGTTTATTTATTTACCCTCAACACAGTGCCAGATTTAAAACAGGCAGGTTTGCTTGTTATCCTTTTTGTGTGGCAAGATTATTCTTCAGTTTTGTGGTTCTGTATTTATGCATAGATTTCCTCTCCTCTGTTCTCTGGATATATTTCAAAGAAGAATCTTAAATTTTCCAGAATTTGGCAGAAACTCTCACGATGAAAGCAAACTTTGGTGCTTAATTATCTACTAGTTTCTGCTTTAACTATGTTTTTGGCCTTTCTGAAATTCTTCCTTTGTTTCAATTTATTAGTTCATTAAATTTTTCAATATTTAAAAAAATATTTCCTCTGTAGTGTTAGACATTAAAGTCTCCCAACGAGTATTTTTTTATTCCATTTCCTTCAGTTTGTTCCTAAGTCTCTTATGTTCTTCCCTTCTTACTTTTTTCTCACTAGTTGGTTATAGGACTTGAACACAGTTTTATCAGTTTTACTTGGAAAGAATTTGAGATGTAGACTGTAGCCATGTTTTGTTACAGTATACTGTAGATTTTATTGAATACCTATTTAGTGTGAAATATTTAAACCTAAGTGAACATTATTTTGTGTTTCAGCATTTTACTGCTTATATACCAGTAAAATTATTGACTGGTTGGATAATAAATTATCCAATAAATATTTACTGTATTATTATTGTAAGATACAGTCTTAAGTTTACTTTTATGAGGGAATCCATTACAGTCCCAAAATATTGCATGGAAAGAAATATTAACACTACACACCAGTTTATTCAAATTTATTTCCATGGTAATTTATATTCTATATTATTTAGTTCTGTATATTTTAAACATTTTTTCCTATTGTGTAAATAGACTCAAAAATTCTTTTAAGGATCCTTCTACCATCATTCCTAGATTTTCAGTATTTACTTCAAATCTCAAACATAACCATTTCTACTTCTTATTAACTCAGTTCTCATCATATGCAAATGATATAATGTATATAGTTAGGGCTTCCCTGGTGGCGCAGTGGTTGAGAGTCCGCCTGCCGATGCAGGGGACACGGGTTCGTGCCCTGGTCTGGGAGGATCCCATGTGCTGCGGAGCAGCTGGGCCCTGTGAGCCATGGCCACTGGGCCTGTGCGTCCGGAGCCCGTGCTCCACAATGGGAGAGGCCGCAGAAGTAAGGGGCCCGCGTACCGCAAAAAATAAAAAAATTTTAAAAAAATGTATATGGTTAATTTAGAAGAAATAAATTATCTTTTGTTATTTATAGCAGAGTTGTCTCCAGTTTATAAGTAGTTGGATTTTATTTTATTTGTTTAATTTTATTTTTTTTAGTGACTTTTTAAATTGAAGTATAGTTGGTATACAATATTATATAAGTTACAGGTGTACAATATAGTGATTCACAATTTTTAAAGGTTATATTCCATTTATAGTTATTATGAATTATTGGCTATATTCTCCATGTTGTATAATATATTCTTGTAGCTTATTTTATACCTAATAGTTTGTACCTCTTAATCACCTACCCCTATATCTCCCCTCCCCTGTTCCCTCTACCCGTTGGCAACCAGTAGTTTGTTCTCTGTATCTGTGAATCTGTTTCTTTTTTGTTATATTCACTAGTTTGTTGTATTTTTTAGATTCCACATATAAGTGATATCATACAGTATTTGTCTTTCTATGTCTGACTTATTTCACTTAGCATAGTGCCCTCCAGGTCCATCCATGTTGCTGCAAATGGCAAATTTTCATTCTTTTTTGTGGCTGAGTAGTATTCCATAGTATATATATATACCACATCTTCTTTAGGCAGTCACTTGTTGATGGACACATATGTTGCTTCCATATGACTGACAATTGTAATTCATTGGATTTTAATAGAGTCATTGGACTTTAGATTATTCGCGAATTTTTTTCATCTTTTCTTTCCACACACGATGATATCTTTAATATGCCCAAACACTGATTTACTAAAACAGTCTAATTTTAGTGACCATTCTCTTAATTTCAATTAAGTCTTATAGCTTTTCTTCTAGACTTGTTTGAATAAGTTCTTTAAAAAGACACTTCATTGACTAGTTCTGTACTTGTTGTTGTTGCTGTTCTGTTAACACATGAACATGTTAAGGCCAAAGTATCTGGGTGGGAAGAGTTTAGGAAGTATTTAAAGGGCTTTAACTAGGATGGTAAACGTTTTATGGAACCAAAATATTTTGCTGTTCCCAAATATTTCTGATTCTTACTCATTTAGTAGTCAATATGAAATCATTTCACTGCTTCAGTTAACATTCCATACAACTTGTATGCTTATGGTGTGTTTTCAATGTCAAATAGTTCTATTGGCAAACAAAGCCATACAGCTCTGTCAAAAATGACTTTGCAGGTTTCACATATACATAGACATTTAGGATAAGATCTGAATGAATTCTAGTGGCTTCTAAGACTATGTCCTCCACCCCCTCTACACTTTTCTAATCTTCTTTCTTAGCACTTTCCTTTTGGCTCACTGCGTATCACTCATGCTGGCCTTCTTTTGGAATCCAAAAAGGACAATATCATTCCTACTTTAGGTCCTTTGAACTTTCTGTCCTCCCATCTTAAAATTTGCATAACTGGCTTCTTTTTTTGTAATTTCAGATCCCATCTTAAATGTCACTTCCCCAAGAGATCCCTGATCCCCAGTCTAAATTATCTGCTATGATCTTTCACATTTTCCTGTTTTGTTTTCTTCACAGGACTTATAAACTTTGGAAATTATCTTGTTCTTCCTGCTAAAATATAGTTTCCATTAGAACAGGACATTTTCCATCTTATTAACTTCAACATCCCTGATACTTAAACATGTGCGTGGCACAGAGTATGTACTCTTACATTAAATAAATCAAATGAATCTACGTAATGGAATTCTCCTCAATATAATAGTATTGTTGTTATAATAATATGTAACATTTTATAGCCTAAGACAGTTTTTAAAGTGTATTCACATACTTTATTTCATTATCTTCAATCATGTAGGAACAATTCTAATTGTCGTAAATGTAATAAAGAAATTTTATACAAAGGAAGCCTGATGATAGGATTTTCAAGATGTCTTACACAAACATTATGATGAGAATTTCATGTTCTAATATAGTTCACTTCAGCCTCTACAAATACCTTTGTTAGGAATAAAAGTGATATATGAAGAAGCAGTTACCATGGTAAACTTAGATTTTCAATAATGCAAGTGAAATTCCTTTGTAAAAGTCAAAACTAAACGTCACAGTTGATTTCCCAGTTGTGTGTTTTTTTCATGTTTATTTCTAGAAAGTATTTTTTTTCTTCCTGAATGGGTAACATCTCTCAGTGGCATTTGATTAGGTAAGACAAAATATCTGGAATCCAGTTGGTCCTATACAAGCATGTTTACCACTTATATCAGGTCCTGAAATTTGAAATAATCCAAGAGTGTGGTAAAGTTTTAGCACCACCAAAATTGACTTCAAAAACTTTGTCTCCTATTTATTTTTTCTTTTTGTAAGAAGGGGTATATCAGTTAGCTTTTGCTATATAATAAACCACCCACAATATTAGTGTCCTAAAACAACAATCATTTATGAACTTGCAGTAGTATGGGTTGGCATTTTGGGCTGGGCCCAGTAGGACAGTTTTTTTCCAGGTGTCTCCTGGGCTCACATTCACTGCTGCAGTCAGCTAGGGGCAGGTTGGTGCTGGATGACCTTCTTCACACGTTTCACTGCTGACTGCAAGGACGAAGGCAACTGTGTCATGTGTCTCTAGTATCAAGCAGGCTAGTCCAGGATTCTTCACATGGTAGCAACAAGATAGGGGATGCTCCATGGCACAAGTGTCTGCTTCTGTCATGGTTGCTGAAGTATGTCACATGCCCAAGAACTGATATCAAGAAGTAGAGATATATATATACCACCTCTTCCTAGAAGGAGCTGTGAAGTCACATTGTAGAGGGGTGTACATACAAGATTAGGAGGGATTGGTGATCATTTTTTGGGATTTCCTAGAATGGCTTCCTAAAAATCATCTTTTAAAATCAAAATATCACAGAGCCAAGAAATTTCAAGGTTAAATCACTGAATTAATGTTTTTCTAACTTTTTAGCCTGAATTCCTAAAGTAGTAGTTCTCAGTTTTGATATGGGTAAGAATGGTCTTCTATGCCTTTTGATATGCAGATTCCAGCATTCTTTCCTTACCCGATTCTGATTCAGTGTATTTGGAGTGAGGTCCATGAATCTTATTTTTTTTAAACTTACATATGTATTGTAATGTAGGAGATTTAGAAGGACTGCATTTTTCTGAAGACAGAATAGAAATGGTATGCATGCTAGTGTCTGGTCAAGAAGTATGAGGCAATCTGTTGAAAGCTTGACTTTTTTGAAATTCATGTTTTATCTGAAAAAAAATTAAATAATATATGGTTTTCTTTCATCTCTAGCTAAACTCAAGTTAAACTCTGGTGAGTTAAATTCCTGTTTTCCCATGTGATAAATTTTCTGTCATGTAAATAAACTTAAAGAGTATGAAAAACTATTTGTTAAAATATATATTATAGAAGTGCAATGTGTTGTTTTAATTGATAATATACCTTCCATGAAGTCAGATCTTGTATGAAGCATTTGTCTAAAAAAAGCTCTTTTTTTTTTATTTTGAACATTGTGGATTTGAGAAAAGTGAGCAGATGAAATAGGGAAGTAGCAAACTAGATTTTTTCCAAGTGATATTTGTGCTATTTCTAAATAATAAATTAGGAAAAATTATATTTAAGTTCTAACTCTTTGGCCAAGTTCGTTATTTATGTGAAAATGATTGGATAAATATTTCAATGAAATACTTGTATTGGTAGTAATTTTATATTTTAACTTGTATATTTGACTTATATCTGCTTAAATATAGGTAAACCATATGCTTTATATGCTAGCTAGGCAAATAATCTCTACCAGTTTATAATCCACTTGTTGAAACAACACCATGAAAACTAACAGTTTACCAATGGAGCAGACCACTAGATGTATATATGGTTAGAAAACAAGAGACAAATTTGTGTTTAAAAACATTTGTTTTGGAGTAATATTATCAAAGAGTCCTGGGAAATATATTGAGTTTAATACCTTGTGGTTATATCTGCTTATTTGATTATTGGGTTGAGACACTGGATTTGTCCTTAATAAAATCCCAGAGGAAAGAAACTCTTTTCCTTGCAACTTCGTATAGAAAATCACAGGAAGACTTCTGGAGAAGGGTTCTGCCTCTGGAGACGGACTAATTAAACAGTTTTATTATCATCTAATAAAAAATTCTCAGTATGCTGTTTGCCATTTTATTTTCTGAAAGCGTAAGAAAAATTGAATTATGATTTGTCCTATCTTATGTCCTGTGAAGATAATATCAGTATGTCATATGTCTCTTGGTAAATCCTATGCTTGGATGCCAGGTAGAAATCCTGATGAATCCTTTTATAATCCTGATGCAAAGTCAATGCCTACTTTATTTCACTGGTTGTACATTTTGCTTCCAGAATAGGTTGGGGACCTCTTCTTTTCCCTTGTGTTTTATTTTGTAAACATTAGCTTCAGAGCTGCATCTTGAGCTAGTTTTAGTTTTTAGATGCATATGTCAGACATGCTTCCTTTCAGGAAACTCATTGTAAAGATGCCAATTAAGAAAGATGTTATTAAGCCCATTTCTTATTTGTCTGCTAGGAAGTAATTCATAGTCCAAGTGAGAAATATCAGTCTTCCCTTTTTAAGTAAAATTCTCTCATTGTGAAATTTTAAAATAAGAGGTTTAATAAATAAGGTTTAAATTTTTTTAATTTAAATGTTTTAAGTAAGTTTACTTATATATAAGCAGTGTGAGTAATTGCTGAGACTTCAGGTACCTATTGACTCATTCATTCATCCATTCATTCATCTACCTCATCAACATGGTCCTTAGAATGAATTACAGAACACAGCTGAAACTATATTTCAGTGTCTTTTCTCACGATGCATATGCCTGATGGTCACTTACCGGTGATAATAATGTTCAGTTATCAGTTGCATGACATTCAGTTAATAGTGACAAGGATCTTGCAACCTGAGCATGGCCCTCTAATGTGGAAATGAGCTGTTTTCTGATGGGTTTGCTTGCATGTGAACAATCCTGTGAGCATGAACCAAATTTAGATGAAAGAAAAAAAAACCTTTAGTGATCATTGAAACCAACTGAAATGTCAGTGAATTTTGAGAAATCCAATTATGAGGCCAATGTGAAATTATCAGCACAGCAAAATAAAGCACCTGGACCTGTCTAAAGCCCGTTAGAGTCCTAAAAATACATTAGATTAAGATAGTGTCTTGACTTCATGAATTAAAATGGAAGAGGAAACAGAATTAGTTGCCCCTCTGGTAGTGATTTGTTTCTCTTGATCGGGGGAATTCAGTGCCCCATAATTCTGATGGTTTTTTATAGCCTAAATGCTTTTCCAGATTGATACGGATCCTGTTGGCTCATTTTCAGAAAGTGTTTTCTGGCTGTAAATAAATTAGTTCTGCATGTGGGTCAACATATATAGGAAATCAAGGTTACAATGCTGTGTGTGAGTGTGTGTGTGTGTGTGTGTGTGTGTGTGTGTATACATATCTTACAACTTAGTGTCGTTTAAAATGATTTTTTGTACTATATGTTGTTCCATTAACGTTTGATGTGAGCTACATAAGAGATGGGAAAAAAATAAGTCCAAAGGGGTATCTAATTTTTTATGATCATCTCATATTTTTTTAGATATCTGCCTTTATTTTATTTTTCAACTTTCTATTTCATCCCAACTAATAGAGTGAAAAATGCATTACTTTTATGGAAAGGCTGTTTTTTATTATTCACAGTTATATAGTTAGCTATATCAATCTTAAATATCTCGCCACTTTCCATCTGGGCACTGTTCCAGTATTTTAAGCCACTAAATATAATGAACATTGGAGATTAAATCTGAGTTCACAGTGTCCCTAAGAGTGACCAAATCTCATACTGTGCATCAAAAATGACTGCCTCATAATTTTCTCTCTAAAAATATGTGAACGTCTCTCAGACCTTAGACGTTGGAACAAATGATAGATTTTATAATTTTACATGATATTTTGAATATAAAACCTCTCTCCCTCTGCCTCTCTCCATGTCTCCCCCCAACACACACACACACACACACACACACACACACACACACACACACACACCCCTACACACCTATAAAGGCAATTACAAAAATGAGTTAGTTTAAAATTCATTTCTTTAAAATAAAAATCATTACATTGTTTCCTCCAACATAATCATGTCGGCATCTGGGATTTTGTTTCTTTCCTTTATTTAATAAATATTTCTTAAGTATTGAGCAGCCACAACGTAAGATGCTGGATAAATAGTGGAAACTAAAACAATATAGTCCTGGCATTCGCCAAACTTAATGTCTGTTGCAGGAAACAGGTTAACAAACAAATATCAAATTATAAATGAAGGGAAGTGAGAGATACTATAAAAAATAATAAAGAAAGGAGCTATTTTGTGTTGACTGGTTATGGAAGAGGGCTCCAAGGAAGTGGAAATCAAAGTGAGGACTGGAGCAGTCTGCCCTTCAGTGTGCTGTGCAGTGTGTTGTTAGCTGTGTTGTGGGTGGAGAGCAGGGTTGGAAGGGGGAGAACTGCCTGTTCCGTGAACTGAAAGGAGGCCGATATGGCTGGAAGCCAGCAGTCAGTGGAGACAGATGAAGCTTAAGTGGATAGGTAACTTCCAGAACATTCGACGAGGCTTGGATTTTATTCTAAGTGCAACAGGAAGCGTTTGCAAGGTTTTAGCCTCACCTCATGTCAGTGCACATTAAGCTATATGGTTCCCTTTTATTTCCTGGAAAATACTTATCTAAAACTTGATAAAGAAATTTGGAAATCTGGGCATGAATTTTATATGGATTAGCTATGGTTTGAGAGACTGGGCATTCTAGAACCAGAGAGTAGGTGGGCTTCCCATCATTCTGAAAGAGGGAGATGGCTTTCCCACGTTGGGATACTCTTCAGCTAGCTGCAAAAAGGAACTGGTTCTGCCCTCATTACTATCAATACTTAACACTAGAAATGATTTTTTCACTAGTCCTATAGGATAAATTGATGATGTATATCTTGTTTTCATTTGAGCATCTGTTTGATATAAGCTTATGGTGAGATAGAGTTTTTGAGAATATAATAATTCTAAAATCCAGAGGGGCTCTAAAAATCATAAAACATTTATTTATTCAAGTACCATCTATTCCAACAGTGTCCAATAGAAGTTTCTGTGATGATGGAAATGTTCTGTATCTGTACTGTCCAGTATAGAAGCCAGTTCTCACAGGTGGCTTATTGACTATATAAAATTTGACTAATGAGACTGAAGAACTGAATTAATAATTTTATTTCATTTTAATTAATTTAAAAGTTAAAAGCTGCATGTCACTAGTGACTACTGTACTGAACAGCCTGATCCATTATGTACTTACCATGAGTTCTCAGTTGGGCAGACCAGCAGGAAATAAAATACACAGAACCTGCTCTCTAAGGGTGCACAGACTTATAAATATGATAAGATGTACATGTGAATCTCTAGAATATAACATAGAAAGTGAGAAGCACATCAGAGTTTTGGGTTAACCACTAGAGGTTTCAAAAGACGGATTGATGCTTTTTGGGTGAGAAACCAAGGGACAGTGGTGGAGGAAGTGGCGGTGGTCCTAGGCTTTGAAGGATGGGCAAGGTTGTTAACATGTGGGATTAGAATGAAGGACATTCAGACAAAGGAACCAAGAGGAGAGGAGGAGAAAGGAGTCAGCATTATAGACATGGAAATAACAATGATAATAGTAATAGCTAATATCTACCAAGTGTTTACTATGAGACATCTTTTTAAGAGCTTTACATGCATCAATTAATTCTCACAACCACTTTCTGAGGTTAAATGCCATCATTGAATCTCAATTATTATCATCCTCAATCTACAGATAAGGAAACTGAGGGTGAGAAGGTCAAACACATTTCCCAAGGTTGAGGGGTAGTGCCAAAGCCATGATCTGAACTCAGGAAGTCTGAGACTCAGGCTCAAAGTGCTCCAGATGGAAGCTTGAAGATCAAGTAGTAATGAAAGGAGTAGGATATGGAGAGCAGATAGGCAGACACAGTTCCTCACAAGGAATCCTACACAGGATGGCAGGAGGATGAGAAAATAATAAGGACTTTACAGGTCAAGGGTTAAGGAGAGAACAAAGAAAGTGCTGTGTATTGGGAGATAGGGTTGGAGGACGTGTCATGGAGGAGATGTGATCAGCAGACTGTAAAGACCTCTGAAGTCTAAACCTCCAGCCTAAGCCTTTCTATAGACATTTTATTTGACTGGGGGTGAGGGTTGGCGGGGGGTGTCTTTCACCTTTTCAGTTTCCTAATTGCTTCCTCTTCTTTTTGATTGTTTCCCTTTCAAAGATGAATTGTATTACAGCGTGTTGAATTCCTAAGGTCTAATAAAATGTCCCTGGATATTCAGAGTTATGGTCACTATTAGCTAGAAATAGTTAATTGCAGTATGTATAATGATGGGTCATCATCATACATCATACATACTGTGTTAAGGGTCATTTCTGTAGTGCCCATTCATGTGGTGATTTATTCCAAACCCACAGTTGGTTTCTGTTACAATCACTTTTTTAAATGATATAATAATTTTAGATTTGATTTTGGATGGGAGCAAAAGTACCCCAATGTTTCCACCAGCAATAGCTTTGATAGTAGAAACATTTCAGTCTCCCAAGGGACCTGCCTGTGAGAGTCATCTTCATTACTGAAATCAAGTCACCTGCTACAAAGACAAAACTGGATTTAAAATTTTTTATTTGTAAATACAGCTAATCTACAGTTTTTTCTTACTGAAAAAGCTAATTTGTACCTACAATTGAGGAGATATTTCTGGAGATCATAGCAGCTGGTAGCCTAGATGGGACAGATGGTCCAGAGCTCTTTAATGGGGGGAAGGTAATGTATTGGCTTGGAGAGATCTGAATAAGAGACTTCATGAACTCTGTTTTTCATTTAAAAACTATTCTATAATAATATTTTCACAAGCTGTACTTTCATGAGAATGGAGACTAGCTTTATAAACATGATCATTTGCATCTGGCTTTTATCAAGTGATAAAAATGATAAAACAGCATTTTTTTTTCTGTCTCAATGTGTACTTGTAGATATCTCTACATATCCTCCGAAAATAATTATTCTATGTTTGTTAAAGCTAGAGGTCAGAGTTTTGGGTTGTTTTTTTTTTTTAATCTTACTTGAAAACTCTGAGGATTCTATCACTTAAAGAACTGTTAGAGCTTTAGTGATCTTTACTAATAATGGTACTGGTGATGATGACGTGGTGGTGATGATTTCACTAATAATGATACATAGCCTATTCTTCCACTGTAAAAGTTTTTACATATATTTACATATTTATTCCTTTTATTATTTATTGTTTATTCCATTTATTGTTTTCTCCATTTTACATTTTTATCCTCATTTTACATTGCATGTTTAATGCTCACAAGTGTATTACTATCTCCAGTTTACAGATAAGGAGATAGAGGCACCAATACATCAAACACCTTGCCCAAGACCATATAGCTAATTAGTGCTTGAGACAAGAGTCAACTAGCAGATAGTTCTAGACTCTCCATTCTTAACCCAATGTACACTATGACCATAGGATTTCTTATGACTGATTAAATGAATTAATCACATGTATAATTTGTATAATTCTTTACAGTTTACCTAGTATATTTGCTTATATTATCTGATTCCCTGAAACTCTATGAAGTTGGTGAAAAACGGATTTAAGAAAGAGTGCGTGACTTAGCCAAAAATGCACAAAAAACTCTTTGGTAGAGCTGGGATTCATTCCTCAGTTTTATGGCCACAAGTCCATGTCAATTTTAATAGTTTCTGCTGGAGCAGGACATTGTGTCCTGTGGGACTGAACATTGAGACTGTCATTAAGGACATCATGTGCCTGGAGGAGACACGTGCTCTTAATTTTCTTTTTAATTGGAGTATAGTTGCCTTACAATGTTGTGTTAGTTTCTGCTGTACAACAAAGGGAGTCAGCCACACACATGTGCTCTTAGTTTGAAGGTAGTGACAGAATTTGTGAAGTTTGGTTAAATGGAGCTTCAGGTCCTTCTGCTTAGACCTGTGTCAGCCTGAAAAGGCTCCTCCTTAGTCTTTTGGCCTTGTTGGGGTTCAGTCAACTCCATTGATGCCTGGAGAATATATTAGATATTACTAAACTTTTAAGTTAGTATGTCTACTTAAGTATCCTTTTGATTAAGGATCCATGACATTTCATAGAGTCTTAGGCTGGAAAATATTAGATTAGAAAGATGTGCATTATAAGTCTATGATCCCAGTGCAGCCTTGAAAACCTGGCTTATCTTCTCTGAGCCTTGCCTTCCTCACCTCTAAAAAGATAATAAATAAACTGACATAGAAGAATTTCTCTATTACATGAAATGGTGTGTATAAAGCACATAGCACTATGCCTGGCATATGAGAGGCACTCAGTACATCTGGAAATTATTTTTAGCATTATATTTCATTCAGTGGTAACTCTAGGACATCAATGATTATACCTTAACACAGAAACCAGAAAAAGTGCTTCATGGCACTGTTTCAGGGCATGTTTCTATCTCTGCATTAGTTGTTCATCTAGTGAAGGATAAATAGGTGTCTGAAGGGGGTATGCCCTCCTTCAGTTACACTTTACTACATTTACTGCGTTATAGCATCTGTGTATGCTATAATGATAATTTTGACATAATGGAAATGTAGCTCTTATTTATTTTAAAGGGTTTTCATATGCAACCAAAATAATATGTTGGTGTTAGTCTACCGGTTTCTCTCCTTAGTACTCTCTACTTATGTTTGTTTATGGTTTTGTACCAGTGATAACTGGATATGTGTTCTTGAATTGCTATACTTGTGTTAAGTTTCATAGTTTGTGACCACTGGACAGGTTTCTTGAAAGTTTTTCTCTAGGATGATGCTATGGACTGAATGTTTCTATCCCTCCAAAATTCATATGTTGAAATCTCACCCATAATGTGATGGTATTTGGAGATGGGGCTATGGACTGAATGTTTCTATCCCTCCAAAATTCATATGTTGAAATCTCACCCATAATGTGATGGTATTTGGAGATGGGGCTATGGACTGAATGTTTCTATCCCTCCAAAATTCATATGTTGAAATCTCACCCATAATGTGATGGTATTTGGAGATGGGGACTTTGGGAGGTAAGTAGGTTATGAGGTTGGAGCTTTCTTTCTTTCTTTCTTTCTTTTTTTTTTTGCGGTACGCGGGCCTCACTGTTGTGGCCTCTCCCCCTGTGGAGCACAGGCTCCGGACTCACAAGCTCAACGGCCATGGCCCATGGGCCTAGCTGCTCCGCGGCATGTGGGATCCTCCCGGACCGGGTCACAAACCCGTGTCCCCTGAATCGGCAGGCAGACTTTCAACCACTGTGCCACCAGGGAAGCCCGAGGGTGGAACTTTCATGATGGGGTTAGTGACCTTATAAGAAGAGACTTGAGAGAGCTTGGTTCCTCTTTCTGTTCTCCACCAATGGCCTTACTAAAGGGGGTTCTCAATTCTTTAACATTATGTAGGAGCCTGAGATCTTTATATGTTCTCGTGGTTGCTTTTCTATCACAAGATGTAATGTTAGCACAGACTTGGGTTTGTATTGAATTAAGAAAATAAAGAAATTGACATGTTTTGCAATTTGGATTTATGGACTGGGATTAATTTTCACCCAGTACAATGATTACATAAATAACTCTTACAGAATTTTGATATTTAATAACAAGTCTAACCTTTTGACAGCTGATAGCTCACGATGTTGTCTTATAGTGCTGTTCAATTTTTCATTGTTTGTCTCGTTATCTGAGCTAGAATGTGAGTCCCTTGAGTACAGAGTCCTTGCACTATTTCTTTGAATCCTCTACAATATTTGGGATATGACTTCAGGTATCTGTTCTTAATTCCCACCATTATATCTTTTTCTGGAGAGTATTATAAAAATCAATATTTATTATTGATACAATGCTTATTTTCCTGGACTCTCAGAAGACTGTGATCAGTTAACAGTACTCACCTTAAGGCGAAAAATAAGAAACAAAGGGGTGGGATAATCTAAAATAGATTTCTGTTTCCCTAGAACTAGATGCATTCTTTTATTTTTTTTCCTGAGGAAAAGACAAAGGAATAAGGGGATGATTTTGAATCAGTTACAGCTGCATAATATCTATGCTAAGCACAGCTACCAAGAAGGCCCCAATTTTGTTATTACAAATATACCAATTTGTTGGGTATATAGGATACTTATGACATTTATTTTGTTGAGTCAAATAGTGTACATTTTATCTAGCATACTGTTGCTTACAACTGTTTAAACTTAACTTTATTCAATGATGATTACTTAACTGAAAAATTAACATAACTCATGTCAAACACTAAGAGTATTTGTGGATATTAAGAATTTATGTATAATTGCTACTATTCATTCCCCTTTTGTCTCATTTACAACCATGACAGGGGCTCCCCCGAGGCCTTGATTGTGTCCGTTGAGACACATTTCACAGCTTTCTTGGAACCCCCTTAAATGTGCCGATTTAAAATTCCTCCAGTCATCATGCTTATTGTATCCTTATCTGGCCACGTCACATACTCCTTATCTGGGTCAAATCGTTCATACTACTTTTATTCAGTCTTTGAGAAAGGAAAAGAAAAAAAAAAAGCAGTCAGACCTATATACCCAAGGTCATTTTAGCTCTTCTTTTTGAAGCTTTCCTTTTTGGACTCTAGTGGGCTAGTACTACTCGCTCTCTTCCGCACATGAGTGAAAGGCTCGGTAAATCCTGCCCACTTCTGAGTTTTGCTGTGGCTATACTTACACAAGTCCTAAAACAGGATCATAAGAGGAAGGCTTTACTGAAAACACGTGAAGAGCATTATATTATTATCCATTTAATTCATTTGTTTAGAAGCTTTCTTTAAAATATGAGCTGTGGTTTCATTAAAGTCTAGAAATTTCCTTCTTCTATTCCATCCAATTCCTTATATAGTACCATGTATGTACCCCATGGTGAGTAGTAATGGGAGGATTCAGGCAATAAAAAGATGCTGGGTTTTACCGTTATCCATCTTTCTCTAACTTTGGAGACTGAGGCAGCTTATCTATGTAGGATTAAATGGCATGTTGGATCTTAGGTTTTTAAAATATTATACATCTAAAATGTGTTGATATTCATTAAGGAATCCCCAATGCTCTCATTCTATGTTACATTTGTCCACATTTTTTTGAGCCAGAGGGCTAAGATTAAGCATGTAATAAATATCTTTCTCTGCTTAGTATACGTGCTAATACTTGCTCTTCCCTCTTTCCCTACCCTGTCCCTACCGAAAGAGCAAAATGGGAACAGAATATGTATTTAAATGCTAACTCAGTGGTTGGTATTGGAGGATAGCAAAATCTTCATTTCACTTTACCATGATCATAGCTTTCTTAATTTGTTGACCTTACTCAGACTCTTACTCAAGGATTTCTTGTTGAAATATAAAGGAATTTGTTTCCTCTCTTTTGGGAAAACACTGGCCTAACTATCGGTCAGTCACCTTCAGTAATAGTCTTTCTCCCTTGTCAAAAGTTTGTAGTTACCAGGGAGAATTTTCTGATTTGTATGGGGTTTGGGTGGAGAGAAGGTGGGTGAGGAGTGGATAAAGATTTAGAAGAGAGAACAGACTCCTAGGAATCCTAATGCCTGCTATGTGATTTACTAGCTCTGTGATTTTATACAGTTTAATCCTGTTTGTACCACTTCGCTCATTTATGAAATTGAGGAGTCTGTGTTTTATATACTTTACAGGATGACATGAAATCATGTGCATATGATCTCACCAAATGTGGTATGCACTGAGTGATAAATGATAGTTTTATTATTTTTTTCTCTTTTCTTTATCTTATCTTTATCTTATCTTCTTTTTCTCTTATCTTTATCTTCTTTCCCCAAAAGGCTTTGCTTGCCTATGTTTCACAGTCTCCACTGGTGCCACTCCCCTTCATGGTGTCTTTCTCCATCCTTTTCGTCCTCTAACTTTAGTCCTTCCTAGTGAGCTGTTAAACTGGAGGCTCTGGAGTGAGCCATTGAATTGTAAAATGTCACTTCCATCTACGTTACCTTAAAAGGAGGGCATAAGTTCTAAGCATAGTAGGCAGTTATATGGTCTGTATGATTCTTTGGTTAATGCTTCACTTCTCTCTGGGATGTCAGCTCTAAACAGGCAGGCCTGGGCCTCATTAATTAATTCCCTTTCAAATCCCAAATGCCTAACACAATGTCTGACCCATCAGAGAGGTGCTGTACAAGTAAAATAAATTCATGACAGAGTAATCCTTAATATGTAAAGTAAAAAATAACTAACCAGGAGTGAAAGCTTCCTCTGGTTTGAATAAGTAACTAAACCATAGACACGCTAAGCCTATTAGGGGTATACGACATAATATGAGGAGTGTCTTGTGTCATGTGATACACTAGATGAATGCCCAGGCGTGCATGAGGAAGCCTGGGAAGGTTAGAACCCTAAATTCAAAATGTGTTAGGTGAACCCATGCTTTCATATCCAGAGGGATTTATTCTGGACCTTTTGCTTCATTGAGGAAACATATTTCCTGAAACCTCTGAGCTGTGAAGCCCAGCTTTGTATGTCAGGAATTCTCTGTTTTTAGAGAGTTTCTTTTCAGAGTAGCTTTTCCCTTGAGAAGTTCTAGCAGAGCTTTTGTGGCTTCTTTGTTTTTCTAGATTAGAGTGCAGGTCAGGTCATCCCCAAATTTTGGGGAGAGCCAGCCCCAAAATAACAGATTTAGAGCTAATGGAATCATGCTCATGAAAGAGAAATGAAAGCAAATAGAATCTAGAGGGAATTCCAAACTTTGAAGATTTTCATTAAAATGGACCTTACAGATCATTTATGACTCGCCATTTATTTTATATATTAACTATCCATGACCTAGGGAAAATGAGTGATGAAGGCAAATCCTGGTCCATGTTGGGGAGTGACAACATCAAAACTATACCTCAGATTCTGAAACCATTGATTACCATTCATCGGACCCCATGATAAATATATGCCAAATTCTAGGTGGCAGAATTTTCATCGTGATTAAATTACATTTTTTATATCATTTTCTTATCTTATCAAATACTTTGGACAATCATATGCCATCTCAACTTTCAGGGCAGTACAATATTTTGTCCATTCAGTTGATTCCTAAATTCTATGTAAAGTTCTGCATGCAGATATCTTAGTTACAGAAGCAGTGTTAAGGCCAGGTTCCAGTTTCCATAGTTGCCAGGAGCCCATTTTCATTTCAGTGAGCAGTACATGGATGCAGCTAGTTGCGTGTGTAATGAGGATTAGAAAGGTCAAAACTTTTGTTCCATTAAGTGGTCCTCTGAATAATAGGGGACTTTAATGCCAATTGGCCAGTGGAGGAACATTAGCACAGATATAGAAATGACTTGACACATTATTTAATGTTCTCATCATCCTGGAGCCATGGTTTATTGATATGGTTTCTGGGAACCTCCTCTATATTCCTAGAAAGACTAGGCTCTTGATGAATTAATTAGTAACCATCAACTTGTATTAATTATATAGGTGATCTTGGGGTGGTTTACTGATATGCATGCCAAACCTTGTCCTTCAGACGAGCCCATAGTCCTGGTGGTTGGGACGGGCTGTGCTTGCTAACTGTCCAGGGCTCAGGATCAGTGTGGCTGGAAGGAGGAATTGTTCTGCTTCCCGTATTCCTCAAGAAATAGTCCCTAGAAGGGGAAGCTTTGCAGTGGCAGATGGTAGAGAGATGGCATAGATGAGGATTTTTTTTTTTTAACATCTTTATTGGGGTATAATTGCTTTACAATGGTGCGTTAGTTGCTGCTCTATAACAAAGTGAATCAGTTATACATATACATATGTTCCCATATCTCTTCCCTCTTGCGTCTCCCTCCCTCCCACCCTCCCTATCCCACCCCTCCAGGCAGTCACAAAGCCCTGAGTCGTTCTCCCTGTGCTATGCGGCTGCTTTCCACTAGCTATCTACCTTACGTTTGGTATTGTATATATGTCCATGCCTCTCTCTCGCTTTGTCACAGCTCACCCTTCCCCCTCCCCATATCCTCAAGTCCGTTCTCTAGATGAGGATTTATTAGAGTGAGACTACAGGAAAAAGGGTAAAAAACCTTGCAGCCCAGTTAGGTAAACCACAAATCTAGATATAGTTCCACCAACTTTTGTTTTTTAACAGCTTTATTGAGGTATAATTTACATACTGTAAAATTCACACATTTTAAGTGTACTATTCAAATTATTTTTAATAGATTTATACAGTAATACAACCATTAAGACATGAGGTTATTCAAAAGGCTCTGGATTCCTCTCCTTCCTCAGCCCAACATACTGGGTGGGAGAATCCTCAAAGTGAGATTTTAATTTCTACTGGAGATTAAAGCTAGTGAAACAGTATTTTTAATTTGTGCTTTTTGTCTTCTCCATTAAATTATATTCCCTGCTCTGCATTCAGGTAGAAATTGTAAATCTGTTCTTAGGTTTCTACAGTTCAGGTTTGAATTTATTGTTTATTTGTGCGTGGAATGGGGTTAGAATGGGCAAGAACGACATTATATGTTTAGGAAAGTAAATGCTAGTGTAGTGAGAGATAATAAAGTCTTTATCAAGTCACAAAATCCTATAATTTAGCTTTTTTCTTATGAAACCTGTGATCTTACATATGTTGTTATAAAGATATGAATATAAATTTTAAAACACTCTGGAATCATAGGTTTGCTTTTTCTTTATTTTTGCATCTTTAAATTTTCTGATGATGGCCATTCTGACTGGTGTGCGGTGATACCTCATTGTAGTTTTGATTTGCATTTCTCTAATGATTAGTGATGTTGAGCAGCTTTTTATGTGCTTATTGCACATCTGTATGTCTTCTCTGGAGAGATGTCTATTTAGGACTTCTGCCCATTTTTTGATTGGGTTTATTTTTAAAATATTAATCTTCATGAGCTGTTTATATATTTTGGAGATTAATCCTTTGTTTGCAAATATTTTCTCCCATTCTGAGGGTTGTTTTTTCGTCTTGTTTATAGTTTCCTTTGCTGTGCAAAAGCTTTTAAGTTTCATTAGGTCCCATTTGTTTATTTTTGTTTTAATTTCCATTTCTCTAGGAGGTGGGTCAAAAAGGATCTTGCTGTTATTTATGTCATGGAGTGTTCTGGAATCATAGCTTTTTAAAGTGGCAGGAGGCTAAAGTAATCTTCACATCTATTCTCGGGCCAGTGAAATATTGTCCAGAACATGAGACTGTTGAAGTTTAGAGAGTCTACATTTATTCATTCATTTTTTCATCAATTATTTGAGTGAATTCTGCATTCAAGCCACAGAGTTAACTGTTAGTGAGAATTAAAAAAAAAAAAAAAAAAACAGGTCCCCACTCCTGTCAGCTGAGCTGGCCTGGCTCTCACAGCAATTCATGGTGTTTACCCATTTGGCATACATACTCAATTTCCCGGAATACCTGCATCACATGGAGTCACCATGTGAGGCAAAAACAAGACAACTCCATAATCATGTCTGATGACAGACAAAACAAAAGCACAGCCCAAACCACAAAAATGACAAAGCATGCCTCTTTCCCAGCTTATGGGGAGACTGCTGTCTTTACCAGTGAGCGACTGCTGTTTCTTTACCAATTATAGTTTTAACTTCACATTGCCATTCTTGCCTCCTAAATAAAAACAATTCACATATCCAGTCATCCCATTGCCCTTATTTTCTAACAGCACCCAATCTAGAGCAAAATCACATTTTCTTGCCTCTTCCACAAAACCGTCTAACACAAATCCAAATCCTAAAACAAGCTCCTCTTAAATACCCTCTACTGAGATGCCCGCACCCACAGTTCCACGTGGTAGCTGTCTTTTACTGTATGGGCCAGTAAGTCTGACTTTGCTTGACTACTGATCTGTCCCTTGTGGTCTTTGACTGGGGGTCATTGACAACAGTGCTGGAGGTAAAACAGATGTTGTATCAACTCATATTGACTTTTCTTTCTTGTCAGAGAGACAGACATTATTAACAACTTGCTAATTAGTGGATAATTGCCAATGAAATCAATGCTTTGCCAAAAGGGATTTGACTGTATATGCAGCAGGGGTCTGGAAGCTTCATTGAGGAAACGTCTCTTGAGCTGAGACGTGAGAAGGATAATAAGGGGCTGATGTGAAGGGTCAAGGGAAAGAACCTGAGACTGGAGAAAGTGTTGCTCTGGAGAATCTGAGCTAAGACTAGATGGAATACAGGGTAGGGAGGGATAGGGGCAGATGAGGTAGGTTTTAGAGGTCTGGATGTTGAATGTTTAAGCTTTTCTTCCAAAGAGCAGACAAAAACCATTGAAGGGTCTTGAGGAGGATCATGATATTATCATATCACAGTGCATTGTGCAAAGATTTTTGGATGTTGTATAAAGAAGATATTGGTGAGAATTAACAGTGGATGCGGGGAAACAGTGTAGGAGGTTTATTCAGGTAAGAAATAATGAAAGTGCAGATTACAACAGAGGGTGTAAAGATGGAGAGGTATAGACTCCACCTATAGGTTGGAGGAAGGGAGGAAGGGAGGAGTATTCTGACTTGGGCAACGAAACAGGTGGTGTGGTGTCATTCATTGGCTTGATAAATGCTACATCTACTGACTTCACTAATGTTATAAAACTACTAAATGTTGGAACTAAAACTCACAGAAAGGTTTGTCTTCTGGAGCAAACCTTTCTGCCTTTTACTTTCAACCCTTGTTTGTATTATAAAAAGAAGTAAAAGGGAAGATGTGGAGCTAGGAGACTTCCAGAACAGGTTCATGGATTGGAGTGCAGCAAGCAGAGACACTGTCTTGAAATATAGCATCGTGCTGTACTAATCATTTTTAAAGCCCTTTTTACATTCTGAGATCAATTATTTTAAATCAAACTCTGATTCCCCTGAACAGGAAAGGGTATTTTCTGGAAGTAGGTGAGGGTGGAGGTTGGAGAGAGGAGAATGAGGTTGAGGAAATGTAATTGTATGTATGGAAACTACCTCTCTCCCTCAGATTTCATTAGAATTGGGACTCTGTGGTTTTAAATTAATGAGTCATCCTTTCATTCATTCACTCGACTTTTATCTTCATTCAAAAACATTTCTAGAGTGATTAATTCCCATGTCCTCTGCTAGAAGTTGAAGATAAATAACAATGAGTAATTATTAGGTAATGTAGAGTATGGCCAAGGAGTCAGGAAACCTAGTTTTAGTCTCAGCTCTATTTCTGTTTTTCTGTATGTTTCTTTAAATAATTTATTCTTTCTTTTATTTTACTGACAGTATGGGAGTAAAAAATACATATCCTGATTACCTCATAGGTATCAACCTTTATTCTGAAAAGCAAAAACAAAAAAATGTGTCCCCCCAAACTGATGGGCAACATTAGGGAGGCAGTTGTACACTCTGAGCTTCAGTTTCTTATAAAATGAGGATAATATTATTGCTTTTCTAACATTTTCAGAATAAATAAATGAGATAAGACATGTAAAACTATGTTAAATATGAAATAGTCTAAATCATAAATAGTAGTCATAGTAAATATTAAAACACTAAGAAACCTAAAATATTTATTATTGAAGAAAGTCATAGATTTTAGCATTTTGGACACAGTGGACAAATGTTTTCATTTTGATTTGTAAGATAAATCGATGTCCCTAGGTCTTAGTAGCATGGGATTATGAAAAATTAGAGTAAAATTAATGCCCACAATCTTTCTCCCATGAAAAACTTCATGGTTATAGTCCCTTTTGTACCTATCCATGCCATCTAAAATATGTGGTTTTTTAATGTCTTGAATTCTGTGTTTTGTTCTCTATTCTTTTCCTCCCATTTTTTTCTTGATTTCTGTCTGTGTAGCTCCTAAGAGCAGTGTTTCATCACAGCTGTCTCTAAGAGAGAGCTGCTTCCCAGCCCAACTTCTATATCCTCGTGTCACACAGCTGCATAAAAACACCCTTCATGTGCCAATTATCACCACTTTCCAAGTAGTGTTCCAGGCAGATGTGCTTTGTCACTCGTGTCCCAAATTAATATTGCTTTGGCCACAAATCGCTTCATAGTGTCTTAAACCATTTCATGGCACAATTTCCATAACCATCTGGTTAAATCATCTGAGGAAAATACATGAAATTCTCTGAACCTCAGCTTCCTATAAAATGGACATAATGCTTCACTGGATTTTTCTGAGAAATCAGAGAGGATATGTCCGAAAGGACCTTGCACAGTGCTTTGTAAAGTAACTGATTTATAGAATGAATGCAATGAAAATGTTTGCCCCAGGTGGACTAAAGAAAACAAGAGAGATTTCTTTTGAGAAATGTTGGCAAATGTGATCACTAGAATTCGTTTTAGAAGCTGTATAGCGCTTGATTACCTGAGGCATCAGGGTGGGTTTATGTCCTCCATCACAAGATTGCATGTAATGTTTGGCAATGCATTGTATTCTGCTATATCTGCAGTTTATTTTGGGAAAGAGTTTGTATGGGGAGTTCTATTAAAGTAAGCAGTATTGAATTTTTCCTTCAATTCCTCTAGGCCCTGCCTGCTTTATTATTGGCTTACTTATTTATTTATTTTTCAGATCATCATGTGAACAATGATGAAAGTAAAAATCATTCATTGAAAACAGAATGCAGATGTTTGGGGAGTGGGTTGTTGTCTTAGGGCATATAATTCACTTACTTCTTCTGGTTATAAAGTTCTATTTCATTTGCAAGTATTTTGCCTTGAGAGTCACTCTTCTGTTTGTATGTATGTGTGTGTTTTCTTTAGAAATGATGATAAAGAAATAAGCTTCATAGTATTACTTGATCCAGTCTGGTTCATGTTGTAATTCTCACTTTGGCTAAAAAGGAAAGAAAATGGTGGTAAAAGTCCTTTTGCTAAACATTTAAAAACCCAATATAAATCTAAAGTGAAGATTATATGCAAGAAATGAATTGCAGCAATCTTCAGTTGAAAACAATAAAATCAACAATGAAAGTTGCTAGTTACCAAGCCCCATAGCATAGGCAAAATTCCTAGTGGTCTAGAATTAATGTAGTAAATATCCTGATTCAAATAATCTCATTATTAATGACATAATTTTATTAATGAACTGGTAGAATGAACACTTTTAGGGGGAATGAACTCATTTCTAGTTCAGAGGTTAGAGAAGGTTCAGGAGCTTTGTCTATGCTCAACTGTCAAAGATTTGTGCTCTATGTAGAGATTATCTTCACAGAAAATTTTTGCTCAAATTGAACAGAGAAAAGGGCAAGACAGACTGTATTCCATAAAGAACCTCTACTACAAAGCAATTAAAAATACTGAATAAATATGTGAAGTATCTTTTCAAATGCATTGCTGAGCTGGCAAGAATTCAAGGGAGATCCTCAGAAGCCAAAAGCAAAAAGGAAGCTGAAATCTGTAGATGTAAGACTACAGTTCTAGAGCTGTTTTGATTTGCCCCAAGATACCTTCTCATCATGGATGTCTGTGAACTTCTATTTTGATGACAATAGGGGCATGAGGGAAAGGGAAGAAAGCTTAGAGCCGATGTTAGGTGGGGAACATGAAAATAAACCTCCGCCCTGCTGCAAAAAGCTGGGACCCTCAAGGTGTGCAGAGAATGGGTAACACAAAAAGTTTTTTGTTTCAAAACTTGGCAATGGATAGAGGGAAAGAGTAGAATTTCCCTTTGGCACTTGTAACCACAATCCAGCCCTTCCATGGGTTAGTTAGTAGGTCAAATATCTATTAACAGTCCATTCCCCAAAACATTCAAGCTTAAAATGTAGTTTAAAGATGTCCACAAGATAATTACAGAAGCAGAACCATCACCAAAAGACCAAAGGAGTCCAGGAGCCAGTCTCATGTGTTCCAGATAAGACTTACTATTCACATTCTCTTTATATCATTGACAGGAGTAATGAGATCCATTGTACCCATCATCATGTTCAAGCCAGGCCCACAGCAACTTAGATGTCCCAGGTCATCCCTTATCCAGTTAGACTTCATGCACAGTGAGGTTCTTCCCCTGTGGCACTCTACTCTCCCCCTCCCCTATCTCTCTTATTTATTAAAATAGCAGTTATTACCATCTGATGTACATTTTGCTTATATATTTGTATGTTACCCCCACTGAAATCTAAATTTCCTGAGGGTAGTGCATTTTATTTTTTCTTCACTACTTTATCTCTGGTGCCTAGAACAGTAGCTGGTACATAGGGGATTTTCAATAAATATTTTTTAAATGAGTAAAGAAATAGACATTCTGGAAATAAAATATGTAATGATTAAAAGTGTGAGATAGATTTAAACTGCAGATTAGATACAAGTAAAGAAAGTATTAACAAACGATGGTAAAAACTGAGGAAATTATCCAGACCAGCAGAGACAGAGAACAGAATGGAAAACATGAGATTAAGAGATACAAAGAGCCACAGCAATCAGACAAGAAAAAGAAATAAAAGGTATCCAAATTGGAAGGGAAGAGATAAAACTGTCACTATTTGCAGATGACATAATCCCCCATATAAAGAACTCTAAAGACTCCACACACAAAGTATTAGAACTAATAAATGATTTTAGCAATGTAGCAGGATACAAGATTAATATATAGAAATGTTGCATTTCTGTACACCAATAATGAAATATCAGAGAAAGTAAAAAAAAAAATCTCGTTTAAAATTGCATCAAAACAAAGCAAAACAAACAAAAAAAGCACTCTAGGAATAAACTTAACCAAGGAGACAAAAGACCTATATGTTGAAAACTATCAAGGAAATTGAAGACAATTCAAAGAAATGGAAAGCTATCCCATGCTCTTGTGTTGGAAGAATTGATATTGTTAAAATAGACTTACCACTCAAAGCAATCTACAGATTTAATGCAATTCCTATGAAAATACCTATGGCATTTTTTCAGAGAACTAGAATAAATAATTGTAAAACTTCTATGAAACCACAAAAGGCCCAGAATTGCCAAAGCAACCCTGAGAAAAAAGAACAAAGCTGGAGGTATAAACCTTTAAGACTTCAGACTATACTACAAAGACACAGTGATGAAAAAAAACATGGTGTTGGCACAAAAACAGACACATAGATCAGTGGAAGAGAACAGAGATCCCAGAAATAAACCCACACACTTACAGTCAATTAATCTATGACAAAGAGGCAAGAATTTACACAGAAAAAAGGAGAGTCTCTTCAACAAGTGATATTAGGAAAGCTGGACATCTACATGCAAAAGAATGAAATTGGAACATTCCCTCACACCATATACAAAAATAAACTCAAAATGGTGTAAAGTCCTAAATGTAAGACACGACACCATAAAACTCCTTGAAGAGAACATAGGTGAAAATTCTTTGACATAAATGGTAGTGTTATTTTCTTAGGTCAGCCTCCCAAGGCAAAAGACATGAAAGTAAAAATAAACAAACGTGACCTAATCAAACTGAAAAGCTTTTGCACAGAAAAGGAAACCATCAACAAAGCTGAAAGACAACCTACAGACTGGCAGAAAATATATGCAAATGATGTGACTGACAAGGAGTTAATATCCAAAATATGTGAACAGCTTATACAGCTCAGTATCAGTAAAACAAACCAATCATAAAATGGGCAGAAGAGCTAAATAGACATTTTTCTAAAGAAGACATACAGGTGGCCAACAGGCACATAAAAAGATGCTCGACATCGCTAATTATTAGAGAAATGCAAATGAAAACCACAATCAGGTATCACCTCACACTGGTCAGAATGGCTATTATCAAAAAGTTATCAAAAAGTTAATAAATGCTATAGAAGATGTGGAGAAAAGGGAACCCTTGTACCCTGTTGGTAGGGATGTAATTTGGTGCAGCTGCTATGGAAAATAGTATGGGGTCTCCTCAAAAAACTAAAAACAGAACTACCATCTGATCCAGCAATTCCACTCCTGGGTAAATACCCAGAAAAAATGAAAACTCTAATTCTAAAAGATACATGCAGCCAATGTTCAGAGCAGCACTGTTTATAAGAGCCAAGAAATGGAAGCAACCAAAGTGTCCAGCAACAGATGAGTAGATTAAAAAGATGTGATAACTATATACACACACACACACACACACACACACACAATGGAATATTACTCAACGTAAAAAAGAATGAGATATTGCCATTTGCAACAACATGGATGGACCTAGAGAATATTATGCTTAGTGAAATAAGTCAGAGAAACATAAATGCTATATGATATCCCTTGTATATAGAATCTAAAAAATAATACAAATGAGTCTATCTGCAAAACAGAAACAGATTGCCAAAGAAAACAAACTTATGGTTACTGAAGGGGAGAGGTTGGTGGGAGGGACAAATTACGAGTATGAGATTAACAAATACAACTACTATACTTAAAATAGATAAACAATAAGGATTATAGCACAGAGAATTACACCCAAAATCTTGTAGTAATCTATAATAGAATATAACCTACCCCCCCCAAAAAAAGAGTGTATCACTATGCTATTTTCCTGAAACTAACACAATATTGTAAATAAACTATACTTCAATAGAAAGTAGAGATATAAAGATGTCTGTTTAAATAGGGAATGTCAGTATTTGAAAAGAAGAGCAGTTTCCTTCCTTGCGAAGTTCTAAATTAAATCGTTGGTTATTTTTTTTGAAGCAGTGAATAGAAGATTCTGAATTATGAGAGATAGATACAAGTCAAAGGGATTTTCAACAAACTTCCTTTTGTTTTCTGTTGGATTGACCAAAATGTTCATTCATTTTTCCCTGTAAGCTGGCTCTAGTAGCGCTTAGTTGTCTTTAACTTCATTCAAAACGATTTTGTTAGATTGTATGTGACAGCTATCATATCAGTGTGCATTTAAAATTTGACAAAATTAAAAAAAGAAAGTGGTCTATCTTCTATGATGAATTCTTGACTAAATTCCAGAAAATATCATTCATATCACCAATTATAGATATTGGTAGGGCCCATGGTAGAGACCCTCATCTTGGTAAATCTCAGAGTTGAGAGCTGGTCCAGGCGTTCCTGTGGCGGCTCCATGGGCTCTTCCTCAGCCTATGGGCCTTCCCATGAGTTCTAGACTCTTCCTTGAGCTCATCTCTCAGCTCTGCGGGTCCCTCTGCTCCCCCATTAGCAGTTCACCACTTTTCACTTAATTGACAACTTTTCCCTGCTGCATTTTCTGACGTGGCCTCTCACTTCTGTATGAACCCTGACAGATACAGGGCATTGCAGACTTTGAATTTTTATATTTTACTGGTGGATTCACTCTTTTCATCCTTATATCTGGGGATTTTTTTTTTTTGCTTTATAGGCAAAGATATTACTTAATAATATCATTAGTTATTACCCACATTGGTTTCTTAGTTACTTTTTGATTCAGATTCTTTTCTATAATTATTTCACAAGTCTAAATGGTCCAGACCTTTGAATCTTCAGCAGAGGTTTGCAACTTTTTCTGTAAATATTTTAGGCACAGACATACATAGTGTCTATCACATGCTCTTCTTTGTTTTCCCTTAAAACCCCTTCTACAATGTATATGTTTATCAAATCATCACGTTGTATACTTTAATTATATACAATTACACTTGTTAATTATTTCTCAATAGAGTTAAAAAAAATCAAAGCTATTTTAGTTATGGTCCATACAAAAACAGTCCATGGGCTGGATTGGGCATGCACTGTAGTTTGCTGACCCTGTTTTAGGTGGTAAAGTCAGAGAGAAGCTGGTCTGTGGTCGGGTCCACAGACATGACTAAGTCACTGCTTTCCTGAGACGAGAAGACCTACTTCCTTCATCTATGCTGCACTTAGATGATTGACGGATTGACACCCACTTATAACTTCTGTTTGTAGTACTGAGAAGAAGGTTTGTCACTTACGTAAAAATTACAAAGTAGCAAACCTGCAAAATTGCCCATGACTTAAAACGGGACATAAAGACACTGAAGAATATCCCGTTCTTAAGTTTCTTCTTCTTGTAACCTTATATTGCGAACATCCTGGCAATGACACGATCTAAGCCTTTTGGTACCAGATTGTCAAATTAACAGCATATCAAGTCCAATTTTCTTCACTGAAAAAGGAAGGCTTGTCACAAGGTAAATTGCTCCTCAGACTTTAGGACAGGATTTTCCACCCCTGGCACAAGTACCCTTAGACATTTGTTCTGACATCTCTTACAGTGCTTAGCACTGCTTTTTAATTATTCACTAAAAATGTTTGTCTATCCTCACAAAGTTTCTTGATGACATATACTCTGTCTTACTCATCTTTGTATTCTCAGATTTAGCATTTGTAATTTGTGTATGTGTGTGTGTGTATGTGCGTGTGTTAATAAAGAAGTGACTGTTGCTCTTAAAATATTTAGCATAGGGAAGGATTCGAAGAAAGAAACCAGGGAGAAAATGGGATTGTGTCTTTGTAGAAGCCTTGTTTCCAAAGGTATGTGGCTTTCGATACATATTCAATCACTTTGGTAGGAATTTATTTGTGTAACATAATATAACTAAAGGGCTGGCAAATTTTTTTGTAGGAAGCTGGATGATAAGTATTTTAGACTTTGTAGTCATATAGTCTCTGTCATAACTGCTCTAGTCTATGCTGTTAGGGTAAAAGCAGACAGATGATATGTAAATGAATGGATGTGGCTATGTTCCAATAAAATCTATTTGCAAAAAGAGGCAGCATGTTGAATTTAGCCCCTAGATTGTATTTGCTAATTTCTGTTCTAGAGAGAAGGACGGGAGGGAAGCCACTCACTTCTGCCACATGGTTGATGTATAACATATACAACATTCTGGAGTTCAGGGGTCTTTCTTCAATGGTGTTGTGAGGGCCTAGACATTGAATTATGCCTCATACTGTCTCCAGTTCTCTACCTCTTTTGTACCAGGCCCAACCAGCACCATTTACTAACCTGTTTTTAACATGTTAAAGTCAAGATTCACCTTTTATCTAGGAAATAGCTAAGCAATTTGAGAATTCAAATTTAAGTAGGTTCTAGTGTGCCGTTTTGTTAGCCATTGCCTCTTCCTCCTACAATCAGGTATTGTATACCTTTCTACTCTGAGAACAATACTTTTAACCAATATTAGTATAAAGGATTATCAAAACAAATAAAGTAGGCCCTGATTAGCCCTTGGGGAAGTTTTTTCGATTTTAGTTTCATAGAAAAAAGTTTAAGAGTGTGGAATTTGGAGTTGTCCATATCTGGGTTAAACTCCTGGCTCTGCCATTTACTAGAATAAGACCTGCCCAAATTACTTCACCTCTTTAAATCTCAGCTACTCCATCTGTAAAAGAGGGACAGTGTGGTGCCTTATCATTAGGTTGTTGTGAATACCACAGGAAATTATTCTTGGAAAGCACTTAGCACAGTACCTGGTCTGTAAGAAGAGCTTGGTAATTGTCACCTATTATCATTACCAATGGTATATCATTAAAGTACCAAACAGGCTCTTGTTGGTATGTTCATGCTTTCAAGACTATAACAGTTTGAAATTATAAGTGTTTTTTCTGGATAGATTGTTACATAAAATCGGTCTCTCTTCCAGGAAAATGTCAGCTTATAGTTGACAAATGAAAAAATTCTGATAGCGCTGTCAAAGATTGGAAGAGAAATTTATTATGTATGGGCAAAAAGTGTCCATAGACCAAATGACTAAGTCAAATATACTAGTAGTCTTTAACCTTCTTGAAGAACTGATTATTTTGCAGCAGAGTAACTTTTGTCCATCCTGATGTTGTTGGTTTGTTTCATGCGTTTTCTAAGCATAAGTAATGTAAGACATTCAATTAGTTTTGGAGAAATGCGCAAATCTGAAACTGAATGTAATCTATAAATTATCAGTGCCCATGGAACATAGATTTTTCTTTACTTTCAAAGTCCATTACCCAATGGAGCCTATTTGTTTTTCTCTCGCCGTTTAGATAATATCCTAAAAGAATGGCTCTATGAGGCTTCCCTGGTGGCGCAGTGGTTGAGAGTCCGCCTGCCGATGCGGGGGACCTGGGTTCGTGCCCCGGTCTGGGAGGATCCCACGTGCCGCGGAGCGGCTGGGCCCGTGAGCCATGGCCACTGAGCCTGCGCGTCCGGAGCCTGTGCTCCGCAACGGGAGAGGCCACAACAGTGAGAGGCCCGCGTACTGCAAAAAAAAAAAATAAAAAAGGATGGCTCTATGGACTTTTGTTTCTAATCTTCAGTGTATATAATACACATGCCCAAATCATATACACATATCTGTCTGAAATGGTTTAATGTGTCTGTACTTAATCTGCTAGAATTACAAGTTATCATGTGTGTATAAAATGTATGTATATTTTCATATAGCCAAGTGAAACATCTTGAAAGGGAGAGAAAGAAGGAAAGGAGAATTACAACTACAAGGTACTTTTTGGTGGGCTAGGAGTGGAGGAGAATCTACTAACATCTCTCTTAAAATAAGGTTTTTATCCTTACATGATAAAATTCTGCTTTATATTTTGACATTATCTTTTCTCTTACAGTGTCTATTCCTTCATCTACGTTAATCTCATACAGATAGTGATGATAGTAGGAATGTGTGTAGGAATCTTACCAGAGTGTCATGTAAAACTAACAGCTACCCTACTCAACTATTGCTGTTAACTAGTTTCTTCAGTCTCAGTTTATTCTCTAAGAATCAGAAGTAAATATATGTCTTGTTGTAATATTACATATTTCTCTTGGTATAAAATTGGAAGATCAGGTAAAATTCATTGTATCTGGGATAAATAATCATAGTAACAAGAACATATCCCATAGAAACTAAATGAGATGTAAACCAAGTACAGTAATGAACCTCTGATGGCAGGGAGTTGCAAAGAAAACAGAAGTTTTAAACATTCAAGTGTGGAAATCTCTAGCGAGAACAAAGCCTACATTGTAAGAAATACCAAACCATAGGATATAAATGTTACATAAAAAAATGCAAACAGTCTAAGTAGAATGAACAAATCTTTCTGAGAAAATGAGTGAGGCAGCAGGCAGAGATGGGACAGTCATGCAATTCTGCATAGTGTCCATTGAAGGAAGCTGTTGAGAAGATGGGAAGTAGGAATGGTCTCTGTGATCAGTGTTTGTAAGAGACACTACAGTACATTCATTCAAAATAAAAATGGGGCTCTTTGCTCAGAGTGTGTGGAAGTTGTGCCAGTGTCAAAAGACTTAAATCTAAAGGGAGTGTGATAGGCATCAACTATCGATGATAACTTTTCTCAATTTGTCCATCATTTAACAATAGAACACCCAATCACCTAAAGGGTGACATGTCGACAAACTTTAAGCTTTTCCAGAATATATAATCTTTCCCCTTGCAGACCACAAATTAAATCATTGCTAAATACGCCAGCCCCATATTCACACTCTGAATGTTTATTATTCACACATACAAATAATATTCTCAATCCACATTGTTATTAAGTAATAGATATACTATTTTATAAACTGTCATATCATTAAATAATATATAGATTTATTATTTAAAAATAAGAGTAGCACTCACATACAGTCAGGTGCTTAGAGATGGTTACTTCCTTTCAAAAATTAGAGGGAAAAGCTTTTTTAAAATGGCTCATTTTCTCTAATAGCGCAATCCTCAGGTACATAATTTACCAGCTTCATGGAGAATGAAAGGTTCCAGCGAACCTGTACTGCAAATAATTGGGGAAGAGAGAAAAATGGGTATGGAACATGTTTCAGGCAATGCAAGCCAAGTCCCCTAACATCCTATGAGAAATGGAAGTAAAGAATGCAACTTAGTTTAAAGTATTTTAATGTTATACCATGTAAGAACTAAACCACAAAGAGGTTCATGTTTATTGGGTTTTAAATGTGTTGAAGTTGTAGAATTTACCAGAGATTGTGCAACATGTGCTTTCATCTATTTTTATCAATCTGTTTTAAGGGAAACCGAAAGCGACAGAAAAGTATATTCTGTAGAATGTACACAATGAAGTGGCATCTAAAACACCCTTAACAATGCAAAGGGAGAGAGCATTTAAAGCTTATCTGGAATTTTCACTTACTTTGACCGTATCCTATTTCTTTAAAAATTGTTCTATCCTGACAACTGAGGTTCTATAATAACATCCTTTTACTTCATGGGCATTGTACAGTGGAGGTCCAAAGGGAATTTTTCCTCGAGAACTGTATTAGTTTGCTAAGGCTGCCATAACAAAATGCCACAGACTGGGTGGCTTAAATAACAGGAATTTATTGTCTCCCAGTTAAGAAAGCTAGAAAGTCCAAGGTCAAGGTGTCCACAGATTTAATTTCTTCTGAGGCCTCTCCCCTTGGCTTGCAGATGGCTGCCTTCTCCCTGTGTCCTTACATGGTCTATCCTCTGTGCAGTTGCATCCATGGTGCCTTATCTGTGTGTCCTAATTATATATAAGGACACCAGTTAGATTAGATTAGGGCGCATCTGAATTGCCTCATTTGAACTTGGTCACCTCTTTAAAAGCTCTGTCTCCAAATACAGCCACATTCTGAGGTACTGGGTTAGGGCTTCAACATATGAATTGGTGTTCGGGTAGCAGAAGTACAATTCAGTCCATAACAAGAGCCAACAGTACCTGACAGCAATCATGAGTTTTGCTGGAGAGAGAAAGGGAAATTCAGGTCTCAGCAATTTTTTAAGCCAGAGTCTCATGCTCTGTGAATCTCCTCCAGAGTAAAAGCCTCCCCAGCAGGCAGCACTCTGTATTTTCAGCATCCCTCCTGTTGGAATTATTACTCTATACTCAGATGCCATCAGGAAGTTGCCAATGCTCATAGGTACACGTTTTCATGATGCAAAACAATTGATTTAAAAGTGAACTGTTCAGTCAAACGTTTATGAGTATATGGCTCTTGACAAAGAATAAAATTAAGTAAAACCTGAGGTGATCCAATACATGCTGTCTTCCCCCGGTATATTTTCATGTTTTGTTTCTCCAAGTAGAGTGGAAGACAATTTATATAGAAAAATTTTGTACAATTAAATGGAAATAAATATTTATACATGAAGGATTCAGGTAGTATTTATTCTTTTCCAACCTCTTGAATTATAAGTTGTGAATTTTACTTTTGTTTTTTTCTATTATTGAATAACTACTTAGTTTTTTAGAAGACCAGAACATTTCTGGATGTGTCCCATAATATTTCCTGCAGAAGAGTCGATACTATTTTATATATACTGTATTTACAAATTTACAAGTTTATATTTGGTATAGATTTTTTTTCAGGAAGTCATTTTATGCTTTGTTACCTTTAAAGGTACAGGAAAATCTGTGATTGTACATTCCCACTGGCCATCCCTACTTGCGTTTGCTTCTCAAGAATAGAAAATTTCTGCCTCCAAATGTATAAGGCAATAGCTCTCCCTCTCTCATCTCTTGACTCTGAGCCAAAGGATTCTTTCCAAATGTCTTTCACATACTCTTAGCATTGAGAATAGTGTCCTTCACTGTCATATCCAGTTTTCTAGGTTTGGTGTTTATAAAGAAATCAGAAACTATAGATGCTTCTCATTGTTATATGTTGAAATCCAATAGATAATTTGTAAGTCATGGCCCTCTATGATTGAGGGATTCTCCCCCATGAACTTAGAGTGGTAGTTAAACCTTCAGATACACTTTATGTCTGCAGCCCGTGAAGTCACAATTGGGCTCCCCCAGGCAGAGAGTTCTTGCTCCTCCCTTGGCTGGCCTCAACCTAGCTGTTAAATCAAGACCTTCCCACCTACACCAGGCCTTCCTCCTCACTCTTGATCCTGACCTCCTGTCTCATTCATTCTCCGTGTAGTGAGTTCCCCGATCTTTGGTTATTCATGACCGATTTAATAACTATTGCCAGTTACACATACCACCTATACCATTATTTACTTAATAGGTTTTTTTTTCCTAAATAGTTGTTTGACTTAATACGTTTATTTATGAAGGCAACTTTATGTCACTAGCACACATTTAAAAATCTATACCATTTGACATTGATGGAAAGTAAATATAAAAATTCACATAATGGGAATGAAGTGTTAGGGAAATTCTTAGGGCTTACCATGCGCCAGGCTCTGTGTTGGTATCTTCACTACATCTGGGGTGTAGCTTCACTACATCTCCTCACTGATTGCTTCATTTGGAATCACAACTTCCAAATGAAACATACAAACAAATTCCTTTATAATGAGAATATTTGTTGTGGGCTTACCATGCACCAGACACTGGACATAAGGTAAAAGCCAAGACAAACAAGGTCTATGTGCTTGTGGCCCATTGAGGGAGAGAAATAAAAAAGATTAAAAAATAAGTGAGCCCCCAAAAGATCAGAAAGTAGTAAGTGCTTTAAAAAATAGAGAGGGTATTGAGATAAGGAGTGATTAAGACATTGGTACCATTATTAAATATTTTCTTTCTACAGTTGAGGAAAGTAAAAGTTAAGTGTATAAAGTAACCTACCAAAGGTCACACAAGTAGTGAACAGTGGAGCCAGGCTTCCTCCAGGCCCCCTGAAAATGAACATGGGCATCTCATTCACCAGAGGGAATCCCAACATGGCACTCATTGCCTTGGCCCACATAAATGCCTGTTCCTGTCTTGTTTTCTGGAATAAGCTGAGAGTACTAAAAGGAGCACTTAAAACCCTTCACGTCCTTTAGCCTTTTTTTTTTCTTCCTTATTCTCTCACATGCGTGTTTTATTCATTTTCCAGTTAACCAAGAAAAATAGCAGTCCTCATAAAATGATGAATGCCAAAATAGAGATTTTTGTGGACTCTGCAAGCAAATAAGGGAATCATACATTTCAGTTGGGTAAATGCAACAACTAAGCATTAAAGTTATAAATTGTGATGATTGTGGCGCTACAGAATGGCATCCTTTTTGCTTCTGTTGTCATTAGCTTAGGTAAATGATGGCTGCTCTTAGCATAGCAAGTGATGACATTCTGCAAGGCAGGAATTCCACCACATATTGTTATTTATATGTATGGTTAAGTTCTTTTTTAAAATTGTAATGCAGTGGTTAACCAGATTATGCTGAAGCATCATTCAGGATAGGAAAGGTACTTTATCAGTGGAGCGTGGGATTTTTAGGTCTGAGGATAGCGCCATCTTCTGGTGATTAACAGTACTTTTTCCCCTTAATATGTTTTCTATTTTCTATTCAAATGGAAATATAATACAGAACTTGTCCTGGAAATCCAATTTTAAAAAATTTCAAGTTGAACAGTAGAACATAAATTATCATGAAGTGAGGTTTTGGTAAGATAAATTCCTCTCTAATTCTGATGTGTATGAAATTTGAGTGTACTCTAAAATACTCTGAAAACAAGATAAAGCAAGTGTGTGTAGAGTGTCTTAATATTAAAGTAATTGCTTGTAAATATTTCCATCATTGATGGAATGTGTTTTTAATCCACAAGCAATCTTGAAAATGTTTTGAGGTTTGCACACCCTTATCAGGAAATGGTTAACAGTCGCTGTTATTTCCTAAAAATGAGCATGTTGATTACTTTGGATCATTTTCATTTTTCTTCCCAGCTTCTCATCCTCTCTTCCTACGACTTAAACCTAATGTGCACACAGGCTGTACGTGGTTTATTCCCAGGCTCCTTTCATTGGCGCCTCCATGTAATGGCTTTGCCTGGAGCCCTTTCCATGAAATGACACGCTGAGCTGGCCTCTCATGGCAGCTTTATAACCAAAATAACATTTCCATGCTTTTCCTGATATCAAATGGATATCGAGACTGAAAAATGTGAAGATACCAAATTTCAGTTCTGGGCTCACATTCAAATCCATTTACTTTGAACCGACCACAAACTGAATCTGATGTTCATTTTCACGAGTAATTGTTAAAAAGCCAAATTTAGGCAGATTGCCTTAGAAATAATATTTATTTAATAGAAGAAGTAACATAAGGCGATTTTGCCTCAGCCCTGATTTTTTTAAAAAGTGAATACAAATATAATAACTTCTTTTGTGCATAAAAGCAGTGATGTACACAGAATTAAATCTCTGTGTTTATGCAATTTTTAGGAAATTGTAATATATAAGTTGTAAACACGTTAGCTTAGCTGTCAAAGACACAACCAGTTCTTAACACAGATATAGTAAAGACGTTACATAGTCTTAAACAGCCATCCTTCTGTGACCCACTTGCCATACCTAATAATGATATGGAAATTTAAGTTTTTAAAAGAAGTACTTTTTGTGAAGCCAAGTGCTGAAATGGTGACCATTTTGCAGACTGGCCTTAGAATGAATGTGCAACTAACGCCATCTAGTGGTCATATGCAGGAGACAAGCGCAAAATAGAAGGTTTCCAGGTCCAGTTAGGAGTAGCTCTCTTCTGTTGTTTCCTAAGATAAACTGTCAACTGAGATGAAATATTAAGACTGTAATCTGTATCTTCTTTTTAATCATTTACAAAGTAAATGAAAATTTTTATAGACCAAGATATATTAAAATTTATCTCTAATAGTACTACATTAATATATATATTTTCCCAGTTTTGAGACATAATTGACATACAGCACTGTAAGTGTAAGGTGTACAGAATAATGATTCGACTTGCATGTGTCATGAAATGATTACCACAGTAAGTTTAGTCAACATCAGTCATCTCATATAGGTTCAAAGTTAAAGAAAAAGAAAAAAATTTCCTTGTGATGAGAACGCTTAGGACTTATCTCTTGATAATTTCATATGTAACATACAATGGTGTTAATAATATTAATCATGTTTTACATTAATCACTATTATTTCTTTATCTTATAACTGGAAGCTTGTACCTTTGACCACCTATGATTTTATTATTTGTTATCTCCTTGTGTCACTTCCACTATAAAACCGTCCCTGATTTCTCCCAGCAAAGCTAGTCATTTCTCACTCTTAGCTGCCATTGTATGTAATTACTCTATGGGAATGGAATGCTGTAGAGAAAAATAGTGGACTTTGGAGTCAGGTGGGCCTGGGTTCTAATGCCTCTCTAGCTGTGTGACTGGAGGCAAGGCACACAACCTCTCTGAGCTTCAGCTACTCTGTTTTTACTATGACAAAGCCATGATCATAATCCACAGCAGGTTGTTGTTAACATGGCAGGGGCTCATGTGAGACCTGGGAGGGTTGTGAATGGTAGCTATTTTTATAGTTACTTCGCATCAACTCTTATTAAAGAACTAAAACGTTAGTATTTGTTCATAGTCTTTTTTTTGTTGTTGTTGTTTTCCCCAAATCAGCTGTGAATCCCTTGAGGGGGAAAGCTGCCTTAGCCATCTCGGTCGTAGATGTCTAGTGGCCTGCCTGGCACAGGGTAAATGTCTGTAGAATGCATGCATCTCATTCCATCTTGCCAACCAGGCTGTAGTTTCACATGGTTAGGGATTGGGGATGAGACTTCTCTGTACTCCTTATCATTTGTAGCACAGAGCTTAGAGTACCTGATTAGCATGTGAATGATGAATTTTGATTGATGTGCTAAAAATTATGTGCTGTCCACTTAGTTATTCAGCTAAGTATTAATGTCATTCAGCTAATTCGTGAAGTTCTACTTCAAGTATGTATTGAACGTCAATCCCAATTTTTTTTTTCCATTTTCCATTTCCCATAAAATTTCAACTCCTTGTTTCTATTGTTGATCGCTTAATCATCATGAATAGTATTACTATTAAAACTGTACGAAATTCATCTGTGAAAAGCAATACAGTTATTTTTTGTGATCTTTACCTCCCAAATGTTGAAATGTCCTATGTGGTTTACTTGCAAAAAAGTGAGTATCTCCCTGGTTGAAATAAGATGGACAAGGCTTATTGTCGACTTGTGGCACTTGACTTTAAATTTCTTTGGGGAGATAGCCTCATCCACCAGAGGGCAGACAGCAGAAGCAAGAAGAACAACAGTCCTGCAGCCTGTGGAAGGAAAAGCACATTCACAGAAAGATAAACAAAATGAAAAGGCAGAGGACTATGTACTAGATGAAGGAACAAGATAAAACCCCAGAAAAACAACTAAATGAAGTGGAAATGGGCAACCTTCCAGACAAAGAATTCAGAATAATGATAGTGAAGATGATCCAGGACCTTGGAAAAAGAATGGAGGCTAAGATCGAGAAGATGCAAGAAATGTTTAACAAAGACATCAGAAGAATTAAAGAACAAACACCTAGAAGAATTAAAGACCAAACAGACAGAGATGAACAATACAATAACTGTAATGAAAAATACACTAGAAGGAAGCAATAGCAGAATAACTGAGGCAGAAGAATGGATAAGTGACCTGGAAGACAGAATGGTGGAATTCACTGCTGTGGAACAGAATAAAGAAAAAAGAATGAAAAGAAATGAAGACAGCCTAAGAGACCTCTGGGACAGCATTAAATACACCAACATTCGCATTATAGGGGTCCCAGAAAGAGAAGAGAGGAGAAAGGACCTGAGAAAATATTTTAAGAGATTATAGTAGAAAACTTCCCTGACATGGGAAAGGAAATAGCCACCCAAGTCCAGGAAGTGCAGAGAGTCCCAGGCAGGATAAACCCAAGGAGAAACACACAGAGACACATACTAATCAAATTGACAAAAATTAAAGACAAAGAAAAATTATTAAAAGCAACAAGGGAAAAATGGCAAACAACATACAAGGGAACTCCGATAAGGTTAATAGCTGATTTTTCAGCAGAAACTCTACAAGCTAGACGGGAGTGGCACGATATATTGAAAGTGATGAAAGGGAAGAACCTATAACCAAGATGACTCTACCTGGCAAGGATCTCATTCAGATTTGACAGAGATATCAAAAGGCTTACAGACAAGCAAAAGCTAAGGGAATTCAGCACCACCAAACCCGCTCTATAACAAATGCTAAAGGAACTTCTCTAAGTGGGAAACACAAGAGAAGAAAGGACTTACAAAAGCAAACCCAAAACAATTAAGAAAATTGTCATAGGAACATACATATTGATAATTACCTTAAATGTGAATGGATTAAATAATCCAATCAAAAGACACAGGCTTGATGAATGGATGCAAAACCATGACCCATATGTATGCTGTCTACAAGAGACCAACTTCAGACCTAGGGACACATACAGACTGAAAGTGAAAGGGATGGAAAAAGATATTCCATGCAAATGGAAATCAAAAGAAAGCTGAGTAGCAATACTCATACAGATAAAATAGACTTTAAAATAAAGAATGTTACAAGAGACAAGGATGGACACTACATAATGATCAATGGATCAATCTAAGAAGAAGATACAACAATTATAAATATATATGCATCCAACATAGGAACACCTTAATACATAAGGCAACTGCTAACAGCTATAGAAGAGGAAATAGACAGTAACACAATAATAGTGGGGACTTTAACACCTCACTTACATCAATGGACAGATCATCCAGACAGAAAATTAATAAGGAAACACAGCTTTAAATGACACAATAGACCAGATAGATTTAATTGATATTTATAGGACATTCCATCCGAAAACAGCAGATCACACTTTCTTCTCAAGTGCACACAGATAATTCTCCAGGATAGATCACATCTTGGGTCACAAATCAAGCCTTGGTAAATTTAAGAAAATTGAAATCACATCAAGCATCTTTTCTGACCACAATGCTGTAAGATTAGAAATAAATTACAGGGAGAAAAAATCCATAAAAATCACAAACACATGGAGGCTAAACAATGCGTTACTAAATAACCAAGAGATCACTGAAGAAATCAAAGGGGAAATCAAAAAATACCTAGAGACAAATGACAATGACAACAGGATGATCCAAAACCTATGAGATGCGGCAAAAGCCGTTCTAAAAGGGAAGTTTATAACAATACAATCCTACCTCAAGAAACAAGAAAAATCTCAAGATAGTCTAACCTTACACCTAAAGGAACTAGAGAAAGAAAAACAAAATCTAAAGGTAGTAGAAGGAAAGAAATCACAAAGATCAGAGGAGAAATAAATGAAATAGAAACAAAACAATAGCATAGATCAATAAAACTAAAAGCTGGTTCTTTGACAAGATAAACAAAATGGATAAACCTTTAGGCAGACTCATGAAGAAAAAGAGGGAGAGGAATCAAATCAATAAAATTAGAAATGAAAAAGGAGAAGGTACAACAGACACTGCAGAAATACAAAGCATCCTAAGAGACTACTACAAGCAACTCTATGCCAATAAAATGGACAACCTGGAAGAAACAGACAAATTCTTAGAAAGGTATAACCTTCTAAGACTGAACCAGGAAGAAATAGAAAATATGAACAGACCAATCACAAGTTATGAAATTGAAACTGTGATTAAAAATCTTCCAACAAACCAAAGTCCAGGACGAGATGGCTTCACAGGTGAATTCTATCAAACGTTTTGAGAAGAGCTAACACCTATCCTTCTTAACTCTCCCAAAAAATTGCAGAGGAAGAAACACTCCCAAACTCATTCTATGAGGCCACCATCACCCTGATCCCAAAACCAGACAAAGATACTACAAAAAAAGAAAATTACAGACAACTATCACTGATGAATATAGATTCAAAAATTCTCAGCAAGATACTAGCAAACAGAATCCAACAATACATTAAAAGGATCATACACTATGATCAAGTGAGGTTTATCCCAGGAATGCAAGGATTCTTCAGTATACGCAAGTCAATCCATGTGATACACCATATTAACAAACTGAAGAAGAAAAACCATGTGATTATCTCAATAGATGCAGAAAAACCTTTGACAAAATTCAACACCCATTTGTGATAAACACTCTCCAGCAAGTGGGCATAGAGGAAACCTACCTCCACATAATGAAGGCCATATATGACAAACCCACAGCCAACATCATTCTCAGTGGTGAAAAACTGAAACCATTTCCTCTAAGTTCAGGAACACGACAAGGATGTCCACTCTCACCACTGTTATTCAACGTGGGTTTGGAAATCCTAGCCACGGCAATCAGAGAAGAAAAAGAAATAAAAGGAATCCAAATTGGAAAATAAGAAATAAAACTGTCACTGTTTGCAGATGACATTATACTATACATAGGTAATCCTAAAGATGCCACCAAAAAACTATTAGAGCTAATGAATGAATGAGGTAAAGTAGCAGGATACAAAATTAATGCACAGAAATTTCTGCATTCCTATACAATAACAATGAAAGATCAGAAAGAGAAATTAAGGAAACAATCCCATTCACCATTGCAACAAAAAGAATAAAATACTTAGGAATAAACCTACCTAAGGAGGTAAAAAATCTGTACTCAGAAAACTATAAGACACTGATGAAAGAAATCAAAGATGACACAAACAGATGGAGAGATATACCATGTTATTGAATTCAAAGAATCAATATTGTGAAAATTACTATATTACCCAAAGCAATCTGAAGATTCAGTGCAAGTCCTATCAAATTACCAATGGCATTTTTTGCAGAACTAGAACAAAATAATCTTAAAATTTGTATGGAGACACAAAAGACCCTGAATAGCCAAAGCAATCTTGAGGGAAAAAAACAGAGCTGGAGAATCAGACTCCCTGACTTCAGACTATACTACAAAGCTACAGTAATCAAGACAATATGGTACTGGCACAAAAACAGAAATATAGATCAATGGAATATTATAGAAATCCCAGATAAACCCATACACCTATGGCCAACTAATCTATGACAAAGGAGGCAAGGAAATACAATGGAGAAAAGACAGTCTCTTCGAAAAGTGGTGCTGGGAAAACAGGGCAGCTACATGTAAAAGAATGAAATTAGAACACTCCGTAACACCATACACAAAAATAAGCTCAAAATGGATTAAAGACCTAAATGTAAGACCGAACACTATAAAATTCTTAGATGAGGTAGACATAGAGAGTGGACTTATAGACATGGGGTGGGCGCTCAAAGCTGGGGCAAAATGAGAGTGGCATTGACATATATACATACCAAATGCAAAATAGTTGGCTGGTGGGAAGCAGCAGCATGGCACAGGGAGATCGACTTGGTGCTTTGTGATGACCTAGAGGGGTGGGATAGGGAGGATGGGAGGCAGGCTCAAGAGGGAGGGGATATGGGGACATGTGTGTGCATGTGGCTGATTCGTTTTGTTGTGCAACAGAAACTAACACAGTACTGTGAAGCAGTTATACTCCAATAAAGATCTATTGAAAAACAAAAACTCTTAGAGGAAAACATAGGAAGAACACTCTTTGACATAAATCACAGCAAGATCTTTTTTGACCCACCTCCTAGAGTAATGGAAATAAAGATAAACGAATGGGACCTAATGAAACTTAAAAGCTTTTGCACAGCAAAGGAAACTATAAACAAGACGAAAAAACAACCCTCAGAATGGGAGAAAATATTTGCAAACAAATCAACGAAGGATTAATCTCCAAAATATATAAACAGCTCATGCAGGTTAATATTAAAAAAAAAAATGGGCAGAAGACCTAAATAGACATCTCTCCAGAGAAGACATACAGATGGCCAAGAGGCACATGAAAAGCTGCTCAACATCACTAATTATTAGAGAAATGCAAATCAAAACTACAATGAGGTATCACCTGACACTGGTTAGAATGGGCATCATCAGAAAATCTACAAACAATAAATGCTGTAGAGGGTGTGGAGAAAAGGGAACCCTCTTGCACTGCTGGTAGGAATATAAATTGATACAGCCACTATGGAGAACAGTATGGAGGTTCCTTAAAAGATGAAAAATAGAATTACCATATGACCCAGCAATCCCACTCCTGGGCATATACTCAGAGAAAACCATAATTCAAAAAGACACATGCACCCCAATGTTCATTTCAGCACTATTTACAATAACCAGGTCATGGAAGCAACCTAGATGCCCATTGACAAATGAATGGATAAAGAATATGTGGTACGTATATAGAATGGAATATTACTCAGCCATAGAAAGGAACAAAATTGGGTCATTTGTAGAGATGTGGATGGACCTAGAGACTGTCATACAGAGTGATGTAAGTCAGAAGGAGAAAAACAAATATCGTATATTAATGCATATATGTGGAATCTAGAAAAATGTTGCAGATGAACCAGTCTGCAAGGCAGAAATAGACACACAGATGTAGAGAACAAATGTACAGACACCAAGGGGCGAAAGCGGGGAGGCGGGTGGTGGTGGTGGTGTGATGAATTGGGACATTGGGATTGACATATAAACACTAATATGTAGAAAATAGGTAACTAGTAAGAACCTGCTGTATAAAAGTAAATAAAATGAAAAATAAATAAATTTCTTTGGGGAAATCTATCAAGTGGCCTGCCTTCAGATTTATAGATTTTTTTTTCCTCCTTTGTTCATTTGCTGTCCCACCTAGAGCAAGAGACATAGGATCTGAAGGAAGTTTCCATGGCACAGTTGATGGGTGAGTCCCTCCCTATCTTTTGCAGTGGCTCACTCCTTCTAAAATTAAATAGAAACATGGGGAGCTTAGAGAGTTTTATAGAAGTGTGTGGTTCAGCTCAGGGGGTTGTCGGCAGCATAAACCCTTTCCCCAACAGCCTGCGTGTTGTGCTTGACAGCTGTGATATTTTTCCGCAGGGACACCTTCTCATTGCTCATTCCCTCTCTGTCACTTTTTTTAAATAAAGTTATTTATTTATTTATATTTTTGGCTGCGCGTGGGCTTTCTGTAGTTGCAGTGAGCAGGGGCTGCTCTTCATTTCGGTGCACGGATTTCTCACTGCGGTGGCTTCTCTTGTTGCAGAGCATGGGCTCTAGGCACGTGGGCTTCAGTAGTTGTGGCACGCAGGCTCAGTAGTTGTGGCTCGCGGGCTCTAGAGCACAGGCTCAGTAGTTGTGGTGCACGGGCTTAGTTGCTCTGTGGCATGTGGGATCTTCCCGGACCAGGGCTCGAACCCGTGTCCCCTGCGTTGGCAGGCGGATTCTTAACCACTACACCACCAGGGAAGCCCCCTTCTCTGTCACTTTCCTGTGGCTTCTCAGGTTTCCCTCTGGTTACTTACAGATTCTGCTGGAGATGGATGCTATAAATGGGGAAAGTCCTGCCTTTGATTTGTATTACGTTTGTAAATGCTTTGGAATACCTGACACTGCAAAGATACAAAATACAAGTGGCTTAAGTTTCTGACACCTATAAATAAATCTCCTCACCAAAGCACAGCCTCTTGGAATCTAACTTGCTGAGGTTTCGAAGTTGTTGTACAGGGAATAGAGTTCTATGTTCAAATAGAATTTGAAAATCTAAGAGTTAGCTGCAGTGCAGAAAGTGATGTTCATGATTAGTTTAACGTTACTGGGAACAGATTTCGAGGTATAAATTCCAACACTGCTGCTCCCAACCTTGGGCAAGTTGCCTAACGTCCCCACACTCATTTCAGGGAAATGTTAAAAGTACCTCTGTGCCTAAGTTCTTATTCCCTGAGAACAGAACTTGGCATTAGTAGGCATTCAATAAATGTCCTTAGTGTCATGTTAAATATTAGTAGTAGGATTAGTGTTTGTATTCATAGTTATATTATAAATGATAATCAGAGGTTGCCTTCCTTCTTGGGTTTTATGCTCATGATTGGTTTGACCCACACTGAGTATCCAGCAAAGTGATTTCTGGTCCCCACCACTCTATAAGGAGTCTATCATTGAAGTCCTTCCTTAACCAGGGTGGCTGCCACTGCGGCAGAGGCCATGGGGTTAATAAGATAACTTGCCATATTCAACACCCCTTGGAATTTCCAAAAAAAAACATTGAGGGCTGATTTTCCAAGGGATTAGAGACCCTGTAACTGTAGGTGAGAGCTTTAGCTACAGAAATATTGCTTATATGACTTAGATAATGGTAACTCCCATTTATAATGTGATTATACCATGCTGAGCACGTACTAAGTGATTTATGGCATTACCTTGTTTAATGGAGATAACACCTGTATGAAGTGACAATTATTATTTCTCTTTTATTAATGAGGCAATGGGTTCTGAGAGCTTATGTAACCTGCCAGTGTCACATGATATTAAGTCTCGGGGCAAAATTCAAATCCAGGTTTATCTATTTCTCGAATCTACAAAAATACTTGAAAAATAAATTACCTTGCTTATGAGGTAATATGATGTAGTGAGAAGCATTCTGGGTGGGTATAATAAGAGAATACGTGTTCAGAACTTACTGTGTTCCAGATGCTCGTTTAAGGCCCATAGGGACACTTTTATTTCCCTCGTGTTACAGACGAGGCACCTGAAGCACAGAGAGGTGACATGGCTCACCCAGGTCACGTGACTAGTAAGACGTGGAGCTGAGAGTCTGGCTGTTCAGTCTACACAATGGTGATGATCACATCAGAGACCTGGGTTCCAGTCTCAGCAGGGGTACTTCCCAGGCAGTCACTGTGCAACTCACTTAAAAACTCCAGGTCTTGGTCTCCTCACTTGTAAGTTAGTGATCCTACTTGTTCTATCCTCTTTAGAAACTTTGTGTGAGAGATAAGGCGCTTATAAGCTATAACCATTGACTACTATTTTTATTAAGTCTTGTGCCCTGTGCAAACCAATGTGACGTACATAAAAATGCATATATTATAGAATCAATCTATTACTTCTATTTCCTATAACCGTTCACAAAATAAATAAGCAAACAAACAAATGCATAAAATGGGCTCGCTTTGTTTGTTTTAAGCTTTGAGATGGGCAAAAAGTATACAATGAATTGAAGTTAATGGAGAATTATTTTAGGAGCAAACAAGAAGCTTTGAAACAAATATAAAGGTTTACGTATACAAGCTTTTAAATCAATCAGAGATGCAACCTGTTTTTGTAGAGAAAGTAATCACATTTTTAGTGCTTTTAATTTTTATTCTGAATGCTAAGTGATTTGTCATTCTTGTCATTTTTGGCTGTAATTGATTCATTTCAGGGCACTTATGGCTGGATTTAATGAGTGGTTCAGGCTTCTGATGAGAATTGAGAAGTATATGTGACAATTAATTTATACAGTTAAAAAAAAAAAAGCAGTGAAAGACAATGACGCATTGAAGTTAATGCTAGGTTCCCTAAACCCATGTTCTGTTCTACCTTTGGCCTGAGTGCTGTAATTCCGCTGGACAAATGGAGAAGTATTTGTAGAGATATAGAATGTTACCCATTGTCTGTTGTTGTGGTCTAGTTGCGTTGGTGTACAGCTGAAGCACAGGGCAGAGTGTGTTATTCCCAATTCAGTGAAAGGCCCTGAAATGCTTGTGGCTCTGAACATAGGGGTCAGAGACAAGGCTTCCATTTATTTGGATTTTCCTTGTACTGGAACATCTCTTCTCTCAGCCCACTCTCTGTCCTAATCACCCTCATTTGTTCATTCCACAGGTCTTTATTAAACCTCATGACGTTGTTGGGTGATGGCAACATGAAGATGAAACACTGTGTGGTTTTAGCCTTGAGGAAGGCAGGGGGAAGGAATAAGGGAAAGAAGGAAGGAACAGAGACTTAAATTTTAATGAACACTGGCTAGGTGGCAGATGGTGAGTTGAATTGTTTGATGCATGAACTCTTTTTATTGTCATAAGAACTTATGAGGTAGAAGTCAAAATCCTTTTGTTCAGATGTAGAAATTAAAATGATTAAGTTTGATATTCGTAGAGTCACTTGATTATTCACTACCGTCTTTGATATCTCAGCTCACAGTGTGTCACGTCCTGACCTTACAGACAAGTTTAGTCTGAGCACTGTTTGTGACAAGCAATAGAAACCTGTTCCTGTTTTTTTTTTTTTTTATTTTAAAGAGAGATTTTTTTACATTATTGCCTCAAACAAGAAAGTTCTGGAATATGCTGGCCTCAGAGGCTCCCTGAACTCAGTCTCTCAGCTTTGTTTTCTTGGTTTGGCCTCATTCTGCAGATGGTCCTCCATGTGGTAAGTGGAAGAAGAGCTTGGCTTCACACAGTTCTAGGCTTACAGCATCTCAGTTTAGCGACTTGAAAAGAAAATGGGAACCCCAGAAAACTGTGGTGCCCCTCCCTACAAGAGGACTTTATATAGCCTTCCTTTATTATTATTTTTTAATATATTGAGGTAACATTGGTTTATAACATTGTACTGCCACTTCTGGATACAGAAGTAGTATACAGTAGTTACCCGCTGGTAACACCCTCTGGAACATAGTGGTGCATATATCTTTTTGAATTAGTGTTTACATTTTCCTTGGATGAATACCCAGAAGTGAAATAGCTGGATCATAGGTAGTTCTAGTATTAATTTTTTGAGGAATCTTCCTACTGTTTTCCATAGTGGCTGCACCAATTTACATTCCCACCAACAGTGTATGAGGCTTCCCTTTTCTCCATATCCTTCCCAAACACTTCTTACTTTTTGCCTTTTTGATAATAGCCATTCTAACGGGTGTGAGATAAAATCTCATTGTGGTTTTGATTTGCATTTCCCTAATAATCAGTGATGTTGAATCCCTTTTCATATGTCTGTTGGCCATCTGTATGTCATCTTTGGGAAAATGTTTGTTCAGCTCCTCTGCCCATTTGTAAATCTGGTTTTTTTGTTGTTGTTGAGTTGTATGAATTCTTTTTGTATTTTGGATTTAAACCCTTTATTGGATATATGATTTGAAAATATCTTCTCCTATTCACTAGGTTGTGTTTTTGTTTTGTTAATGGTTTCCTTTGCTGTGCAGAAGCTTTTTAATTTGGTATAGTCTTATTGGGCTATTTTTGTTTTTGCTTCCAACTTGCATGAAGAGACATATCCAGAAAGATATGGCTAAGACTGATGTCAAAGAGCGTACTATGTTTTTCTTCTCAGAGTTTTATGGTTTCAGGTCTTAAATTCAAGTCTTTAATCCATTTTGAGTTGATTTTTGTGTATAGTATGAGATAAGGGTTTCATTTTATCTGTGAGACTCTTTAGTTTTCCCAGCACCATTTATTGAAGAGACTCTCCTTTCTCCATTGTGTATTTTTTGCTCCTTTGTTGTAAATTGATTGTCCATATATGTGTCGGTTTATTTATGGGCTCTCAGTTTTGTTCCATTGATCTTTGTGTCCATTTTTCTGCCAGCACCATGTTATTTTGATCATTATAGCTTTGTAATATAGTTTGAAATTGGAGGGGTGATATCTCTAGCTTTGTTCTTGTTTCTCAGGATTGCTTTGGCTACTTGGGGTCTTTTGTGATTTCATATAAAATTTAGGATCTTTTATTTATGTGTAAAATGTCATGGGGATTTTGATAGGTATTGCATGGAATCTATAGATTGATTTAGGTAATACAGATATTTTAACAATGTTAATTCTTCCAGTCCATGAGCATGGAGTATCTTTCCATTTCTTTGTGTCTTCTTCAGTCTTTCAATAATCTTTTATAGTTTTCAGTGTACAAATCTTTTACCTCATTGGTTAAATTTATTCCTAGGTATTTTATTCTTTTAGTTGTGATTGTAAATGAGATTGTTTTCTTAACTTCTCTTTATGCTAGCTCATTGTTAATGCATAGAAATATAATAGATTTTATATATTGATTTTTTATCCTGCAACTTTACTGTTTATGTTTATTATTTCTAATAGATTTTTGGTCAAGTCTTGACTTTTATTAATATGTAAAATCAGGTCATCTGCACATAGTGACAGTTTTACTTCTTCCTTTCCAATTTGGATGCTTTTTATTTCTTGCCTAATTTCTGTGGCCAGGGTTTTCAATACTGTGTTGAATAAGAGTGGCAAGAGTGGGCAGCCTTGTCTTGTTCCTGATCTTAGAGGGATAACTTTCAGTTTTTCACTGTTGAGTATGTTGTTTGCTGTGGGTTTGTCATATATGGCCTTCATTATGTTGAGATATGTTCCTTCTATACCCATTTTATTGAGAGTTTTTAACATAAGTGAATGTTGAATCTTGTCAAATGTACAGCCTTTCTTTTGAACTCAGTCACAGCATATGACTTGATTTGACCAAAGAAGTAAAGTGTTTTTTTTCTGAGAAGCAGATTTAAGAAACAGTGTATGGTTCATGAAGCTGTTTTTTCCTTTCCTCTGGGATCAGGGAAGCCTATGCCAGCTGGAAACTCTGCCATCGGTGTCCCTGAATGACTTCAATAAGCAGAGTCTCTATGTTGACTCATGATGGAAGTGTCATGTGAGCAAAAACTGTATTTTGCTGTTTTGAGCTGCTGAGATTTTTCTGGTTGATTATTATTACAACATTACCCGGCCTTCCCTGACTATTGGTAGACTAGGTTAGGATACTAGTCTATCTGACTCAGGTATTATGCCCCTCCATTGTATATTGACTGTGGCTGGGTGGGTAGTATACTATGGGTAACCAGGCTGAGTCAGGATACCAACTCTTTGGCCAGATTTGGGGTACTGTAATTGGCACACCCTTCCTAGAACATCACTGAGTGGGGAGGGACAGTCCCAGTGGAAATGATGGTATACAGGTAAATGGCCCTCAAAGTTAGAAACTGCAGATATTCTAATTGGCACTGTGTATCTCTTTTTGTTTTTTATCAGTTTGTATTAATGCATTTAAATATGGGGTTTTTGGATTCATATCTGCTTCCTCCACCAGAATATCAACTCCAAGAGGACAAGACTGCAATTATATGCCCAGTGCCTGTGCAGAATCAATATCCAATGTTGAGTGAATAAACACATAAAGAAAAAATGAACAATTAATGGTGGAGAGAAAAAGTGCAGATTTTTTTTTTCTTCAGATTTTCAAGTACAGTATATCCCCCCCAATAGTTTCAGCTCTCTGTGAAATGTTATAATGGGAAGGCAAGAGAATCAATGTGAAGATCAGCAGCTTGGGAGTCAAATAGTCTTGGGAACTAATCTTGGCTCTGTCATGTGCAAGGACCATGTACAAGTTAATCATTTAGATTCTCAACTTATCGTCTTTAAAATTTGGTTAATTCAACATCATAGGGGTGTTTTGAGAAATGAATGACAAAGAAAATGTAAAGCACTTAATATAGGACCTGGAACTTACTTAGTCCTCCCATGGCAGTGTAAATGAGAAAGCATCTAACACTAATTGGGAAGGGAAGGTTTTTCAGTTGGAGTTTCTTTGACAAAATGGAGTTGAAATGGCAGAGGAGAGTATAGTGCAGGAAGAAGGGCTAATCTGTGCATATATGAAGTGGCACTGATAAACAATTCCTGGTTGGGAGAATTAGTCATTCGTTAGAGTTTGAGATTTGGAGATGAGCTGGGAGTGGTGAGAGATGAGGCTGAAGTCTTCTGTAGCACGCAAATAAATATGGAAGTGATATGTGTATGTATATACGAAATGTGGTCACTGATTCGTTCGATTCACCTCCACTTGGCATATTTGACTTTCCAAGTTCCAAGGCTAGAGACATAACCTTTATTCTTACGTAGTCATTGTTGGTCACATGAGGCACTCTTTGATAAAGGCTAGAATAGTGACTCACAATCTTGATTTCAAATACCTCAGTCTGGAGCTTAAAAACAAAACAAAACAAAACACAGTGCCTGGACACAACAGGTATACTGAATGAATCAAACTCTCTTGGGGGCATCTACTACTATAGTTATAATAACATGGCAGATCAGATAATAGCAGATATTGGCCAGGATGAGAAGAAATTGGAGTCCTTTGTACTGCTGGTAGGATTATAAAATGGTGCATCCACTTTGGAAAAAAGTCTTACAGTTTCTCAAAAGGTTAAACGTAGAGTTACCCCATGACCTAGAGATTTCAGTCCTAGATATGTATCAAGAGAAGTGAAAAGATAGGTCCACACAAAAACTTGTACATGAATGGTAGTCGTAGCATTATTCATAATGGCCAAAAAGTGAAACAACTCAAATGTCCATCAGCTGATGAATGGATAAGTAAAATGTGGTTTATCTAATACAATTGAATATTCTTTGTCAATAAAAAGGAAAGAAGTACCAATTTATGCTACGGCATGGATGAAATTTATGCTAAGTCAAAGAAGCCAGATAAAAGGCCACATGTTGTGTGATTCCGTTTATATGAAATGTCCAGAATTGACAAGTCCATAGAGACAGAAAGTAGGTTAGTGTTGACTTAGGGCTGGGAGGAAGCAATGATTGGGAATGATAGCTAATAGGTCTGGAGTTTTTTAAGAATCATGAAAATGTTCTAAAATTGATCATGGTGATGGTTGTACAGCCCTGTAAGTATACTAAATCCACTGAATTGGACACTTTAAATGGGTGAATTGCATGGTACGTGAATTATATTCCAATAAAGCTGTTAGAAAAAAGAATCTCTGGATAAGGAGTCTGAGCAACTACGGCTTTTCTAAAAAAAGTTCTCTGGGTGATTCTGATACACAGCAAGGGTTTAAAACTACTACTTTAGGTGGACCAAACTAACCCGTCTCCACTGTTGTACATATAGTTTCAATGACCTGTTGTTTGGGAGCCATGGGGTGGGAGTGGGGACAGTCAATAATATATCTTCATAGTTCAAGAACAATTTCACTCCAGCTTTACATCAGCTAATTTAGCTTAAAAGATAATTTGTATGAAAGAAATGACACTTGGTTCTGAAGGTTTTGGAAATATTAAATTAACATCAACTCAGTGTTGACTCAAAAGTAGTTGATCAAATTTACTCTGGTAAAGAGTAGAAGGAAACTAAATTTAAGACATGATCATGATAAGATAAATGAAAATGCTGTGTGAAGAAACCAGGAGTTGTATTAGATGATAAGTTCCGCATTTCTACTTTACAAAGTTGAATTTTCATCAGATTTTTCCAAATGAAAATGTATCTTCAGGGTTAAAATTTTTGGCTTTATGGTTACTCTGTTGAGGTTTTTGACATCTACTTATATGTATATATTTTCACATTTAAAATATGTCATTATATCTGGTTTCAAGAAGACATCCTTATGCAAATATTTCTGTTTGACAGATTTACATCTTAGAATATGAATATGTCAAAGATAAAACCACTGGCCTTCATAGCATTTTTTACAACTCCCAGTTTTTATTTAAAATATAAACATTTATTTTTTAATCAGAAAATGTTTTCTCTAGGTTTAAGAATACTTTCTTTGGGCATGAAAGTTTTTGGTCATTTGAAAGGTTTTTAAGTTGCTGTTACACATGCAATGGTAGGGCATAGGATTTGTTGGAGTCATAGTATGTTTTGTTATATATGTATATGGCTTTGATTAAATAAATATTTCTACAAAGCTTATTATGAAAAATAACACCCCTTTCCCCCAGTTCTTTCAACTCTATTTACTCTTTCTTTGGTCAAATAATACAGATATGCTGTTCCTTCCTGATCTTTCAGTTTTGGATGTTATCTGCTGACTTACTACAGTGGAAGATGGGGATTTAGCTCTCTTTACCAACTCTTCCAAATGCTCACTTACAATACTTTCATCTTTCTACTGTAATTATATGATCACTCTAGATAAATCAATCTTCAATGTTTATATTATTATGGCTGTAAACCCTGATGTCTAGAGATCTATGTAATCATACTTACATTTCCTTTCTTTTCCATCCTTTTCTTTCCCAGGAGATGATGTCTCCTGTTTTGATTTTCTTTAGTTTTATATGTGTTTATTACTAATTTATCTTTAAACTCTCCCCCAATTTATTTTACCAATTCTTTCAATGTGATCAAGCACTTCAGTTTTTGTTTGTTTGTTTGTTTGTTTTAATCAATTTTACCTTCTTGGAGATAACTTCCCCTGGAGCCTCCTGCTTGCTTCTATCCACATTTATTCACTTCTAGGCCTGTTGTAAAAGTTTATGCTGTGATTTCTCTTTACTTCTCACTTGTGTTGGATTTCCTGTATCTGGGATCTCATTCTTCCTCTTTTTAAGGTACTTTTCTGTTTAACTTTTTATTTTGAAATAAATGTAAATTAAAAGGAAGTTGCAAAGATAGTAATGAGAGGACTCACATAACCTTCACTCAGTTTCTCTCAATTGTTACATCTTATGTCACTACAGCCAAATATCAAATCCAGGAAATTGACATTGTTATAATATATAGATACAGTTCTATGTCATTTTACCATGTGTAGATTTATTTAGCCACTACCACAATCAAGATACACAGCTTTTCCATCCCAACCAAAATCTCCTGAGTGTTATTACCTTTTTACAGTCATACCCATCTCTCTCTCCCATCATGCCTTACTCTTGGCAACCACTAACCTGTTATCCATCCTGGTAATTTTGCCATTTGGGGAATGTTATATAAATGGAATTATACAGTATTTGAGATTGGCTTTTTTTCAGTAGGCATAATGCCCTTGAGGTTGTTTTAAATTGTTGCTTGTGTCAATAGTTCTTTTTTTATTACTGAATTGTATTCCATGGTAGGGAAGTACCACAGTTTAGCTAATTACCTATTGTAGGACATTTTTATTGTTTCCAAGATTTCAGCTGTTAAAAATAAAGCTACTGTAAGCAGTTGTATACAGATTTTGACATACAATTTCATTTATCTGGTATAAGTGTATATGAGTGTGATTGCTGGGTCATAAGGTGAGTATATGCTTAGTTTCTTATATTAATATAGCCACCCCTGCTTTCTGTCGGTCGTTGTTCCTATGATGTGCCTGTTTTCATCCTTTAACTTTCAACCTGCATATATCATTGAAGTAAGTTTCTTGTAGACAGCCTATAGTTGGGCCATGCTATTTTAATGTACTTTACCAATCTCTGTTTTTCACTTGGTGTATTTAGACCACTTGTATTTAATAAAATTAGTGGTATGTTAGGGTTTGAGTCTGCCATTTTATTTTTGTTTTCCTTTTTCTTTTTCATTCCTCCATTTTTTCCCTGCCTTCCTTTGAGTTATCTGAATATTTTTTAGGTTTCTATTTTGATTTGTCTGTAGTGTCTTTATGTATATCTTTTCTACAGTTTTTAATTGGTTGCTCTAGCTGTTTTATTGTGTATGCATTACTTGACAAGTCGATTTGTGTCAACATTTTACCAATTTGAGTATAGTGTAAAAACCTTCCCTTTAAGCCCCCTTTACTCTCTGTCATGTATGTACTACCTATAATTGTCTTAAATATTTCCTCTCTATATGTTGATAATTATATCAAACAATGTTATAATTTTTGCTTCAGCCATCAAACATAAGTTAAAAACTCAAGAGGAGGAGAACTATTTCATTTACCTCTATTTTCACTCTATTTTTCTTTCTTGCTCGCTTATGTTCTAAGATTCCTTTGTTAATCATTTCCTTTTGGTTTAGATAATTCAATTTAGCTATTCTTTTGAGATAGACTTTTTGGCAAGAGAGTTTCTTAATATCCCTTCATCTGAATGGAATGTCTTTGTTATGGGTTAAAATGTATCCCCTCAGAAGCTATGTTGAAAAGCTATCTCCCAATACCTCAGAATGTGATCTTATTTGGCAAAGGGGTCATTGCAGATAAAATTAGTTAAAATGAAGTCATATTGGAGTAAGGTGGGCCCTTAATCCAGCATGACTGCTGTTCTTGTAAGAAGAGACCCAGAGTCAGGCACACAGGAAGAGGGCCATGTGAGGGTGAGAGCAGAGAAAGGACCTGGGGTTACCAGAAGCTGGAAGAGGCAAGGAAGGATTCTCCCCTAGAGGCTTTGGAGGGAGAATGGCCCAGTCAACACCTTAATTTCAGACTTCTCACCTCCAGAACTGTGAAAGAGTAAAATTCTCTTCTTGCAACCCACCTAGTTTCTGATAATTTGTGATGGCAGCCCTAGGAAACTAACACAATCTTGGTTCTTCCTCTATTCCTGAAAAGTATCTTTTTCAGGATTGTCTTGGGACTTTGTGCCTTTTGGCATGTTCGGGTTGTTTGCTTCTTCATCACTCTGTCTGGGATATTTGAGGCAACATGAAAACCCAAGGAATTCACCACCATGTCATTCCTTGGGTTCTTCAGTTCCTAGCCAATCTGTTTCCTTTTCTTTGCCTTTCAGAATCTTGTTATATTTGTTTTACTTCTAGTGCCCAGAGTTCTTAGTTGTACCCAGAAGGAAGAGTAGGGAAAAGGATGTCTAGTCCATCATTCTGGAAGCGGATATCTTCTTCTTTTGTTGTTTATTTTTTTAATTGAAGTATAGTTGCTGTAAAATATTACATAAGTGACAGGTATGCAATATAGTGATTTTCAACTTTTAAAGGTTATACTCTACTTATAGTTATTATAAAATATTGGCTATATTCCCTGTGTTGTATAATATATCCTTGTACTTTATTTTATACCTAACAGTTTTTACCTCTTAACCCCCTACCCTTATATTTCCCCTCTCCTCCTTCCCTCTCCCTACTGGTAACCACTGTTTTGTTCTCTGTATCTGAGTTCTGCTGCTTTTTTATTATACTCACTAGATTGTAGTATTTTTTAGATTCCATGTATAAGTGATATCATACAGTATTTGTTTTTCTCTGTATGACTTATTTCACTTAGTATAATACCCTCCAAGTCCATCCGTGTTGCTGCAAATGGCAAAATTTCCTTCTTTTTTATGGCCAAGTAGTATTCCATTGTATATGTAATACCACATATTCTTCATCCATTCATTTGTTGGTGGGCACTTAGGTTGCTTTCATGTCTTGGCAGCTGCTGTGAACACGGGTATATGTATTTTTTTGAATTCGTGTTTTTGTTTTTCATGGAAGTCTTCTTTTAAGGCCTCTTAGTATAGGATCTTCTCCAGTGGTTTTCTGTGGAAGGGTTCATGGGACTTATTATTATTGTTACTTTTAGATTTTATAGGTCTGAAAATACTTTTTTTTTTGTCTTCCCACTTTTTGGTAGTTTGACTGTATATAGAATTTTGGGTCTGAAAGCAGATATACCAAGAAAGTCATGAAGCTTATGCTTTAGGGCCTCTCATTTACATATACCACTTTCAAGATCTTATGTCTAATTTTGCATTTACATTTCAGAATTATTTTTCTTAAAGAGGACTCTTCCAAATTGTATAAGCTTCACACCTCACAAGACCTAGAAATCCTTTTCCCTCAGAAGTTTAGAGGAATGACTCCTCCATTTTCTAGCTTCGTTGAAGTCCACTGACATTGTGATTCTTGGCTCTGTATTTAACTGTATTTCCCCCTCTCTGAGGATCTTTTATTATTATTATTACTACTACATTACAGTACATTTGGATTATATTAGCTTAGCTCCTCTAAAAATCTTATTTTTACTCATGCATTCATTTTAATCAAAGGATACTTCTAAAGTTATGTAAAATGTCTTCAACATTTGCTCTAAAAATGCTGTATGTAATATTTTCTGTTATAGTATGCAAATCACCTCTGTAAAGTAATAAAAGAGAATAACTTTTTTAAACTTTAGGTTTAAGGAACACAAACAAAAAACATATAAACATATTTTATTTTAAGGAGTTGCTGTATGACCTTCTTTTTGATCATAAGGGTTATAAAAATTGTGCATTTTTTTTTTCCTGCCCTGAAACTTGGTTTCAGAGGGAGAATAGAGAATTCAACCTAGTAATGGCAGGACAGTTGTTCTGTACTTATTTTTAAAGGACTATTTATATTTATAATAATCAAACTAACATTTATCTCACCTGAATGAGGATTTTAGTCTAACCATGATTATGGTCTAAAATTACAAATTTTATGTGCAAATCTTCCCTTGGTTTGGACATTTAAAGAAAAACTTTAATTTTTACTAACGCGTGTATGTCAGTCCATTCAAGCTGTTAAACAAAAATACCATAGGTTGGGTGGCTTATAAACATCAGAAATTTACTTCTCACAGTTCTAGAGACTGAAAGTCAAAGATCATTGCACTGGCAGATTTGGTGTCTGGTGAGGACCTGCTTCCTGGTTCATAGACAGCTGTCTTGTCAGTGTAATCTCATGTAGCAGAAGAGGGCAAGGGAGCCCTCTGGAGCCTTTTTTAGGGCACTAATCCCATTCATGAGGGCTTTGCCCTCATGACATAATAACCCCAATGGCCCCCACCTCCTAATAACCGTCACATTGGTGGCTTAGAATTTAATATGAATTTTGGGGGCAACACAAACATTCAGTATGTAGCACTATATGAAAGAGGAAAATCATTGAAAAGTATAAATTTTAAATAACATTTTTGAAGAATTAAAGAACTGAAATGTTAAGAAAAAAATAATAAGCCAAGAAAGTTCTATATTTGTAATAGACTCATTAAGATAGTTGAGAGACAGTTTATATTTCCTTGCCTATAAATGATCAGTCATTTGCTAGTGGCAGAGTTCATAATATGAACCTTGCCATGTGTAAGATTGTAGTTGTCTATGTAATGTAAACGTGATTAGAGGTGACAGATATTTTAGTTCCATTCCTTGGTGTGTTTGATGATGTCAGTTACCCACCATTGCATCCTACTGTAGAAATAGTACAATTTATTCATAAGTCATAGTATATTTAGTATAAAAATCTTCCATATTTCATTCTGTTCTCTTAAAATGACATGCTTTGTAGAGTATGAACATACTTTGATGATTGTTGTATATTATTAGAGTGATAATTGATTATTGATTACTATTTTGGAGCTGGATATTATCCAGGTGTGTCAGAAATATAAATTCATGGTGAGTTAGAGTGAAGACGTCTTTGAGATCTTTAACTTGAATTTCTTCATTTTATATCAGAAGGAAAGAAGACATAGGAAGGGGTAAAGTAGATGATTTTCTGTAGCTCACAGTGCTTCTAGAGCCTCACTTTGTGATTTTTTTGTTTACTACACTTTCTGCTTCACCATATTAGAAATGCAGAAACACCCCATGAAGCAAGGTGAATGGTTTTTTTTGTTTGTTTGGTTTTTTTTTTTTTTTTTTTTGGTATGCGGGCCTCTTCCTGTTGTGGCCTCTCCCGTTGCGGAGCACAGGCTCCGGACGCGCAGGCTCAGCGGCCATGGCTCACGGGCCCAGTCGCTCCGCGGCACGTGGGATCTTCCCGGACCGGGGCACAAACCCGGGTCCCCTGCATCGGCAGGCGGACTCTCAACCACTGCGCCACGGGGGAAGCCCTACAAGGTGAATGTTAAATCAAAATCTGGTATGAAGTGATTGGCAGCTGGCCAGTCTGTCCTCTGCCTAGTGCCCCTTCTCATTTCATTAACCTCACAATAATATCAGTAGAACCCTGCATTTGTTTGTGGTTGAACTTAATGGTGAGCTTTTATTTGACATAAAATATGATTTTCATTTTATGTTGATAATTGAACAGAGTTTATAAACATAAATATAGACATGCTATGGAACAAGGCTAGCCCATCAAAAATAGGAGATTCCTTACAGTGTTCTCGCAATATTTTGCATATCAGTGTCATAATTCACGCAGGTGCAGAAAAGACAAGTGGCATGATGTGATAATGATTTATAGATTAACCTTCCTTCTCATGCCAGGTTACATCATGAACTTCCATAGGAAAAATATTGAGATAACATCTTCTTGCATAGAAAAGGAGATGTGAGCAGTTTTCTTCAGAGTAAAATAATGACTGATTCCAAGAGCAGGGGAATAATTTCTAAGCATAAAACCACAGGGATGAAAACATGAAGGAGAGGACTAAAATATTTGACTAAATCAAAATTTTAAATGTCTACATATTAAAAAAATACCACAGATAAAATGAAATCACACAGGACAGGGAAAATATTTGGAACATACATGAAAAGGTTTTGTTTATTTTTAATTCTGATGTAAACAATAAAGTAGAAAACCTGGCATAGAAACCTAAGGCATTTAGAAATATAGAAATGGCCAGGAGATATATGAAAAGAAAATGTCCACTACTAATAAAATAAACACAAATAGTAGCAGCATCCCATTTTTCTTCATTATCCTATTGGAGTAGCTTTTTAAAGTATATAAAAGGAAGTGTTGATGAGAATGTGAAGAGAGTAGCACTTTTGTAGGAGTATGAATTGGTATAGATTTCTGGGAATGAACTTGGCCCTGTATATTAAAACCCTTCACATTTTGATATCCCTTGACTAAGGAGCTGTATTTCTAGTACTTTTTTATATTAAAAGCTGAGCTGAGTATAAAGTTTTTAAATAGGATATTGCTATACCCCCCTAAAAACATAAATAAAATTAAAGAAACCCAAATGTTCAAAAATAAAATATTTCATATGGTTAAATATAGTCACTATAAGAATATTAAACAACAAATTTTAACAATATGTTTTAGGTGAAAAACATCATATTGCAAGATTGTATGCTTTTGAAGTTTATGTACCTAGATTATCTTTGGGAAGTGGGAACACAGGGATTATTTTTTATTTCTGTTTTTCTATATTTTAATGACTATATGTACATTATATAATGAAAAATAATGTTACTTAATAATTTAAAATATGCAATGAACTTTCCTAAAACCTACCGAAGCCTAGGAGTGTAAAATAAACCAAGGAAAAGAGGGGATGTGCATGAATTTATTGCCTGTAAAAGTATATTTTGGTGTTTACCAGCAGGTGGCAGTAGCAGACAGCAGTGTTTTAGAAATGAGGGACTAGGCTTTGAAGCGTTCCTTCTTTTTCCTAGATGTGCAGGATTGTAACCATAGTACCAGAGTGATGCTATGATTTACAGTCATTCATGTACTTAGATAAGAATGTATCTTCAAATATAAATGATCAAAACGGGTCAAACAAAACACCATTGGAGAAATTTCCAGTACTATTCAGAGGGAGAGCAGAATCTATACTTTACACGGTTCCATGTTTATTTTATTAGTATTCCTAGTCAACACAGAATCGATTATTTTTGTGTTAAAAATGTGAACCAAATTCATAATCTTAGGTCTTAAAAGCTCTCTCTAAATATGCCTCATTGTCAGCCTAACTCAGTATTCTTTTTAATCTCAAATCATAAAATTTAGAAACTTATAACAATTGTTTTTTAATAACTCCAGACTTTTAGGGAATACTAAAACACACATGCACACTTTAGGGTAGTATTACAATTATTTTATACTCCATTTCTAATTCAGTTAATGATTATGTGCTTATGATGAGCGCGTCGGAAGGTTTCTTGCTTGGAGGCTTGGAGGCAGTGATTGGTGGTGTAACTGAGATTGGTTTCCTGTATGGAGCATGTCTCTCAATTTCCCTTTGAGGAACGATGTGTATTTAACAAGAGCAAATTCTCGGAAGTTTTGTCTTTTCCAATTTTGATTTGCTTGACCTTATCCAAGAGTCAAGTACACACTAAAATAGATAAGCCAGTGATAAATATGGTTTGGTACTCAGAGCAAGTTGGTGTTTGGTTAAATCACGAGTATATTACAAATCAATTTCTGAATGAAATTCTGTGTTCAATGGACTCCCACTGTATACATTTTTTCTATGGCAGGGGAAGAATAATGATTAATGTTTCGTATATTTCAGGATCTATTATTTTATTTTGTAAATTTGCTCTCATTCCAGACTTGCAAAGTTTTTAATAACTGTATTTTGAAATTAAAAACAGTTGAGACTGAGGGGTTAATTAAACTCAGGGTCACAGAACTTATAAGGATTTCAAAGTTGGGGGAAAAAAAGCAGCTGAAGTTACCACTCTATTCTGAGCTGTGGACCTCTCTCACCTAAACTGCTTCATCTGCTTCCTATCCCCATCTCCTTGATACCCCCCCACCACAGCTGCCTCATCACCCCACAGCTCTCTTGTGTAATCCCCACATAGCCAAGGGGCTGTCCTTTAAAATGAAGGTAGCTCTGCCACACCCCTGTTCCAAAGCCTCCCACAGTTTCCCTTCATTCTCAGAATAAAAATCCAACCTTCTCTGCAGGGTATGTCAAGGCCTTTGTGATCCGGCTCTGTCCCCTACTCCAGTGTCATTTCTTAGAGCTCGGGCTCCTCCGCTCTTGAGTCCAGTCACACTGGCCTCCTCAGCCTGTCATAAACACACTCCCTTCTAGACCTGTGACACTTGAAGTCTTCTTCCTGGGCTTCTTCCTCACCTCATCTCGGGGTCACTCTGTGAAGACAGATTCCCTGACACTTCCTGTGCCATCTGTCCATTTACTCAGTTTTGTTTTTCTTCATTGTAATGATCACTCTCTGACACTTGATCCAAAATACATTGTTTCATTGCATATTTTCTGTCTCTTTCACTAGACTGCAGTCTCCACAAGGGCAGGGGACTGTTTTGATCACTACTGTATCTCAGTGCCTAGAACAATGCCTGGTAGGTGGTGGACAGTCAGTGAATTTTTATTTACATAAGTGAATAAATGAAGAAATAAAGCCTTCACTTTCTCTCAGTCCACTACTCCACAGGTCAGTTTCCCAGAGGGTGAAATAAGGTTTTGTTTAGGGCCAGCACCAGACTTTGCCTTGAGCACATTAAGTGGTGCCCCTTGCTAGCTCTTTGCCGTAGGGCAAGTCAGAGAGCTTTCTTCTCTCTCTCTATGTTCCTTATTTATAAAATGAGATAATAATTCATTTTCTTTAATCTACTTTATTAAGTTATGGAAAGATCAAAAAGGAAAACAGTTTCACAAGATCTTGCTAAACTGTGAGAAATCAAGCAAAAAGTAATGGTTATTTGAGAATTTTAAGTTCACTACTCTGGCACATTTGCTGTGTAGACCAGCAGCAGCGGCAGTAAAGGAAAGCCTGGGGACATTTATTTTCAGACTGTGAGAGGGGCAAGGAGAGCAGGATTGGAAGCTCAGGATTCTGAAGACAAATGAACTTGCGTGTGAGTCCCTGCTCGGCCCCTTGCTGCCTAAGTGACTTTGGACAGATTATTCAAATTCTCTGGGCCTCAGTTTTCCTCGTATAAATGGTGTAACTGAAACTGCCTTGAGGATTATTACAGAGATGTTACATGTGATTGATGCATGTCAAGCACAGTGCTTTATTATTATTGCAAGTGGAGTGACCTGGAGTAAACTTCACAGCACCCAAAGATCACATCTTCTCATTTAAAGCAATGTATTTTTCAGACCACCACCCGCCCCATTAGTGGAAAGACACCTGAGTTTTCCTGTCCTTCCACTGCCTCCTCTCATTCCTATGTAATCCAAGAACTCTTACCCACAGAGGCTTAGTCTCAGGTGAAAGCCAAGTGGAGACAAGAACTACAATCCTGGTCCACAGCCGCTATTACACATTGTGGCCACATGGTGTCATTGTTGCAGATGGCTCCTTTACAGTCCAAAAGCAATTTGTTTACTTTATGCCTTTTCCTAACCAGCTCCCTGCAGTAGCACCCATGGTGCTTGGGCTCAGGGGTGCCAGCTCTCAGTCATTACACGCAGGGTGCTAAGTTCTCTGGATCCTGGGGGACTTCCAGCATCAACCACAGGCTGTGGTCAATAATGAGTGACCCCTGAGGCCGTGTCCAAGCTTGGCTTACCATCCTGAGGAGTAATTTCCCCTGTATCAGGCAGCCCCTCACTCAGGAACTGCCCACCTTCTCCACAGGGAGCAGATCTGCAGAACCAGGGATTAAATAGCTTTGCTGTGTAACACAAGTGCATGCACACACACAGTCATTGACTGTCACTTTCTCTCAGGGCAGTGGACATCATTTGCATAATTAGCAGGGCCGCTTGAGGGACCTTAAAATACAAAAAAAAAAAGATTAGATTCTTTTGATAGTAAAACAACAGAAACAACAACATGCCCACCTTAAATTCCTGTTAATGTTGTTCTTATCTTGATTGTCACAGTGGTAGCATATATTCCGTAATAGTTACTCAGCTTAATCTCCATCTGAAGTGGGCACAGCTGTGATATGGGTCTCATAGAGTCACTGCGTCAATACAGAGCTTTTAAGGAGAAGAGCGAAGGGGTTATGAATCGACCCGCCAGGGCGCAAAGGCTCTCCTTTCCCAGACTCTGGCAAATACCTCTCTTCAGTGCTGTTGGTCTATTACCAGCTCTAAGAAGCACAAGGGGTAGCAGACAAGATGAAAGAAGGCTGGGCAGGAGGTCTCTTAGTCTTGTCCTCATCTGAGCCTTTGGTGGAAAGGGCAGCAGAGGTTTCTAAGGCTCCTGTATGGCCCAGTCCATTCAGGGTGGGGAGCAAAGCCTTAGCTAGTCTTAAAGAGCACATTCACCATCTTCTAGGGTCTTCTAGAAGCCAGGACAGTAGTTGGCAGTGATTTATGCATTCAGGGTTCTGACTCTGGCGAGACATGATTAATCATCACCAACTATGGGTACAAATATGCCACACTTCATTTTTATATAAATACCTTTCTGAAAACAAACGTCCTAGTGTCATGACATAGCCCGAAGCTCTTTCTTCTTCCACTTTCTCTCCAAATCAGACTAGCTCATTTATAAGCTTTCTCATTGGACTTTTCTTCTTCCTCTTCTGAGTTGCAAATTTAGCACATTAATTGGCACACACACTCAGTATTGCCACCTTTAGCATCTTTGCTTTTCCTCTTCTCCTGAACTTCAAAGTTTGTCTCCAGGCTGGTATTGTAGCCACATTCCTAGAATTGTCAGTCTGAACCCTCTCTTTTCTCCACACAATTGTCTGAAATAATTTACTTATCTTTAGCCATTATGGAAAAAAATGCCTGTTTATCATACAGACATGATTTCCATTTCTGAAGGTCTGTGAAACTTCTGCAATAAATCAGATCTCTTCTGTTTTCTCCCTATTATTCTAGCGTTACCTACAGAATTATACTGTTCATTACTAAAACGTATAATCACATTTAGACCAAATGATCTAATTGCGTAAATTTTCTTCTGATCCAGAGTTCCTGGCACTCAGGCCATTTCCTAGCAAACCTATTATGACTCATAGGCTGCTTCCAAATTCTGTGTGTTTGGCTCCAGGTTCTTTTTTCAAACTATAAAAAGCAAACTTGAAAATTTTTACAATTTGAGATAAATCAAAGACAGTTTTTCTTCCTTTTGCCAGCCTTCATTTTTCAACCAAAAGAAGGATGCATGCACCAAAGCTGAAATGAAAAACTCAGCATCTACTGTAGAAAAAGCACTCAACATGTTATTTAATCCTCAGAAGAACCAACTGTGTGGGTTTAGTTTTCGTTATTCCCTTTTGCTGAGAAAATTGAGACTTGGAGAAGAGAAGTAACTTGCCCAAGGTTAATCAGTCCAGTGGACAGATCCCAGTCCTTCTGTACCTACCACTTCCAGTTAATGCCCCAGGTCCCAGAAGACATTCAACAATGGTGAATTTACCCTTTCCGACTACCTAAGGCTTTGCTCCACACCCCTGAATGGACTGTTATTGGAATAATATTCCATGGCTGGAATTCAAAATTTAAACCAGTTCTTTATATTCAGTAAAAGAAAAAGAAAAGAAAGAAAAGAATGATAAACCATGGTGGGAAAAGAACAAATCTTAAGTGTATTTGTTAGTTACAACTCAGCTGACCTAGCAGTCTGTTTTGTCTCTGTGCGGAGTCACAGTCACCATCCAGTCACTTGTGTTTAACAAGCCCTGGATGGCGTGTGCTGTTGTGTTACAGAATTACATATCTGTGGGCTTTATTATGATATACTGTCAACAACAATAGTTAAAATGGTAACAGAAGTAGACAGATCGTTTGGGCAATGTTGTTCTCATTTCATTTGTGTGAACTCAACCATTGTTCAGGACTTGTTATCCAGGGAACCTGTGCTCCTTGTCGGGGATGCATTCTGGAGTGTCCTGTGACAAGTTCATTGTGTACCAAGCACTGCCCTAGACAAGAAGACTTATACCCACTCTGTCATCTGGGGATGATAGACTTTGAAAGCTGGGGCACTTCTCAAATTCTTGCATGGATCCACCCCTTCCAGTTCCACCTCTCTCTGCACCTCCTTCCAACCTTCTGAGGTCCCCCTACCTATCTCACTCTTATATAGACTCTGTGAGCCTTCATTCAAAGAAAGAAGCATCATGACTGGGGGAGAGTTTTGATTACTGGTAGAAGAATCTCATTGCCCCAGCCCGCTAATAACATGGATAAAGAGTTTAAGTGTTGGCCAGTGGTTGTCATCATTATTTATAGTAAACTTTATTGAAATTAATTCCACCTGTTTCTTTGTACTTTTAAAAATGTGACTGGTAGAAGAATTAAAGTTATCTATGCAGCATGTATTATATTTCTATTAGACCTTGTGGCTCTAGTGGATTTCTGCTAGTTATTTTGGGGATTATTATATAGAAAGACATAATCTATTTTTTTGTATTTAAGATTATATCATTAAATATTTTTTCTCAAGCCATGACTTTTTAATAGCTTCATAATTATCCATCATGTGAATGGCCAGCGTGTGTTTAAACACAACATCCTGTTCTGTCTCCATTTAGCCATTTAGGTCATTTCCATTTGCAAAGTAAGGACTTTTAAAAAATGAATTTGTTTTTAACCAATACCATTTTTCTTCCCCACATCCATTGGAGTAAATTTGGAAAAGTTAAATCTAGAAGAAATCATTAAAAATTAAATACCTTCATTATAGGAAGTACTCACTTTTAATGTTATATTTCTTTTTTTTTCTTTTTCCTTTTTTTTTGATTTCCTGTTTTACAAACATATATTGAATTTTCATTCTTTTTTATTTGAACATAAGTATTTTATGTTTTCCATTTTATTATACGTTATTGTAAAAAGAAGAGAAGGAGATCATGTAATAGCTGTACAATGTTCTATTGAGTGAATATATCATTTTCCTTTGCTATTGGCTTTATAGGCTGAATTCAGTTTTGAACAGTTATATATAACGTATCTTTTTTCTCCAAATTTTAGATTATTTCCAGTTGTTCACTGCATAAGTCTCAGATGGGCATTTAAGAAAAAGTACCCAAAGAAGGACTGTGTATCAAATCCTAGTAAATGCCGTGCTTTAATTTAGAAGTTATATTGTTGAAAAGTTATAGGATGCTCTTCACAATTAAAATAATTAAGACCGCATGTCTCCTAGTTCTCTTTTTCATTTTGCTGTGCTGCCAGCAGAACAAATATATATTAATAAAGTCAATCTCTAAAAGCCCATCATTTTCCTATTGATTGAACAAATGCATGGTATTACTTTAATAAAAACATGTATTTAATTGGCTGTTGAATTTAAGCCAATTTTCCCATTAATAATAATTCTTATCATGAGTGTATGGGTGTGCTATGAGTGTTTTCACCCATTTAAATAGCACAGTTGCTACCAGAATTTTTCTTGGGCTGTCATGCTATTATAAATGTCAGCAGAACACTAAACAATCGTTCACTGCCCACTAGATTCTAGTCACTGACTTTGGTTAAGTTTGGGCTGTGGAAGTAAAATATTAAGAAAGAAGCTTGGAGTGGGGGAGTAATTGAGCTAAATTTTCAGCAAGGGAAACCATGAGTAATTGAGATGCAGAGCAAGGTTATGGGCGAGGACATCATCACTCATATTTATAATCACATTGCTGCTAGTAGGATGGTGTTCTTGATCATGACTGCAGTGTAATGGATGAGTTGAAGGCCCATAGTCTTTCTTTTTCAGGTTAGATGTAACAGGATATAGGTGTCAGTGAAAATAGAAAGGACAACAGGGAAATCAAGAGCAGGAAGCCTGAGTGGAGCAGTGTATTGAGCTCCAGCAGAGATGAAGGATGAGGATTTTAACCCATATTGTAACTCCATTTCTCCCAGGTCCACAGCTCCGTTCAGGTGGTCATTAAACAGCAGATCACAAGGAGTGGTGGCAAAAGCATAAACATGAGGATTCTGGAAACGTAGGTTGCCATTCCAGGTCTGCTGCTCAGGAAAGTAAGTTCACCTCTGAGGAATTCAGAGTCCTCAGAAGTCAACTCTAATATGGGGACTGAGCCCGGATCAGGGTGGGTCAATATGTCTTCTCTTCTATAACTTGATGCTTGGGAATGACTTCCTAAAGTTCAGTGTTTAAGCCATATTCAGGGTCGGCTCGGGGATAAAAGTGTCCTGATCAATTATTGATGTCTGTGAAAAGTAATGTGGTTACTCTGTTTAGGCAAAAGCATCTCAGCTGATCTTCTAAGTTAAATATTCTATAATTCTTTGACTTCAGAAGATGTGTTTGTCCTGCGAATGTAAAACTAGGAAGATTCAGTTGAAGGCTTTGTTAAAAAAATCAGTAATGTATTAAAATTTCTTGCATGATTTGTAAATAACACATAAAATAGAGCCAGTGTTAATTGAAGAGCTGTGTGGTGACAGTAAGACTCAATCTTAGGGAAATGTGTAAATCCATCAAAAAGGGCAAAATTATCCAAAGCAAGGGTTCTTGTTCACTGACCACATCGTTATGTTAAATAATAAATTATTTAATTATCATTATGATAAATTGAATTAATGTTTTTAAATTGTCAGAAGTGTAAGATACAAGAGTGGTGCAAGTGATTGCTCTTAGTACTAGGGAAATTTTGCATGGGAACAACTCAGCCCATCATATTTTCTAAGTCAAGGGTCCTTTCTTTCACAGTAGTCTATAAGCCCACGGTTATAGTCTATCATGACAGATGTCAAAATCATGGTGATACTAATACTGAGATTTAATGAGTTTTACTCTGTTCCAGGACCCATTCAAAGTGCTTCACACGACTCAGTTAATTTCTCATACAAGCCTAATAAGTCATTATTATTTTTTTTATTATCATTCTCATCTTAGAAATTAGGAAACTGAGGCACAGAAAAGTTATACAACCTACTCAAGGTCACAATGCTAGTAGACAGCAGAGTTCTTAACCTGATAGTGACAATAATTACCGTTTTGAGGCTCTACTCTGCACTAAACACTATGCCAGAAGCATTCCATAGACGATCTTGTATCAGGTCTGTTTTACAGACGAGATAACTGAGGCTCAGGTTGTGTAAGTTACAAGTCCACTGTCACCCAGCTAGTAAGTCTGCTAGCTGAGAACCTCTAATTCCAAAGAACATGATGGGTTCAGTCCTCTCTTCTGTGAGTGGTTATATAACTGTGGATATTCTTTTTGCTAAACCAAAGTGAATAAAATACATGTATTGAAATCTGGATCCCATTTACTACTCTAGATTTCCAGAATGATAGAAGGCGGAATGTCTGGAAATGCATCTTGAATAAGCATGTGCCACAGTCCTGCAGAAATTTACACCCTGTACAGCAGGCTGGTTATCATGATTTGGGTCAAAGCTCAAAGGTTACTTCCTCAGAGAGATATTCTGTGATCACCCTAAGTTATGTTTTTAAAGTACCTCCCGAATATACATTCTCCCACACACACACCTGAAGTTACTCGCTGTTCACGTTACTTTGTTTTATTGTCTTCTGAGCATGTATCACTATTAATATTGTCCTATCTGTTCTTTACCGGGAAATAGTCTCATGAGAGTGGAGAACGTGTGGTTTTATTGACTACTCTAACCTCAGAACCCAGGACACGAAGTACAACCTAAAATTTCTATTGAATGAATGAATTTTGCTTATTTTCCTTATTAAAAATACCCATAGCAGCAAATTTTTATTGACCAGTTCCCTATATGCCTTGCTTTGTGTTAATATACATTTTCTGAATTTATTTCTAACAACAAATCAGGGAGTTGGTCCTATCAGCTTGAGGAAAATAAGGCGTACTGAGATCAAATTACTTGCATAAGGACACACACCTAGTGGTTAAGAGCCACAAGCCAACCCACAGAGACCATACCCAATATTGCCCTCCCCTGTGACTACAAATGTCCTGAACAGTTTGATCTACTCCTTGGTTGGTCTTCCCAATAAGTTATTTATGTGGTTTCATTACTGACTTTACAGACAAGATATAAATTCAACTAACATTTATTGAACATGCTCATAGATTGTGTGGCAAACATCATTAGTCTCCCTTTACAAGGGGAAAAAAGGAGGTTCAGGTAAGTAATATCAGTATTGCTGGCAAGTGGTGAATCTGCGGTGCAAACCCAGGACCGTTGATTTCAAGTCTCCTGCTCACTCTGTTATGTATCAAAGACAAATGGCGTCCTCAGCCACGGGTTTCCTTACCATTATTTTCAAACTGTGTATCAAGCGGAAGAGTTGTAGCATGGTAGATATTGTGATTCCATTGTAAAGGGCTCTCTTGGGGCAGATAATATATGAATATAGATTCTGGATAGTGGTTTAGTCCACATCTATACATGAGTTGATTTTTTTGGCAGAGATCTCACCTACACAAAGAGGTGTCCTGGATGATTTTCTTTCTCTTCAATTTACATTTGTGTTCCGTATCCCTAAATGGCAGTTGACAAATTTCTGGATCTCTCATTGATTTGCTTTTGGGATAAAGAATAATTTCAGGAGTAATTCAGAAATACCAAAGCAAATGTGTGCCCCTTTTAAAGAGGTCAGATAGTTACTAAACTAATAAACATACATTTGGACTTCTCCTATACAAGAAAGAGAGGCTGCAGTGGAAAGATATTTCTTATAATGAAATAATTATAAGAAAATAATTATAATAATTATAAGAAAATAATTATAAGAAATTTCTTATAATTATTTCTGAATAATCTATTCAGAAGAATTAATAGCAAAAAAGCAAACAAAATATAAAACCAAAAAAACAACCAAACTGCAACAATCTAGAGATTCCAAACTGACCAAATAGAAGAAAGAGAAATGTTTCTGCATTTCTCTAGGAAATAGGAAAAAATATTATGTTTTCAGGTATAATATGTCAATTGATATTCCTTTAAGGTAGACTAGCATGTTTAGGTTGTGAAGCAAATATTCTGATTCTAAAATGGGAGACAGGCTCATAAAATTAAAAATATGTTATATTCCCCAGTCTGTTTGACAAGTGATAGAACCGTTTGTAGCTTCTAGTACAATCTAAGGAAAACATGCAACTTATTGTATCAATTCAGCCATAACATAGCAGAAGATCATTAGTACTCTGCTGTCAGCAACTGTAGAAGTTGTGAGCAGCTAAATTGCTAAGACCACATCAGATTGAGGACATTAGTAAATTTTTTCTGAGACGTGTATCAATATAAATTCAAATGCTAAATTGCTGATGAATATATACTGACTGTTACCAATACTTTTATTAAAGATCTTTCATTAACTCCACATTTTTCAACCAGATATTTGACTAGCAGATGATAAGGTTATTTTGAAATGCCCACGGTCACGAGACCCCTCCACAAGACCACCAGAGACAAGAGTCAAAGCCAAACGGCAAGGGTCATTTATTGCAGGTTCGAACCTGGACCTCCGCGCACTCGTTGCCGGTGACGCTAAGAGGTCCCGATGGAGTTTAGTACAGCTCTTTTATAGACAGGTACAAACAAGCTCGCGACCTTCAGGGGTGGGGGGTACTGATTGGCTAACTTTTAAACAAAGACATTAGTCACTGATTGGTTAACTTTTAAACAAAGACACTAGTCACCGTCTGATTGGTTGGATGGTTGCAAAAGGGGGTTCAGCAAGCATAGTTACAGAAGCGAGAGCGGCTGGTTAAGTTTCGGTTTCCTGAGGCTTTGTTTTTCAATTAGGAATACTTAAGATGGGGCCATAGTTACAAGCAGTACAAACAGGAAGATCGATGCAATCCTAGCAGCACTACGGCCTAATGGCAGGGCATCAATTCAGTCCTATTTCTACCAAAGTAGAACATAGCCCTTCAATTTCCCTAAGAATGCTTGGGAAGTTCATTAGTTATGTCCAAATAAATATTTGGATACACCTCCTCCCCCAGCCTGATCAATTGATCAGCTTGATCAACAGCGAATAAACTGAAATTTGGGACATCTTTTGTGGGATTAGAGACCATTGCTTGTGACTGTCACAAGCCACTTGTCCTTTAGTTTCATGTGCTCTGGAGAAAGGCATCTGTTCCTTTGAGATGCTCAGTTCTGGCTTTGTGTTATGTACTAATAGATGAATAACTTAAACCAAATTTTATTTCAGTCTATATGCTTAGGATGTATTAGAGTAATGTGACTGATGTTACTCATTCTACTTAAATTTGTCCCAGAAACGTCACATTCATTATTTCATTTCCTTGTGCCAACAACCTTGCTGGCAGGGGAGGCATCATCCCCACTTCATAGATAGGAAAACTGAGGTTGAGCAAGTGAACAGATAATTTGTGGCTGACATGATTAACATCCACACTTGACTCTTAAAGTTTTTTTCTTTCCATTTTCCCTCGATAGCACTTATTTTCATAACTCTGTCCAAGATGATGCTCAAGTTTTATTCAGAAGTTTTTCAGTATTACATTTGCAGTTTTGTTGTTGCCTTTTTTCTACTGGGTTGGTCAAAAAGATCTTATGGTAAAACCCGAACGAACTGTTTGGCCAATCAAATATATGTTCAGTGGCCTTTTTTCTCCTTACCGTCTTGGTCCCATCCTAGGAAGCTGAGGGCTTAGGGAAGTTTCAATTATTAGACATGTTAAGGAAATGGTTACTTAAGTGGGAAAATTTAGGGGACTAAATTTGGGATAAACGGGACTTACTATAGGGGACTTAAAGTACTTAAAGTATGTAGGGGACTTACTATAATGTACATTTCCCCCCCAGGATCTTAGCTAATGTAAAAGACCTTTGTAGATCATGTTAAGTATTAGGAACCTCACCACAGTGTACCCTGCACTGTTTAATTGCAGATCTTGGAAACACTCATTCAAAGGTGCCAGGCATTTAATGCAGTTTCTGGTTCAGTTTTGCTAAATTGCAAACATCCTTGAAAAACTGATAAATAGGAATGAGCTTCCAAATGCCTCCAGAAAGGCAAAATGCTTAGAAAAAATAAAAATCTCTAATTACAGCAGCACATTTTATGGTCAATAAAGTGTTCAGTATGCTATGCAGCAGGGGTATTTCAACTGAGAGTCAAATAAAAATAACTGTGCATGTGATAGCTCAACGAAAAGTTTCTTTTCTCAGCAAGAGATAAAAAAGCCTCAGCTGTTTCCAGCCTGGCATATTTGTTTAATTGCTTGCACAAAGAGAATGTGTGGATTTAGTCTAGCTAAAACAAAACAAAACAAATAAATTCGTGGTAGTAGGCTACAAAGGAAAATTATGTATTTGATTCTGATTGATTTGGAATTATTTAAATGAAGTCTTTTCTTAAATGGGAGTCCCCATGCTGACCCCATTGATTTTTCTTCCCAGGAAGGAATAGCACTTCCTTCTTTATTTCTTCTCTCTTTCTTCCTTCTCCATTACCCATCCATCCATACGTCCCTTCTACTAGTATTTCCTAAGCACATACTTGTACCACGTTCCAAGGCTTATGCTTGTCAATATCCCTTTCTTCTTTTAAAATTTTAACTGAAAAGTATGAATAAAATTTTGTGGAATCTCAGAGGAGGGAACAGCTAAAAGCCTTGGGGAGCTGGCTACAACCACACAGTAACTTTTGAGATGGGTCTTGAGGGAAGAGGAGGATTATGCCACAGAGAGTGGTTTTATTTCAGTACTGTTGCCACCTTTTCCTTGAACTTCTCTTACCTGGAGTTCATTAACATCTTTCATATGGTGATTATGTACATAATTATTGATTGTTCCGTCTCATGTTATGTTAATAATCTTCCTGCCTAAGGCCTCTAATCCTCGTGGCTCTACTTGTTTTTTCCGTCCCCATGTTCAGCCTAATTATGATTTCCTATGAATTTAAATGGATTTGGGCATTCTGGTTACATTAATAAAACGTTAGCTGGCAGATGCAAATGTCCCTTTTTGAGATAAAAAGAATCAGTTCATTTACTTTTCTTAAGGCTCTTTATGATGAAAATTTGACATGTAAATGAAAAGAGAGGCTATAGTATAATAAATTCCATGGACCCTTTACCCAGCTTCCACAACTGTCAACAATCGGCAGACTTATTTTGTCTATTAATTTATTTGGTGGGGGAAGCATTTTTTTAAATAAATGCTAGGCATGATGTTTATCTTCTGCAAATTCTTACCTATGCAACTCCAGCTGAAAAGAACATGTTTATACGTAAGCCTCATGCAGTTATCACACTTAGCACAATTAATAATATTCTTAAAAAAATTAATACTCGGACCATATCTGCATATTCACATTTCCTCACTTGTCTCAAGAATTTTTTTTTAAGATTGTGTTTGTCACATCAGTCTGAACTTAGTCCTTTTATTGCATTTGACTGTTGTGTTTTCCAAGTCTATTTTGATATAAAACACTTGCTCCACTTTCCTTTTCATTCAGGCTTTTGATTTGTTTGAGAAACTTGGCGTGTGTTCTGGATGATGTCTTACACCGTGGACTTGGCTGAGGGCTTCCTCATGGTACCTCTATTCACACCCCCTCTGTTCAGCCTGCCCCCTGTAGAGGCTGGATTAGATCAGGTTCCGTTCTGTTTGCAAGGCCTAGGTAATCAACCAGGCAGCAGTAGATGGAGGCAAATGAAACCCAGCGTGTTCCCCAGAACTGCCACTCAGGAAATTGTTCTCTGTGATTTGCTTTGGGGTAGAAGATAGGACACCTTAATCTGTGCAAAGGGGCAGCCTTAAGTAACAATAGATACCTGCAGTCTTATCTTACTAAGAGGTGGGTCACTCCATTTAACTGAGTTTATGTGCCTAATGGGATTCTGAATTTGTGGCCAGGGCTGCATTGTTTGAGGCCCTACAGGAGAAATGTTGTACTGACATCAGCAGTCTGCCTTCTCTCTTCTTCTGCTCTACAGCTCACATTTCCAGTATAAATCAGTGTGGGGCACTTGGAAAATATAATTGGAAAGGCCAGTAGATTATTAGCCTTCTCAGGACAACCACGTGACTCAGTCTTGTACCTCACAGGTACACAGGATTAGATGAAAAAATGTATATAAAATTCATAGCTACTTAATACTCGGTCCTAGTAAATGCTGAATAAATGGTAGCATTTATTTTGAAAATGTATATATAATTACCCACTTTTCTCAGGGGATGCCAGTGGCCCACTTATTTGATAGTAAAGCCATCTTCAGGCTCAACAGCTGCACCCTGATTCCCAGCACAGCCGCAGATCTGGAGGTTAGGATGAAGATCTCTGGGCTCTGAAATCGTTATGAAAATTCCCCTTCACGTTAGCATCGTACCTCTTTATTTCTCCTTCTTCCCCTCTCGATTTCCTTGGTCAGATTGGACTGTACATCCCTGGAATATGTATGAGCCCTCAAAATTCTATGGAGTCACACACTGTGAGGTGATTTCAGTGTCTAATTCCATACAGTATCAGTGAATTGGGTGCACTTTGATCAATCTGTAGATTTCTTTAAATGAAAATGATGGTCATAATCCTTTCATTTAAAAGAAACTTTAGAGTTTATGAAACGTATTTGTATATTCCATATCATTTAATCCTTAAGCAATGCTGTTTCAAATAATTTTATACAGCATAAACAATGAAGCATGGTGAATTTAAACAATTTGTTGAATGTTATAGAAGAGGAAATAGACTCTGGCTTTAATTCCACTGGCTTATTAAAAAGTATTTTTGGTACTTTCTTTGTGCTGGTTTTATCAGGGTAGAAGATATAGTTCTACCTAGGAAACTTAGACTCTAAGTATGAAATATGAAGAGATGGGAGGTATACTCATAGGGAGCAAAAGAGAAGAACAGGAAATTCAGCTAGGAGCTGAGGTTCCGGAAGGATCTTGTGTTCTAAGCAGACATGCTCTACTGTTCTTTCTACTCAAAGGTCTAGAAGGGTGAGAGGGTCCAGGCCCTCTGTGTGATGGCAGCATAGCACGTGGGAAGTCAGTGGTGGGAGATGTAGATGCAGAAGTAATCAGAAGTCAAATGATGAAGGCCCCCACTGGTGACTACTGCAATGACCTATCCAAGAGGGAGTGAGGATCTGAGCTCATGGATGAGGATGGACAGAAATTTGGGGATGGTCAAGTTCTTTTTCATCATAGTTACCACTGGCATGTCTGGGGGTGGTGTTTAGTGAGGAGAGGTCAATAAAGGTCAGAGCAGTGAGGAATTAGTACTTGCCACATTGGTCCTCATTTGAACCCCAAAGACAGCAGGAGAACAAGGACAGGTCAAGGTAAACTTTCATTGAAAGACAGCAGTGCTTCCCAGAGCTCATGACCTAACCTTGACAAAATGCTCCTTGAGGATATGGACTTCGGAGAAATTGTTTGTTGACTGATTGTTTTGATCAGAATGCCATTGATTCCCCATGATCGACTAAGTTCACCATTGATTTCCCATTGGGAATGAGCACCGAGGAATGAGTCTTGCTTTCTGCTCTGATGGGGAAGAAAACAGGAGCACCAGGAGCTTGGGTCGTATCTTCCATTTAATTTTGAAAACATATTTGGATCATTTCAGTTCTGAGAGATTGTATTTGAAGTCATTTGCCTCGTTGATATTTTTATTGCATGAAGTGATTCACAGTCAAGAGCTATAAATTTAATTTTCTGAATAGTACACCTAAGCTGTTAAAGAATTGAGTCATTTATTCTCTTGAATTTTTTAAAAGCAGTATTGAACTGTAGTTATTACTGAGCTAACTAACTGCAATCCATTTTCTTGCCTTTGATACCATCCATTGGATGCTCTTCTCAAGTACAGAGAATGCTGTAAAGACCCAGGATCTGGATGTGAACAGCAGGATGCTTTGTCGCTAACTTTTTGTTTTTTCCATCACCAAAGCTAAAACTGTCTTACCATGGTCAGGGTCATCTATTTATTTTCTTATCCCAGCTCAGATGACTAAAAATACAACAAATGATTATTAATGACAGCACAACTCCAAAAATAACTGAGCAGCCAGTTACCCCCCTTTCAAAACATCCCCGGTAAGTCACCTGTCTCTATGATAAATGATTCATATCAGGGTCCAAAGTCAGCCTTCAGGATATAAGCCCACCCTTTAAGCAAAAAAGACTCTATGATAGAGAAAGAACTGAAAGGCAAATCAAACATATTCTTATATAAATTTCTTTCATATATTCAGTTTTCGTATTTCATAAATACATATCTAGCAGAAAATTGACATTTACTCTGAACCATTGACAGCAACAATAAAAAAAATCAAAATTTCTGTCTACATCTTATCAAATGCTTATTATATTGTCATCTCGTTTAATCTTGTCAACAGTACTGTGTGATTGACATTGTGATCGTGTCTATCTTTTGGAGATGTTAAATGGATATCAGAGAGGCTAACTGGATTGCCCAATGGAAAGCTGCAGCGTGGAAGCAATACCCTTTCACTCCAGCTCTTTCTATGCTCTTTCCATCACACCATTCTGCCTCTGATATAAAGGGATAGTTTTTGTGAAATATGACATTGTTCCCTCTGTAAACAACTATATTAGTTTCCTAGGGCTTCAATAGCAAATTGCCACAAACTAGGTGGGTTAAAACAGCAGAATTTTACTCTCTCATAGTTCTGCAGGTGAGAAGTCTGAAATTAGGGTGTTGGCTGGCCCACGCTCCCTCCAAAGCCTCTAAGGGAGAACCCTTCCTTGCATCTTCCAACTCCTTGTGGCTCCTGGTATTTCTTGGTTTATGGCAGCATCACTCTCATCTCTGCCTCTGTCTTCACGTGGCTTCTTCCCTGTATGTCATGTGTCCTTCTCTGTCTCTTGTAAAGACACTCTCATCAGATTAGGGCCCACGCTAATCCAGTATGATCTCACTTTAGACCTTAGCTTAATTACACCTGCAAAGACTATTTCCAAATATGGTTATGTTCTCAGCTTCCAGGGGTAGATAAATATTTTTTTAACTTATTTATTAATTAATTTATTTTTGGCTGCATTGGGTCTTCGTTGCTGCACGTGGGCTTTCTCTAGTTGTAGCAAGCAGCAGCTGCTCTTTGTTGCAGGGTGCAGGCTTCTCATTGCGGTGGCTTCTCTTGTTGCAGAGCACGGGCTCTAGGTGTACGGCCTACAGTAGTTGTGGCGCATGGGCTTCAGTAGTTGGGGCTCGTGGGCTCTAGAGCACAGGCTCAGTAGTTGTGGCGCACGGGCTTAGTTGCTCCACAGCATATGAGATCTTCCCGGACCAGGGCTCGAACCCATGTCCCCTACATTGGTGGGCAGATTCTTAACCACTGCGCCACCAGGGAAGCCCGAGGGGTAGATAAATTTTTGAAAGGACGCTATTCAACCTATTATAATTATGTTTCTTATTTCTACTCTAGTAGGAAAATTAAACTATTGGTTAACAATAATATCAAATAAATGAACATGGTTTGAGTCCTGATATTTTTGATGGTCAATTGATTGCCCAAAGTTTAAAATTTAGGGCTCTTTATGATTGTGCTTTGAATCTCTATATTTTACCAAAGAGTAAACTATACCATTTCACTAGCTCCGATGGTACAATATTCTGTACCCTGTACTTACTGGAGTTGGTTCCCATATGTTGGAACATGCCAGAACTTGCTGTACATTTCTCTCACAGTCATAGAGAAAGACAGCAGATGCTGAATGTCTCCTGTTATTGAGATGTGTCCAGAACTTATAAAACATGGCTCTGACCATCAGGCCTATGCAGTGAATATTCTCAGGTTGACAGACTGAATAGGGAGTGGTCATCAGGGCTCCCTGGAAGGTGAGCTTGATCAACCAGTGATTCTCAAATCCTTCTGATAGGAATCTCCAACTTTTTCCATAGATTGATCTCTTTTCATTTTTGCTAGGTCTGTAGTAACTGGGGTTACAGTGGGGTTGGCAATGGGGTCTTTAAGTGAAGGTGTCACTCATATCAACGTAACGGTTGTTAAAACATATGTAACAGTATGAAAGCAAAGCATTTAAGTAAGCAGCTGACATGTTAACCTAAGCTTGATAGAATTGAAACTGAACTTATGTAAATTCAATCCAATTTTACCTAAGGTACAATGATTATTTTAAATTATAGAAACGAATGCATGTTGCTTTTTGGAAATTAAAAATACGTAATACCAGAAAGAAAACAACAAAACTTCGGTTTTATTACCCTAAAGTCATGACTATAGGTTTATTTCTTGACTTCTTTTATTCTATGCACCCTTTTAACATATTCCTTGCATCCTGCTTTATTTTTAAAACATAAAATTATCGGTATTTTATGTTTTTCATGGTCTTTATAAATATTATATTTTCATAGCTGCATAATATCTTATCAAGGGTAGGTTTTACCTAGGAGTTTCCCCATTGTGGGCATATAAATTGTTTCAGATAACTTTGGTATTGTAAGTAATACTCAGATGGATAATATTTTATGAAAGATATCTCCCAGAAGGAAATATGCTGTTCTCCAGATATATTTTTATTATCTTTTTCTTGTTTATATTGATCTATATTGAGAGTTAATATTTTTTATATTCCTAATCTGTGTTGAAAATTTGTTTTCCAAAATGGTTTGCCAGTTTTTGTTTCTGTGTGTAGCATTCAGTGTCCTCATTGAACTGAATCCCTGCCAGTATTAAAATGCTAACAGCATTAAAATGTTTTTTCAATCATTACTAGTTTGAACAGATGAAAAATAGAATCATATTTTACCTTTAATTAACATTATTTTACTTGCTAGCAAAGATAACATTTTAATGTTTTCTTAGACAGTATTTTTTGAATTGTTGATTTCTGCTATGAGACCAGTTGTGTTCCCCCAAATTCCTGCATTGAAGTCCTAGCCACCAGTACCTCAGAATGTGCTGTATTTGGAGATAGGACTTTTAAAGAGATAATAAGGGGAAATGAGGTCATATGGGTGGGCCCTAATTCAATGACTGGTGTCCTTATACAAAGAGATTAGGACACAGGCAACACAAAGACCAAGAGAGAACCATGTGAAGACACAGAAAGAAGGCAGCCATCTGTAAGCAAAGGAGAGAGGTCTCAGAAGAATCCAAACCTGGTAGCACCTTGATCTCAGACTTCTGGCTTCTAGAACTGTGAGACAATAAATTTCTGCTCCTTAAGCCATCCAGTCTGTAGTAGTTTGTTATGGCACCTCTAACATAATAACACAGTGTTTCTTGCCAGTTTATTTATTAGGGTCTTCGAGCTTTTCTTAGTAATTTGTACAGGCTCTTTTTATGTTAAACATATTTATTGTTTCCTTTTTGCATTTGTTGCAAAGTGATTATTTGCTTTTTCACATTTTCTTATTTTTTAGCTTACAACATGTGTATATTTAATATATTGCCACAATTATTCACCTTTTCCTTTGTGCTTCCCTTCTTAGTACTTCAAAGCTTAGAAAGTCCTTCTTCCTTAAGAGATTTGACACACTGTTGGTTCTATTTTTTGTTAGTTTTTCTGTGGCTTGATGTTGACCTGTATAATGTAACTATTCTCCAAGTTTGAGAATGCAGACTCACAAAAGTAGGTGAATTTCAAATTTACAGAGCAAAGCTTTCTTTAAGATTTTTATGCCCTGCCCAAAACCCAATCATCTTTATTTAAAATGACCCATTTAAGGTAACAGTTATTTTCAGGGGCTTTTACTTCGTTTTGAAAACCTACATTGTCAAATGGAACAATAACCTCATTTTTTAAATCTTCAAATTTATTAAGATCAAAAGTTATAAGGACAGAAAACCTCAAGGTGGAGAATAGCTACAGTTCTCTGAAACCTGTTCAAATGTCTTTGAAATTCTACCAAAATCTTCTTTGAAGTGAAGGGCATGTTTTCTTATAAGATGAAAGGAACAGTCCCTTCTGTTTTTCCTTCTTTTCACTTGTGATTCTCGTGCTAAGAAAAAATTTAAAGTATTCTTTTATGGATCATTTTATCCAACGTTTCTGCTTTTTCTATTTTTTTCCTGTGAAGATCTTTCTAGAACTTATTTAGAAATGTTTATTTCATTTAGTTTTACTCTCAGGCTCATTAAAAAGGCCATCTCTTAAAGACACTGTCATTTCTTTGCTGGTGGCATTCATTTCAAAATATAAAACTGTCTTGACTTGTGAGATAAAATTGTCTGACCGTTTTGGAATTCCTACTGAGTTGAACTAGCTTTATATCAATGCTAAATAGTAAAAGATGTCATCTGAGAAATTACTTTAAGGATTTGAATGGCCTTCTCAGAAGAGGTAAAGAATATATTTACTTTTTTTTTTTAATTGAAGTACAGTTGATTTACAATGTTGTGTTAGTTCCAGGTATACAACCAAGTGATATATAGATATCTTTTTCAGATTCTTTTCCATTATAGATTATTACATTAGATTTATTACCAAGTTTAATATGCATAGTTCTACAAAATGTTTATTATAAAAGTCAGACCCTAACCTCACATTGTTTGAGGTTATAGTAGTGTCTCATTGATAGCGTCCTCCTCTGGTTTGAAAACACCTTGAGAGGGGGAACTAAGTCTGAACGTACTTCTCTGTGTCTCCCTCAGTGCTTTCAATGGTTTAAGTACTGATTTGTATACACAAACCATTAACTTGGCAAATTTACCAGTATTTGAGTCTGGCCCTAACTCTTACATGCCTTAGTAGTTCCATCTTTTCAGTGTTGGACTTGGGGATGATGATTCATATTTAGAAAACTCACAAGAGACTGGGGCAGATGAGGTAGAATACCAACTTTTTACTTTACAGTGAGAAATAAAATTGTCAGATGGATCACAGGTTTCCAACCTGTCTTCTTTACTCACAGTAGAAGATCCACGTAGGGAACCAAATCATAATCAAAAGGTTGCTTGGCAAACGGGGAATCAGTCTGAGTGGAATTAACTCTGTTTTGCATGCTCAGAGGCCTGACCTAACTGTTTGGAATACCCATCTGAAACAGAGGACTGTCTCTGTCAGGGGTTTCCTTAGTCTTGGCCCCCTCTCCCGTGCAGTGCTTGGTTGAACAACAAAAACACACCGAAACTCATTTTTGCGCAACTCTGCAAAGCAATCTGCCTTTTCCTCAATACTTTTTCCATTAGATACAATAATGCCATTTCAGTACTACACTTGAGTTTCTTATTTATGGAGAAGAAACATTCGTTTTCTTTCTGGTGCCTTTAAATTAGGAGCTGATTTTATATTTTGACAACCAGAGTTTTGAAAGTGCTTTTCTTCTAACCACAGATCTGCACCTACCTTTGTTTCATTGTTTTTGTAAAATGGTCTATTTAAAACTAAGATGATAAGGTAACAATCTGGATTGAGTCAGAGTTTCTGGAATGGTGTAGCAGGCAGTGGTGAGGCTTAAGATCTAAAGAATGCTGAATTCCACTGGAGCCCACTGTTTTCAAATCTCACTTAGAATCATCCAATCTATCCCAGTGATGAAGGATTCATCAATAGATGAGATAGCAGGACATGCCTTGCATTTCTGGAATACTCAGTGTGCCCCTAGGCAGTAATTTCCTGGTGAGAATATCCATTTTGTTTGTTGTTTCCATCATTCTGAGTATCCAGCAGACCTCCTTCCCTCTCCAGCTCATTTATCTTTTATGCAGTAACTTGTTTTGTGGAAACAAAGAATATTGCCCACCATGGCCGGAGGCCGCCTTTCTGTAGCTGCCTTCCCAGTGATTGAAAGCACCTCCTATGTAAAAGTTAGAAAATAAAATTGGGATTGAGAATGTTACAAGTGAGCACTGAGGAATGATGCCACTTTTATGAACAGGAAAGGATGTACTGATCACATTTTAAACTGCCATATTGATGTCCACATGGGCTTATTTATTTTCCTACACTAGCTCTCCGTGTCATTGCCACACACATTTTCTCTCTCTCTCTTTTTGATAATAGCCAACATGGTTTTCAATCACTGTTTCTTAAGTACTTCTTCTGAGTAAAATATTTATTTTAGAGCAATGTAAAACCCTGAGCATATTTTTTTTGACTATTTGCAAACCTGCAACAGTGAAACTTGGGTCTAATAGTAAATTCCTGTTCAAATGTATATGAGGACAGCAGATATGTAATATTTATTGAGCGTCTACTATGTGTCAGATTCCCCACTCTACTCTTTCCATTCATTATCTTATTTAATCCGTAAGATATAGGATGAGTTTTAAATTATTGGCATTTACCCTTTGTGAAAAAGGAAACACAGTGAAGTTAAGTAATTTCCCAAAGGTGCATAAGTTATGTTATCATGATTTGAATTAAGGTCTGTCTGATTTAAAATCCTATGATTTTTATCTGCCAACAGAATTACATCCAGTACAATTACAGCTCCATGAAGGCAGGGTCCTTCCGTAATTATTCACCATTGGACCCTCGATACTTAACCAGTTTCCAGTATATATGATATGATTAATAATTTTTTGTGGATAGAAAATAGAGTGAAGGAAGGTGGTGGGGAAGGAAGGAAGAAAGAAGGAAGGAAAGATGGTAGGTCTGTGAAAATACTACTTTGCTTCAGGTAGCTCAAGCATCACTTCTGTAGAATATAAGGAATTTGTAAACTTGCTTAGTGTATATATGTAAATAATTATTGAAAAAGTATCACTGTGTATGTTTGTATATTTATATATATGCATATATGTGTATATATGATATACATGTATATATAAATATAATATGTATGGTGTTATATACATATCTAGCCTTGAGTATTTGAAAATTTGCTTAACTGTGGTTACTCAAGTGTATTCAATGTCATCCATATTTTTGAAACACTCTTGGACTAAGCTCATAGCAAAGATTGAAACTATTTGCTTTAATGATTGAGTGAATATGAAAGCAAATTAAATCAGAAATCCCTGCTTCCTTATAGATACCATTTTTGGTTTTGCTATGAATTAACCATTGGATACTTTTGTTCGAGCATTTTGTTTATTCATTTTTTTCTCCTTTGTCATAATGCTAGTTAGATTATAATGAGAGAAACAGAAAATTGACTTTGATGTAAAGGATTTACTTCAGAGGAGCTACTCAAGGACAAAAAGGAAAATGTTTCTGGACACAACTGTATTTTAACAAGTGTAATTTTTTTCACAGGTCATAATGATGTGCGTAGAAGTGGGAGTTTTCTATGCAGAAAACAGTAGTTCTTTTATAATACAGAGATTCATTGGAGACAGTTATAAGCTGTCATGTATGTCTTTGGCAAGCAAATTTTTCCATATAAATTTTCCTGATACTTTTTTTGAAAAACATGTTCAACTATTCTGTAAATAATTTTGTCTAAATTATTTTGAGAGAAATAGAGATGAAGTAATCTGAGAGCTGCAAGCTTGAAAAATTGTCCTTTTTAAAATATTGATTCAATTTTTAAACCTTGAAGATAGCTTTTAGAGTTTATATTTTACTGTAAAGGCAAGTACATAAAACTTTTATTAGAGTATATATTTGACATAAATTTTTGAGCACTTTAACATTTTGTGGAATCAAGAGCAGGTGAGAAAAATATATTGCAAACCCAAGAGAAAAGTAGTATATTAAGAACACTGCAGACTTTTGATCCAGACTAACATGGGTTCAAGTCCTTGCTGTGTCACTTACTAACTAGTGTTCCTTTCTTTGACAAGTTACTTAACCTCTTTTGTTTCTTAATTCCATTCAGTCTCCAAAATACTAAGAGAATGCATACTTTACATGTACTGGATGTTAGTCAGATTGTGATGAAAAAGTTCATTATCAAAGAGCAATCATTACAAATTGGTGGTAAAATTGATCCTCTTATGGTAAACACAATATATAAACTTAAAGTGAACTGACACAAATCTTTATAACAAACATGAATTTTAGTATATTTTTCTATAACACAGACACATGGTCTACGGGTTATACATTAACAGTTCTTGGGAGATTACGAAAACAAACTTTTGAATATTATAGGAAAGCTCTTTTCTCAGTTTAGGAAGCAGACTTAAACATTCAATGTTTTATGATGAGAAAGTTAAACTTAAATTTTATAACTTTCTGTATGTATTTTTACCTTTCCTTCCCTTTCTGAGCAATGTGTAGCAGTCTAATGCTCTGTGTGTCTAAGGTACCTGGGTCAACAGTCTTTTACTCCCTAGTCGTTTCTTATTGAAATGTGTAGCCTATGATTTCACTATGAGTTTAATCAAAGCTTAATCAAGGTTATTTGTACCTTTTAGTAGCGTTACTCAGTGATTCCAAGGTATCACAATATTTACATTCCCCAAACCCTTTGATTCTTCCTTTCATATTTAGAGGCAGATCATTATATATGTCTGCATATCTAGAGCTGTTGACTACAGATTACTATCCCAATTAAGCAGCATACATGATGCATGCTACTGGAAATTGAGGAGAAAAAGAGGAGGACAGGGAGAATCGCCAGACCAAAGGGCTGACCTTGATAGCTGGAGAAGCATCATGACAGATACATTGGATATGACTGACGATAAAGAATGAGTGGGTAAGGGTTCCAATTTTTTCACATCCTGGCCAACACATTGTCTCTTGTTTTTTGCTAATAGCTATCCTTATAGATGTGAGGTGATATCTCATTGTGGTTTTGATTTAGCTTCCCTGATGATTAGTGACATTGAGCATCTTTTCATATAATAGTTTCCCTGATGATTAGTGACATTGAGCATCTTTTCATATAATTAGTAACCATGTGTATGTCTTCTTTGGAGAAACGTCTATTCAAGTCCTTAGCCCGTATTTTACTTGGATTATTAGGGGATTTTTTCTAATGAGTTATAGGAGTCCCTTATGTATTTTGCAGGTTAACCCCTTAGTAGATATTTGGTTTACAAATATTTTCTCCCACTCTATAGGTTGCCTTTTCACTCTGTTGATTGTTTACTTTCTCAAAGAGATGGTAGCACTCCCATGTTCATTGCAGCACTATTCCCAATAGCAAAGATGTGGAAACAACCTAAATGTCCATCGATAGATAAGTGTCTAGAGGAAATGTGATTTATACATAGGATGAAATATTATTGTCCTTTAAAAAAAGGAGGAAATACTGTAAGACGTGACAGCATGGATGAACCCGGGGGACTAAGTGAAAGAGGTCAGTCACCTCAGGAGGTAAATACTCAGCCTCATAGAAGCAGAGAGTAGAATGGTAGTTGCCAGGGGCTGGAGGGAGGAATAATCAATGATGGGTATAAAGTTTCAGTTATGCAAGATGAATATGTTCTAGGGATCTTATAGCATTGCTATTAATACTGTATTGTACACTTAAAAATCTGTTAAGAGGGTAGACCTCATGTTAAGTGTTCTTGCCACAATAAAATAGAAGTAAAAAATTAAAGTGTAACAAAGAAATAATAGAAGAGGATTTTCTTAATCTAGTAGAGTATCTACAGAAACAAAGTTTTAAAAAAATGGGTAGAGTTAGAGAAATAAAAATGAGAGACAACATAGTCAAAGCTTACGTTAATTTGACCAGAGCGACTGTGAAAGCAGGGCACGGGTAAGGATAATTGCTCAAACATCAGTGTAGCAAAAATCCAGAGCAATGCTATTAAATCCGTACAGTGATGCTTTTCAGCCATTAAAAGGTTTTGTTTGAGGGACTCTTTTTAGAAGACTGAGAGTTGTTTTGTTTTGGTAAATTATTAAATCAGTAATTTTCCATTTATTTCTGACATGTAACTACATATAGAATTTTACTCTAATCCCTTGCCTAATTGCCTGGAGTGGATGGCCAGATAGTTCCATTTCATTTAGAAAGCTTGAATTCCTTTTGCCGCTCATGTTTCATCTGAAGTGATCATCTGAATAGCATAAGGTTTTCTTTTAAAATCTAATAAGTAGGCTATAGAAGGAGAAATAAAGACACAAAAGGATTTCAGGAAACATAACATGTTTTCCTTCTCTCCTCTTTTTGTACTCCTTTAATTGTTTTTTATTAACATACTTACCTATGCCTTCTAAAATATGAATACATTTGTTTAACTTTTAAACCATTTTTAACCTTTCATTACCTTTGGTATTTAGATTTTACAGAATATGTTTCCTTCATTTTCTTCCTTTTTATTTGTATTTACATAAAAAAATATGAAGAACTTTATTTAGGTCACTTGTATTATTTAATTTAAGCCACAGAAATGGGACCCTGAGCTGGAAGGTAACAGTGATCAAGATTAATAGCAAAATAAAGTCCTGTGTTTTGTTGGAGGAAGAGTCCTTGTCTTGGTGTTGAGAAATCTGAGTGTATTGTCCTGTTGGCTCCTATGGCCTTAATTAAATGTTGGCTCTGAGGCCTTAATTAAATCATGTTACCTTTTCTTATCTCTTCGAGTTCAGAAATTCTAAAATTGACAATAAATTGTTTTCCCTTTTCACTGGGTGACCGCTTCAAGAAATATTTTAGGGAATCAAAGCAATGTAAAGACTGGGTGAGAGGAGAGATCAATGTATGGAATCAGGGCCGTGAAAATAAATTGAAAAATATTAACAAACAAATGACTGCTTTTCTCAGGCGTGAGGATGAGGGTGTGAACTTTAGTGCACGTTCAGATAACGTTATTACTGTAAGATGACACTCAAGAATGGTGAATGGCGGTTCCTCAGGGTGAGAAGGCCTCGGAATTTAATTCTGACTCAGTCACTGGATTGGCGGCATATCACCAGACATTTGTGGGCCTTGGTTTCTGTCCCTCAAATGAAGGGATTGGACTAAATGAGTAAACGTTTTTTTTTCTACTTTCGTCAGGAATCCGAGGTACAATCTTAATTAAATCGGCATCAAGAAAACCAGAGGGATAGTTCTGCTCTAGCTGACCATGTTTAGGGAATCAAAGATCAGTTCCTCGTATATATTTCTTGCAGGCTTTAAATGAGCACCATGTGTCAAGCCCCAGGGATTCAAAAATAGATCCCGGAAGGCAAAGTCTAGATAGAGAAATATACAGAGTTGTTTGTAGTACCATAAGATCTTTACTATCATAGAAATGTGAGCAAACTGCCTTTGAAAAATACAGAGAGGGGAAGAAGACACTTATTTTGCTTGAGGTTTCCCATAATAAGTACTTGATGTATGAGCATGAGTTTGTCAAGAGGAGGATTTGAGATGAGAGCATGAAGACCCAAGGTTTGAGTGCTCTGAGGCCAGGAAACTTGTTTGGGAAACTGATTATTTCTGTGTGATTGGAGCCTGCGTATCAGGATACAGATCATGAGGACATTTTGAATATACCATTTTAAACTATTTAGATCTCTCTTGTATATAATGAGGATCTTTTAGAGATGTTTAAACAGAAGAGTGTTTGGGGCCCCTACCTCACTCTATGGCACCTAGGACAGATTGAAGGATGCTGAGACTGGAATCAAGAAGGGAAGTTAGGTGGCTGTTACAGTCATTCAGGTGAGGGATTATTAGGCGTGTGAACTGAGACAAAAGTTATGAAAGAACTATTTCAAAGAATCTATACTACTTGGCAATTGTATGAGTCCGGATGGTTTGGGTTATGCTGGAATCATGAATAACCTCCAAATATCTGTGGCTTAAAACAACAAAAATGTATATACATACACTGAATATACATAAGCTGTCCAAGTAGGAATTTAGAGGGAGACATTCAGATATTCTTTACCTGTCACAGTCCTTCGGGGACTCAGGTTGACTGGTTCCACAGTCACCATATTAGGGTTAAATGAACAGGGCAAGTCACACTGTCTCTAAAAGCTTCAACCTGGAAATTACCCATTTCGCTTCTGTACACACTGTACTGGCAAAGTCAAGTCATTTGGCCATGCTCAACTTCAAGGGAGCTGCAAAATGCAGTCCTGTGGGAGCTCTGGAAGCAAGAACTAGCATTGGATGAACAACTCTAATAACCGGGATAGTAAATAATTGGATTTAGAGGAGACAGGATGAGAGAAGCTAGGAAAACTTCAAAGATATTTCTAGCTTAGACTTTTATTTTTGCAGGCAGGTCCTCATTCTGTGTTGATAAATTTTACCTCTCCTTGCTTTCTCTTTTTCCAGGAAGCTCTCCTTAATCGTGGCTGGCAGGGGCCAAGGTTAGATGTTCTCAATGTTATACTGATCCATGTTTAATAACTGGCTATCTGTGGGGAAAAACAAACAAACAAACTCTGTTTAGCATTTGTTAAATTCCCACCATGGCAAACCTCAGGCTACCAACGTGATGGCACTGCACAAGGTTGGTAAGGGATGTCCAGAAGCACCCCCATTATGTGGCATTTCCACCATACGTGTGCAATAGAACTAAGTAACCTCAAGTGCATAGATAATAGTAAAATGCGATGAAATGATTAGGAAGTGATGGAGTTTCAGGTATTTAGAACCTTTGTTTTAAATCTATTTTATTTAATTGAAACTTTGTCTAATTTAATTTTTAATAATGGCTGTATTCAGTGACCGGCTTACAAAATTCCTGAAAAGTTAGTTTGTAGTTGGCTCTCACAGGTGCTCACAGGCTGGCTCCAGCACAGCCCTGGAGCCTTCTTTTTCTCTGCACTCACACAGTGCTCTGTACTTGTTCCATTATTGCTTTTATCAAGTTTATTTTAATCATTCATTTACCCATCTGTCTTCTCCGCTGGAGAGTGAGCTCCTCGAGGCAAAGCGCCTTGTCTCACTATTGAATGCTTTAGTGCTTGACATGGTGCTTGGAACACAGCAGAAAGTCAGTAAATACTAGTTGAGATAATGAATTCATGAAAACATATTTTTCATGAAGTAAGCAAATCAGTGGTTTCTTTTTTCACTGACCCTTCTTTGCAGGGGCCAAGTCATTTCATTTTATTAAGAAAGAGCCACTCCACACAGTTGCTCTTACGTTAAACTATCCTTACCTGCAAATCCTCAGCTGTTTAAAAGAAATATCTTCAAGCCTGGCTTTGCTCCTTGGGTGAATGCCAATTTCTCTAGAAAACATCTTGAGGTAAATGTGCATTCAAGATCTAGAGTGTAGCTTTAGAAAATTCTGTTATTCTTTGGAGTTTTATTATCACATTTTCTTATGTAAATAATCTGTATGTAACCACTTACATTTTTTTCAGTCTCCCAAATGAGGTATTATTAAAATCAGTAATTGTGTCTTATGCTTTATTCACATCCCTTTAACCTGGCACATTACTGGTCATATCATAGTGACTCAAAGCATTTAAGATTTGTTTTACTTCTACCACAAATACCAGGTCAAATAAATCCAAGATTACTTTCTGAAGCTCCTTATTTATCTTCTGTAGTTTCCATTTTAATGAGTTAGTTGTATCTTTATTATAGGAATGCCATTGCATTCTGCTTTGAGATTAGTAGATGAAAATCTCATGGCATTGTGGTTTGTTTTCAGCTTGATTCACTCAGTGTCATGACAATGACTTAAAGTGGTTTTCCCAGTGTATATTCAGCTGGACTAACGCGGCAAGGACAGCAGACCATTGCAGCTAAGAATAAGAGTGCTTAGCATGACAAATTGTAGATACTTGTTGTAGCTAGACTATGAGAATTCTTATCTAAATTGTTTACATGTCAGGTTTCTTTGGTAGCCCAGAATAATTTGGATAAATTACATCAGTAATTACATTTCCCTAACAATATTTTAGTGAATGTACATAAAAGGTAATAATAGCTTCCACCAGCGTTCTGTCCTGCAGCATGTCACAGTCCCGGATTCTGATAGTGTCTGACACTTATTACTTAACTCATATATTTTTAAAAGCAGAGGCCTCTGCAAGGTCTTTTCCTAAGTGATACTGTTTCAAGCTGCAAGGAGTGAAAAATCTGATCATGTCTGCAACTTTCCATGGATGTCATACGCATTTATGGGAAAGCCCAAACGTTCAGAATCTGGAATTATCAGGTAGAGAATATGAAATAGAATCTCTAGAAGGGGGGGCTTTCTGCCTTCCCCCTCCTCTCAAGACACTGCCACACTCCTGAGAGGTTGTCCTGCTTCCCTCTCCTGACTGAGAATTCTTGCTCTCCTGGCTGTTTGTTGAGATCCATGGTATTCATGAGCAGGTGTTGTCTCAGGTAGTCAAGGACAGGAAAACGTGGGAAACATTATTCTATACCTCTTTTTATCAGAAGAATAAAAGAAAAATTGTTGACTTGCAGGTTTATAAAAATTGTACTTGCTATTCTCCATGAACAGGCATTGGTTTCAGATTTCTGCTACGTAAAATTCAGCTATACCTGCAGGTTAAAACCCATAGTTGTGTCTCCAAAGATGCCCCACAGAACACTACCTTGTGCCAGCGTATGTATGTATGTATGTGTGTGGAGGAGTGTCTATATTAATGTTTGTGAAATTCTGTACACATTTATCCTTTTAAAAGTTTGTCAAACATATTAATATACTTCAGAGTCTCTGAGAAATCCTCCAGTAAAAAATGTGTGTGTGTGCGTGTGTGTTTGTGTGTGTGTGTTTATTCAGTCTGCTGTTTCCTAGACTCAGTTCACTGTGTGTATCAATCAGGGTCAACTCAGGAAACAGAAACTACCCAGTAATTTGAACTAAGGAATTTAATTATTTATGACAACAAGATTGAGTAAAAATCAGGATTGGCTCACAAAAAATAAAGCAAGCTCCAAAGACTCTATGCATCGCAGATATAAGGAGCTGCCGTTGCCCCTGAGGATGAGAGTGCCCCCAGAAAGCCTCATTCTCCCTCACAGGGCTGAGATCCAGATTGCATTGGAGGGTTGTGTAGCTGTTGAAAAGTAACACTTTTCTAGGAAACCATGTTATCTTTAATATCAATATAGTTTTTCATATGTTTGGTTAAGTGAAATTGTATAGAAATAGAATAGAAATAGAAGAGTGGTGTTTTGGAATAGGAATATTTTGGGATAGGTTTTTAAAACCTTTTGTTTCAAGTTCACTTCTCCCATTTACCATCACATGATGTGAATCCTGGTGATACTTAGAGTCTGAGCAGACACCAATGGATAGACTATAACTTTTCAACGCTAGTGTCCTCCTCCCTTGACTCCACCTCGAGAGGTGAATATATTGAGGCAATGACGTTGGAGTGTAATGAGAGGAGTAGAGGAAGGAACTTTTCTTTAGGGATGAGCCCTGGGAGGCACCACCGTTGAATGGTAGTATGTTGCTGAGCTCTGGCTTTGGATGCAGCTCTGGGCTCACTCTTGCCTGCTATGAAATAGCTAGGTCGACTTTGGGCAAGATTAAATATTTTAGAACTATTGTGAGGGATAAATTTTAAAATGCAGACCTTCAGAGTAGCCAGAAAGAACACAATAGGTAACAATCAATATTGTTTCTCTTCCTTCTCACTTCTCTGGAACTGAATTTAGTAATTAAGGGAAGACAAAACAATTACTGGTATGTTTTGAAATATGTTTTAAAATCTGGGGCTACTGTTTTAATAAGTTTCATATTATTTTCCCTATTATGTATCATTTCATCCTAGAATGTGTCACTGTAAAGGCTCAAGTATAACCTAATATAATTGATAAATGGAGCTCAGTTGAAGTAGAATAATTATTTTTACTAGTAGATTTCCCAAGCAGTCTTTTTCTCTGGTATATTATATACATTTTGCATATGCTACAAAATGGGAAACCAAAGAACTAAGTGACCAACTTACGTTGTAACTAAGAACTAAGCCAAGTTTATATAACCAAGGTTATTCAATCAAATTAAATATATATATACACATACATATATATGTATATATATATATGAGTATATATATAATTGGAATTATTTGAATACAGCTGACCCTTGAGCAAGACGGGTTTGAACTGTGTGGGTCCACTTACATGTGAATTCTTTTTAGTAGTAAATACTACAGTACTGCAAAGTCTGAGGTTGTTTGAATCTTCAGATGTGGAACTGTGGATGCAGAGGAACTTCAGATATAGGGCCAATTTATAGGGCCAACTGTAAATTGTATGTGGATTTTTGATTGCATGGAGCCTCTAACACCACTAACTGCTGCATTGTTCAAGGGTCAACTGTATATATAAGAAATAAAGAATACTGGTCAACTCCCAATTCTGGAGTTTCTCACTGAGTGCTAGGGTCTGCCCTGCCTCCAGTGTGTACCGGTACAGGACTGTCTTATCTGTTCTCATTTTTGTGTTTATGTTTTGCCAGAATATGATGATAATGTTGTGACAGTATAGTATCACATAATTAAGTTCATCATGACTTATGTCCTGGATATCAGAAGACTATGCAAAGTATGGCTAGTTAGAGACTTGTTCCCATAAAGACCTAATAGTTCACATCTTTGGACGTTGACTATCAGTAAATTTATACACTTTTCAGCCTTAGGATGTCTGGGATGAGGGACTGGTGTGGTGATCAAAAATGACTTGATTCAAGAATAACGTGGAGATGAGAATGATGAGAATGGCATTTGTGGCACATTCTTTCACCCATATCTTCTTTGAACTTTCTAGCCCACTTAAAATGCAGTGTGGTTACCAATAAACTATTCTTCATATCTATGTTTTACTTCCAACTCTTTTTCCTCCCCTTCCCCCACCTCTTCCCTTATCCTCCACCATGTTGAAAGTATATTTCTATGTCTAAACATACAGAGGTCTGCCACATCTCCTGTAAATAGTAGCTCTGTGTGTGTGTATGTGTGTGGTGTGTACCTTCTCTTAACATGTGCAGAAGCTAGATTATACTAGAAAGATTTATAATGAATAATATTGTCTAATAGTAGGACAGGCTCTCTAGTCAATAATGGGGGATTCAACCATGAGTTTGATGTCGTACATCAGGTTGTATTCCTAAACTGAGCAGGAAAAAGGCCCAGGTGACATATGTGGTTCCTTCCACTTATAAGTTTGTGATTCTGAACAGATGCTAATTTCAAAGCAAATTAGAATCAAAACAAAATTCCAGTGAACAAGAAACTAGACAGAGTTCTACAGCTGTTCTGTGACTCTCTTTGCTCATAGGGTCATCCCAATATTTTAATTTTTATTTCTTCCCTCATGAAACTTATTTTCCTTGAAGTATCTTAATATCTCCAAGCCTCACAACCTTCCTTACAAAGACACTAGTAAGTATCCTGTCTTGCTGTCACTGGTGTGGTTTAGGGCTCTACCTGAACAAATCTAAAAAGCTGCTTATTCACCTGTATTCATTCATTCCTGAACACTGAGGGAGTGTCAGCTGTGTACCAACACTGTGCTACCTGGCCATAAAGTTAAACACAACACGGAATCCTTTCCTTCAAGGAGTTCACAGTCCAGAGAAAAAGATCTAAAGTTGACGAATTGTAATGGTAAGTGGCAAATGCCAATGAAGAGTTAGGAAGAAACAGATATCAGTGTGTTTAAGAGCTAAGACAGGTTTGAATCCCCTTCCTCAATTTAATAGCCAAGGGATCGTCAGTAAGGCATTTCTTATGTTCATTTTGAAATAATCTTATGTCCATATCATAAGACTGGATATTTTTGACATCTGATTCCAGTAAAGATGGAGTAAATAACAGGGACCAGATTTACCTCCCAACTGAAACAAGTGAAAAACAGGCCAGACCATAAAATAACTGTTTTCAAAACATACGGCGTCAGTCTGTAGAGGGCAGTGATCCTGGGAGATGGGAAATCAGCTAGCAATATCTGCCTCATGCAGAGTTTTCTGAAACAATTGTGTCAGTGAACCTTACACTGTACCTAATTTATGATTTGCTAAACTTTATGCATTAAATACTTTTCAAACAATACTTAACTTTCATAATGTGTCACATATTATGCATATATGTTTATGTATTTAACAGTGTGTGGTAAAGTATTCAAATGAAAGTAAAAAAATTTTAGTTTGTGAAATATGTATTTCATTTATCAATAAAACTACTGTCATTTAAAATAGTTTCTTGGTTAAGATGGAAGTTTGCAAAGCCTCTGATTTATCCTATCCTTCCAGGAAATTTTCAGTGGAATGAGCCTTAGCCATACTTTTGCTTTAAGAATCTCTCCATTACTTATCTTCATTCACTGCAGTATTAATGTTTATTTAATCCATTCATTTGTTAAAATAAATTAATTTATTTTATTAATAAGCTATACTTGTGCCTTCATATAACATAACAAAAATCTATAATCTGCATTAATGTGAGGGGGCATGGTGAAATTCTTATCACAGAAGTCTTGCACCTTGCCTGTAAGAATTGCTAGTGGAGTAATTCTATGCTTCTAACAAATTATATTCCCTAGATTAACACTGGGATCAAAAGACTTACAGCAGCATCTCTTCTAAGTAGTCACTGGCGTATTCCTTGTTCCTTTCTAATTTAGGCTAAGCATGGCAAATTAAATGCAAAAGTGTCTCTAATAATGAAATAAAAAATTGTGTATCTATTAAGATGCCATTGGTCGAAAGTATGTGACTGAGCAAAAGGCAACCAAGAGGCCGATAATTCCTATCCAAATACAGGTCTACAATTGTTTATTTACTTTAAAAGTATTTATTGAGGGCCTTATATGGATCAGGCACCTTATGAGGTGCTCAGCATATACCTCTAAGCACAGAGATAAAAGTCTGTGCACTCACAGAGCTTAGCTTCTAAAGGAACAACTGCTTCATTGCTTGCCCCAGGAGCAAGTCATTTCAGTAGTACCATCATATTATTTATCCATGAGGAGTCTGAAAGGAGAAGTAAACATCTCTAGGCTAAAGGTATAATGATGTCCTAGCTGCTTTGGATCTAAGCATGGAAATTAATGAAATTATGAGACAATAACGCTGTTATCCATAAACTTCTGACTGTAGAGTTTGCAGATTTTATACAAATGAACTTGATAGGAATCAAACTATTTCCATTTGTGTACTTTTAACCTACATATAGCATTCGTTTGCTCTATTTTAAGAAAATACATCTTGCCAAAGCAGGAGGAATCAGTGATGGATTTCCATTCATTTAATTATTTCTAGAAATGTTCAAACCGGAATTTATTTCCTTCCATTTAAAGTATGAGCCCAGGAGGGGACCTTCAAGATGGCAGAGGAGTAAGACATGGAGATCACCTTCCTCCCCACAAGTACATCAGAAATACATCTACATATGGAACAACTCCTACAGAACACCTACTGAACTCTGGCAGAAGACCTCAGACCTCCCGAAAGGCAAGAAACTCCCCACATACCTGGGCAAAGGACAAAAGAAAAAACAGAGACAAAAGAATAGGGATGGGACCTGCACCTCTGGGAGGGAGCTGTGAAGGAGGAAAAGTTTCCACACACTAGGAAGCCCCTTCACTGGTGGAGACAGGGGGTGGGCAGGGAGGAATCTTCAGAGCCACAGAGGAGAGCACAGCAACAGGGGTGCAGACGGCAAAGCGGAGAGATTCCCGCACAGAAGATCGGTGTCGACCTGCACTCACCAGCCCGAGAGGCTTGTCTGCTCACCCGCCGGGGTGTGCGGGGCTGGGAGCTGAGGCTCGGGCTTCGGTTGGAGCGCAGGGAGAGGACTGGGGTTGTCGGCGTGAACACAGCCTGAAGGGGGCTAGTGTGCCACGGCTAGCCGGGAGGGAGGCCAGGAAAAACTCTGGACCTGCCGAAGAGGAAAGAGACCATTGTTTCAGGGTGCACAAGGAGAGGGAATTCCTTCCCTGTCTGCCCACAGAAGGCAGAGCACTGCCTAAACAAGCTCCAGAGATGGGTACAAGCCGTGGCTATCAGCTCAGACACCAGAGACAGGCATGAAGCACTAACGCTGCTGCTGCAGCCACCAGGAATCCTACGTGCAAGCACAGATCACTACCCGCACCCCCACTCCCCGTGGAAGCCTGTGCAGCCCGCAACTGCGAGGGTCTAGAGACCTAGGGACAGCTTCCCCAGGAGAACACAGTGCACCTCAGGCTGTTGCAACGTCACTCTGGCCTCTGCTGCTGCAGGCTTGCCCCGCATTCCAATCAAAACTACCATACCCCTCTCTCCCCCCAACAGCAGGAGTGAGCCAGAGCCCCCTAATCAGCTGCTGCCTTAACCCTGTCCTGTCTGGGAACAGAAGCCTGAGGACAACCTACATGCAGAGGCAGGGCCAAATCCAAAGCTGAACCCTGGGAGCTGTGTGAACAAAGAAGAGAAAGGGAAATCTCTCCCAGCAGCCTCAGGAGCAGCAGATTAAATCTCCACAGTCAACTTGATGTACCCTGCATCTGTGGAATACCAGAATAGGCCATGAATCAACCCAAAATTGACACCATGGACTTTGGGAGCAACTGTAGACAGGAGTTTGCTGTCTGTGACTGACTGGTTTCTGATTTTTATGTTTATCCTAGTATAGTTTTTAGCGCTTCTTATCACTGGTGGATTTGTTTATTGGTTTTGTTGCTCTCTTTTCTTTAATTACTTTTTTATTTCTTATTTTAATAATCAAAAATAATTTATTTTAATAATTTTATTTAACTTTATTATTTTCTTATTATTTCTTTCTCTCTTGATTTCTCCCTTTTCTTCTGAGCCGTGTGCCTGACAGGGTCTTGGTGCTCTGGGCTGGTGTCAGACCTGAGCCTCTGAGGGGGGAGAGCCAAGTTCGGGACACTGGACCACCAGAGACCTCCCGACCCCACGTAATATCAATCAGAGCAGAATAACTGACGCAGAAGCAAGGATAAGTGACCTGGAAAATAAAATAATGGAAATAACTACTGTAGAGCAGAATAAAGAAAAAAAGAATGAGAAGATTTGAGGACAGTCTCAGAGACCTCTGGGACAACATTAAACGCACCAACATTCGAATTATAGGGGTTCCAGAGAGGAAGAGAGAAAGAAAGGGTCTGAGAAAATATTTGAAGAGATTATTTGAAGAGATTATAGTTGAAAACTTCCCTAACATGGGAAAGGAAGTAGTCAATCAAGTCTAGGAAGTGCAGAGAGTCCCATACAGGATAAATCCAAGGAGAAACACGCCAAGACACAAATTAATAAAACTATCAAAAACTAAATTCAAAGAAAAAATATTAAAAATAGCAAGGGGAAAGCAACAAATAACAGGGGAATCCCCATAAGTTTAAGAGCTGAGCTTTCAGCAGAAACTCTGCAAGCCAGAAGGGAGTAGCAGGACATATTTAAAGTGATGAAAGGGAAAAACCTACAAGCAAGATTACTCTACCCAGCAAGGATCTCATTCAGATTTGACGGTGAAATTAAAACCTTTAGGGACAAGCAAAAGTTAAGAGAATTCAGCACCACCAAACGAGCCTTACAACAAATGCTAAAGACACTTTTCTAAGTGTGAAAAACAAGAGAGGAAAAGGACCTGCAAAAAGAAGCACAAAACAATTAAGAAAATGGTAATAGGAACATACATATTGATAACTACCTTAAATGTTAATGGATTAAATGCTCCAACCAAAGGACATAGACTGGCTGAATGGATACAAAAGCAAGACGTGTATATATGCTGTCTACAAGAGACCCACTTCAGACCTAGGGACACATACAGACTGAAAGTGAGTGGATGGAAAAAGATATTCCATGCAAATGAAAATCAAAAGAAAGCTGGAGTAGCAATTCTCATATCAGACAAAACAGTCTTTAAAATAAAGACTATTACAGAAGACAGAGAAGGACACAACAAAAGGATCAAGGGATCAATTCAAGAACATATAACAATTGTAAATATTTCTGCACCCAACATAGCACCTCCATACATAAGGCAAATGCTAACAGCCATAAAAGGGGAAATCGATATTAACACAGTAATACTAGGGGACTTTAACTCCCCACTTTCACCAAAGGACAGATCATCCAAAATGAGACAAAATAAGGAAACACAAGCTTTAAATGACACATAAGACAAGATGGAGTTAATTGATATTTATAGGACATTCCATCCACAAACAACAGAATACACTTTCTTCTCAAGTGCTCATGAAACATTCTCAAGGATAGATCACATCATGGGTCACAAAACAAGCCTTGGTAAAATTAAGAAAATTGGAATCAAATATCTTTCCCGACCACAGCGCTATGAGACTAGATATCAATTATAGGAAAAAAACTATAAAAACTACAAACACATGGAGGCTAAATAATATGCTACTAAATAACCTAGAGATCACTAAAGAAATCAAAGAGGAAATCAAAAAATACCTAGAAACAAATGACAATGAAAACACGACAACCCAAAACCTATGGGATGCAGCAAAAGCAGTCCTAAGAGGGAAGATTATAGCAATACAATCGTACCTCAAGAAATAAGAAACATCTCAAATAAATAACCTAACCTAAAGCAAGTAGAGAAAGAAGTACAAAAAAAAAACAAAGTAAGCAGAAGAAAAGAAATCATAAAGATCAGATCAGAAATGAATGAAAAAGAAATGAAAGAAACAATAGCAAAGATCAATAAAACTAAAAGATGGTTCTTTTAGGAGATAAACAAAATAGATAAACCACTAGCCAGAGTCATCAAGAGAAAAAGGGAGAAGTCTCAAATGAACAGAATTAGAAATGAAAAAGGAGAAGAAAAACTGACACTGCAGAAATACAAAGGATCATGAGAGATTACTACAAGCAAATATATGCCAATAAAATGGACAGCCTGGAAGAAATGGACAAATTCTTAGAAAATTACAACCTTCCAAGAAGGAACCAGGAAGAAAGAGAAAATATAAACAGACCAATCACAAGCACTGAAATTGAGACTGTGAATAAAATTCTTCCAACAAACAAAAGCCCAGAACCAGATGGCTTCACAGGCAAAGAGCTAACACCTATACTTCTCAAAGTCTTCCAAAATATAGAAGAGGCAGGAACACTCCCAAACTCATTCTATGAGGCCACCATCACCCTGATAGAAAAACCAGACAAAGATGTCAGAAAGAAAACTACAGGCCAGTATCACTGATGAACATAGATGCAGAAATCCTCAACAAAATACCAAAAAACAGAACCTAACCGCACATGAAAAGGATCATACACCATGATCAAGTGGGGTTTATTCCAGGAATGCAAGGATTCTTCAATATATGCAAATAAATCAATGTGATACACTATATTAACAAACTGAAGGATAAAAACCATATGATCATCTCAATAGATGCAGAAAAAGCTTTCAACACAATTCAACACCAATTTATGGTAAAAACCCTCCAGAAAGTAGGCATAGAGGGAACTTTCCTCAACCTTAAAAAAGGAAACTAAAAAAAAAAAAAAAAGGTTGACAAACCTAGGGACCAGACAGGAATAAAGACACAAATGTACAGAGTGGACTTGAGAACGTGGGGGAGGGGGAAGGGTAAGTTTGGGATGAAGTGAGAGAGTGGCATGGACATATCTACACTACCAAACGTAAAATAGATAGCTAGTGGGAAGTATCTACATAGGACAGGGAGATCTGCTTGGTGCTTTATGACCACCTAGAGGGGTGGGATAGGGAGGGTGGGAGTGAGACGCAAGAGGGAGGGGGTATGGGAGTATATGTATACATATAGCTGATTCACTTTGTTATACAGAAGGAATTAACACAACATTGTAAAACAATTATACTCTAATAAAGATTTTAAAAAAAAAAAAAGTATGAGCTGCCTTTTAGTACAGAAGATCCTGGATTAATTAATTAATTAGTAAATTAATTTCATATCATTTATTTCGTGCCTGCTACATGCCAGTTGCTTTGCTTGGAAATCCACAAGTTAGGAAAAACACAGTGTTTGTCAGAGTTTAATGATGAATATTCCACAGTCTTAAGGGGGAAATAGATCCTTATGAAGAAGAAAACTATTGCTAAATTAAGTTTTCTTGGTGTCCTCTACTTTCATTTATAGAGGAGATGTGATAAAACATGAAAATGATAAAATTGTTTGTTTTGGCTATATGTATACTCTATTTCTGGTAATGCCAACATTACTGGGCCTTGTTCTGAAGTGTTAATCCTCCACATTTGTCAGTAAGTGGAAGACTTATGTCTACCACTCTGCCAGAGTGAGACACGTCAGAGTTAGCAATTCTTTCTTTGAATGTTTCCTGTCTCTTCGAGTGGTCTACTGCTGATGACCAATTTCATTTTGTCCGCCTTGTAGCTGATGTTTTTTATTTGCCTTTTTTACGATGATTATTTTATGGATGACTTCTAAGTTTAAGTCTAAAATATCCAATTTTTCAGCCATGCTCCAAGGCACCAGTTCCCGATTATTATTCACAAGTGGTGTGAATGTTGTGACAACCAGTCTAAGAAAAAAAGAGAGCTGGAGCTTTTCTCTAGATCTAGTTTTGAAATAGTTCCTGATAAGTCTGATTTTTGGGTCTGTGTTTTGATAGAGAATTACTGACTTACAAGAAACCTTCCATTCCTTAACAATAATATTTGGAATCAGAGCACAGTGAAGTCAGAGGTGTCAAACAAATCATATCCAAGATTGAACAGTGTGGATGCTGAGTCAGGTTGAGTAAATACAGAGTTGGAATATCTTGACATCTCACAGGAACTTTCATGAAGCTAAAATGTTTATAAAGCAGGTCCAAAAAGGAAGGAGTAAGGACTGAGAGGAGGAACCTCAAAAGATAATGTAGAGGAAAGAACATTAGGCCAGAAATACAAAGTCCTTCCTTTGGCTTTTGGTTATGATGTGGTTGGCATCCCATCTAAATGCTGTGATCTCTTGTAAAGCAAGCTGTGCCTCATGTGCCTTCACCTGTTAAACAAGGTTTACATGCCATTTTATTCTTCATTGAGCAGCAGATATTTATGGTTACCTTGAAGTCTTCATTATCCCTTCCCTCTGGAATAAAAATACTGGGAAGCAAAAAAAAAAAAAATACTGGGAAAAGTTATGTGGGACGTACATATATTTACTAAATGAACATAAACCTGCATGCTAAATCTAATAATTTAATAGCAGTTCTTAGGCCAACAGAAAAGAGTACAATATTTTTTCCTAGAACTTGAAGGGTTTGAAGATAACTGAAGACGTAAAAATGGCCCTCACACAGTTTACATAGGGGAGACACTGTCAAGTGATGTGTTGTCCCACAAGCTATATTCAGAAATGCAGCACCTCATTTTATAGTTACAGTCCGTCTAAATTTTTAGATGCTGTTTATGTAGTGATAATTCATACATGTCAAATGTCAAATGTGCACCAGATATCTCACATGCATTATTTATAACTCTTTTCGCAATATTTTAGGGTTATATAGGTGATCCTGAGACTGAGAAAGGCCAAGAAAATGTTCTTAGGATAAATAATTATTAAGTTGGAAAGCTGGAATTCAAACTCTGGCTTTCATGACTCCAAAACCCGTTTTCATATTTCAACATTCATTGGTTCTCAGGAACCACTTATTGCGTGGATGTCTGTTATTACCTGGGCTCTGTGATAGTCGGTTCAGGTATATCTGATCAAAGAGAAGAGAGGCACAGATCCTGAGTCCTCAAAATTATTTGCCATCATTTATGTAGGTTCTATCTCAATTCAGGAACTCTTTGAGTCTTCTCTCCAATGCCTAAGGCATTCACCTATGCTGATGCTCTGCCCTAGATCCTATGCAAGTTGTATAATTATTCTGGCCCTTCCAGCATAAACCCTGCATATAAAATTGGTTGAGTGATGCCCTTGGCTCCTTTCCTAAAGATTATAATATGGTCCTGGCACATCGAGGCCTTAACACTGTCACAGAGTAAAGGCCCTAAAAAAGTAAACTCAAAGGAAACTGTGTTTTTCATAGTCATAGTCATAAGACTCACTTATATCAAAAGGACCACAACCCAGTAATTTCCCTGGGGAGGCTATTACATCAAAGTTGATGGAAAGGTTAGGCAGGAAGCCCTGCACTTACCTTGGAAAGCAGATTGTGTGTGTGGCCAATGGTTTATATGTGCAACTTCTCTAACCGTGTATGACTGAGCTATAGGGCACCCAACATTCCTTGTGTCGTGAGGTTTGTTTTTGTTTTTGTTTTTACCTCATCTCCTCCATTTCCCAACACACACTTCTCCATTAGCTATGCTAACCTCAACATTTCTTCTCTACAGCACTGTGGGTGGGTTATGCATTACTGGAAAGAGATGATACATAAATATACCAGGTGAAAGGCATACACCTGATTTAACCAGCCGTGTACTTAAAAACTTGTCAAAAGTGAGATTACTACACAGAAAAGGAGAAGCAGCAGGGATCATTAGCATAACCTTCTCCAGCAGCTCTTGGTTCCTAATTTGGGTCCCACAGACCATGCCTGAGGAATTTGGGAAATAGATGAATTTTAGCAGTGCAGAAAAAAAATTATTTTTAATTGTTTGTTTTTTAGTAAGTGGGGTCTGAGTCGACATGTTTGAAGAACTTATGCCATCTGTGTGAAATCATGTCCCATGGAAAGTAAATGGGATTGGAGACAAAGGCAGCAAATGACCCATTAGATCTTTCTGTATTGTTTACCCTTGTTACATGAAATACATATAAAGTAAAAATGTAGGTAAGTAGGTAGGTCGTGAGTAGGTAGGCACATATATACATAGATATCTAGATAGTAATGATCCTTATGGAGCTGCTTGTCGTCTGAAGATGGCACTTGCCTTACATGTTGCTAACACTGGGGATCCTTTGATGGCCTCCTCTCTTCAACATTAGACATATTGACTGCAGATGTACATATATAGTTACAATAAGGAAAGTGATGTTTAATCCTCAAGTGGCACAAAAGTATTACCATGTGATGTGGAAATAGCAAAATGTGATATGCGCAGTAAAACGGCAGCAGTAACGCATTTCCACGAGACTTCAGAGAGATACAACAGGCTGCCTGGGGGGCTGGTGCAAGAGAGCCAGAAGTCCATCATTCTCTCTAGAGTCAGGGAGACAGCAGGGGAGCAGCCGTGCCATCTTGCCAAATTTGCTTTTATAATTTGAACTGACTTGTGCTTTCTCTATTTTCAATTGAAAAATTCTGGTGATTGTCCAAATGGTATGTGGAATGAAATCTGCATAAACTAACTAAAACTAAGAGTACTTTCGGCATCGAAGGAACCCTTGTCACTCACCCAGTTCCCTTCCCTCTCCAGGCTTACTCATGTCTCTGTGCTGTTGAGGTGTTGCTCTTTCCTCAGGCTATGGGGTTTCCTTGTTTTCTCCTTTAGCCACTTGCAAAAACCCTACTCATTTCCTAAAATTCATCGCAAACTCCTTTTAGTAACGCCTACCCGGAACACATGGTCCCTCCTCTCCTCTCCCCATGTTAGTGTGCCCAAACCTTGGATCTAATCGCCCTGTGATGCACTGGGATGGTTTTCACATCTCTCTTCTCAACTGGGCTATTAGAGCCAAAAAATTCAGAGCTGGCTTAGATTCATTTTTACAGCTTTTTCAGCACCTAGCCATAGAATGAATAAATGAATGGTTCTTCGTAAAATATCTCGTTTTGTTTTCTGGTGAAAGACTGAATAATGAGCTCAGTGGAATAGTAATTTGACTGAATATTACATTTATGATCTTAAGAACTCTTAGGTTTTAGTGCAAATCAGAAAATGGATACCTTTGAAATAAAATAATCTGTCTTTCTTTACACCAGTGATGTACTCACATAAATAAAACTTGTAGGCTGTGCATAGAGCACCTTAAAGCATTATCTAAATGCAAAGTCATGTCTTGTGAATATGACATGTAATTGGGAAGAAATTTTCTTTAATGTGGTCATGAGTATGACTTTATGTTGGTTTATTATTATGGAAGAAGGAAAGAATTGTGTAGACCGTGTGAATAAGTGCTGAGTTTACAACCAGGCTTTATCGGTATGTTATTGGATGTATTAGAGTCATATCTGGACGCTTGAGTTCAACATCATAATGATAAAAACCAAAAAGTGTTTGATAACAAGAAGGTGGGTAAATTTTTATGTGGCATTTCTGTCAGTTGATCAAGAACTTCAACTCTTCTATGTACTTGCTCCCTGAAATTACTTATTTTCAAAAATTGTGCGGCTGGCTTATACTTTATTTTAACTGATTAAAATATGCAAACTATGTGGATTATAACTGACACTGAACTCTGTAAAGTGTATCACTAAAGGAGGTACCTAGTCTAATACTTCCTTTTTACTTACTGCCTTGTCATCACTTAGAGTTTCTTTCTTTTTAAAAATGTGTTCATTTTTGAAATCTCAGAAAACTGAAAAATAAAAACACAAAGAAGAAAATGTAAATCACCATCAATCCCCCAAATGCAGAAATAATCGTACATAATCTTTTGGCACAGAGAATTTAAGTAACTTGGCCAATGATACACAGCTAGTAAAGGCAGTGATAAGATGCAAACCCAGGCATCCGTACTTTAAATCATTACACTATACTGCCTTCAGTGAAAATTTATTTTGTACATAAGCATTGGAGTTAGCTCATTGAGCAGTTTAAGAAAACATTGAATTGAAGCTCTAAAGTTACATAACTGCTTTGAATCATTCCCTTTTACTGTGAAGCGTGGTCATTTAAATCTGTGAGAACAGCTTGGTAATCATGGATAGATTCTTTAAACTAAAAAAAAAACAAACAGGGAAAGAAGGAAGGAAAGAAGGAAGGAAGGAACAAACGAATGTTCCAGTGTTTAGATATGAAGATCAAGACAGTAGAATCTAGTTTAAATTTTCTTGACATCTCTCAGCTGTGAGGCTCCATTTGCCTTTGCAAGTTTGAATTATTTTCTTTTGTTCTCTTAATCGTTTTATTCTACTTATACATGGAGACATTAGGGAAATACATACTGTACTTACCATTGAAAATACTTTATGTGATATTTAATGCAACTGGCCAGTGCACATTTCTTGAGCATGAAAGGTGGAGTCATGTTTAAACGAAGCCCTCAGGATTAGAAAGCAACTGTCATCAACTAGTGTAAACAGATAAAGAAAACATATCAAGTAACTGGCCCTCTCACTATTGTTTCTTCTTTTACCTGTCCCAAAAGTTTCCTTTCTGCACTGCTGATAAGAGGTCAGGGTCCAGTGCTAGCCTCTATTGCACCATGGATTTCTAGATGGCTTAGGAAAGTCACATTCATTTATTTATTCAAATGTTTGTTGAACTTTTGTTCTACTTGCTCCATTGAGCTGGTAACACAAAACTTGGCCTTGATGAAGTACCATATTTTCACATTTACATCCCTTCTTAACACCATCACTCCAGGTTCATACGAAGAGAATGTATAAGCTTTTCTCCCCATAGGTTCTCTATGGAGCATCTGTTAGCAGCAGCTGAAGCAGCAGCAGGCAGATAAATTTAAATTGACTCCCTTATATTTCCTTATGTTCCTCTGAGATGAATGGAGTTCATTTCAGAGTTCTTAGGTATCTAATATAATTAGGTTTCCCTCTGTTTCCTTTCCTTCTCCTCTCTTTCTCTCTTATATTCCATCTCATGTATTGAAGATGTGTCTTTCTTATTGATTTCCAACATTAGGTACCATCAGTGATTAGCAACTATGGGGGTTTCACTACGAAAGAAAAAATACTACTTCTTTATCGATCACTTTTTAGGGTAACAGTTGTGCTGTGAAACTTAATATGTATCTTTGACATGTTTTGTTTGTTAAATTCTTATTCTGAGTGCCGTCATCTTGAAAATGACAAATGCAATGCACATCATTGATCATGCTGCAAGAAATTAGAATCTGAAAAGTACAAATTCTGACATCTAAAATTAAAATGCACTAACTTGGCAAAACAGAAATTTGAGGATTCAGGAGAGGTTTGTTGCAAATAAGTTTGCTCATTAAATTAATCAGTTTTATGTATCCCTTGGTTATACAGTCTTGTAGAGTGATTTCTCACACTGTTTTAGTTTATCCTTTAATGTTCTTGGGTTCCTGTGATCATAAGAATATCCATGTTTAAAGAAAGAACTTATCAAATATTAGCAAAATAGGAATAAATTCTTTTTATGAAAGTTTAAATGTGTTTCCTTTGAAGGAGGCCCTCCTAGTTTGTATTAAGTATTTTCTTGTGTTTAGGAACTTCTTAGAATTACTGGGGTTGAAAATGTAATTGTCAATATTTGCCTGTAAAAAATATCAGTTTTATATGATTCAACCTAATAGGTATAAGTACAAAAAGGTTAATAAATATGCTGTTTAGGTAAGGTGGTATTTTAAATAAGTATATTTTTCAGATAACCAGAGCTCTTCAAGTGTTATAACTTCCCTATTAACCAGATGAGATGGAACTCTTTCCAAGCACAGTACCTACTTTCCTCTTTTCTCAAGTAGAGTATCCCTACTCCCTTATCGAAGGCTCAAGCTCATTACTACAGATATTCTAGTCATAACCTAGTATGATGATGTGATATTTTCAAAAGTTATGGAGTCTGCAGAAGTATTTCTGAGAATGTGTGCTTGGTTTTTATAGTTTTTTTCTTTTTGCTCCACTGGTAAACTGCTATCTCTTCTTTATGTTCTGAGTGTCTCTTAACACACCACAATATGGGAAGATTCAGGACAAAAAAGGCAAGAAGATGCCAGAACTAGGAGACAACTTGGATTGATCCCAAGTAATGTTGGTGATACAAGACAAAGAAGCAAATTGATAATCATAGATTCAGAATATAAAGCAAACTTGTAGTGGGAGCAATATTAGAAGAGGAATTCTAAGCAGAAATAGGGAGCTGATGTAAGTGAACAGTGATCAAGAGCCTTGAAGTCAGAACACAAAGGAAGTAAAGAATCAGGTTAATGAGTTAAGATGTGCAAACTCTAATCAGTTCGACCCAGTCAAGAAAAATAAGCCAGCTAGCAAGAGTAAAATTAGGGGCTGTTGCCTTTTTGTCCCAGTCTTAGACTTCTGATAGAGTGTAGGCGGCCAAAAGCTTGTAAGGTGGGGTTTCCATTGGGAAAAGAGAGTTCCATTGGTTCTGGCATAGCTTAATCCTTGCAAAGACAAAGACTCAGCTTTTCTAGAGGGTCACACAATGCTCAGTGCGTTTAACTTACTGCTTATAACCTATTAGATTCTAGGGAGCTATTTACTTAATATATAGTAAGTTATGTAGTTAATTTTATCAAAATCACATGTAAAATTCACGTCACTAGGGCTCTAAGCAAGAATCCGCAAAGATCTCATTAATCGGGTCATAGCCATAAAACAATGGTCCTTCCTCAGTGAGGGGTGATGTTTCCCCCAGGAGACCTTAGGAAATGTCTGGAGACACTCTTGGGTGTCACAAGTGGGGGAGTACTTCTGACATTTAGTAGGCAGAGGCCAGGGATGCTGCTAAATATCCTACAATGCCTAGCAAAGTCCCCAACAAAAATTACCTGACCCAAAATAGTGTCAAGGTTGAGAAACGCTGGCTTAGGAAAACTGAGTATAAGAGAAGAAAATGGAATCTGCCAGCATCCTTTAAAGCCTGTAAAACGTAATAGTTTTAGAAGTACAGGGTGACATAAACTAAGTAACTCCAGTGTTGGTAGTTTCACCTTTGGAAGGAGAGTAGGCAAACTGACCCAGCACAAAACCTTGCTTCACCACCACCTTTACCTGGGTTTCTAGAGAAGTTATTTCTTAGAAGAAATTTCTTACTTATTCTGAGCTCTTAATAGTCAGTTACCTGGGAAGGTGGAATAGCTAAAGTAACTGAGTGCCAGCAATATTTGATCATATCCCTTTACTGCCATCAACGAGCCATTTTAGGAGGCAAGGATGAGTTAGGACCAGCATTGGAGGTAAGGAAATTTGAATGGGTTAATCAGCCTGGGAGGTGGAGGGTGTGATCCCAGCTGATTCACTTGTTGGGGTATGTCTATCAGATCATCTTATAATTAAGTGCCCTAAATTTACCTAATAATGAATCCTTCTTATAGGATTTCAAGGAAGCAGAAGTTTCTGCCTTTTATCAGAAGCTCAAGACTGTTCCATATTGCTCCCGTATATGGACTGAGTTACTTTGGCTAATATAGTCGGGCTCTCCTAGACCACTATCTTACCATCAAAGCTGGCCAAGAATGATTTGGCTTATTCTTAACCTTAGCTGCTCCCCATAAAAGTGAGATCATTATAGAAGAGGCTTTCACATGGCTATATTAATACATTTTGCACACTAATTCCCTCCAGTTAGGTGGATCCCAGGCATCTCCACTTGAATGCCGATCTTAAAGAAACCAGAGCTTTATCAAAGTAACCTGGTTTTACAGTTCCTTCCTTAATAAATGTTTGAATGAATGAGCGAATGAATAATGTAAGAGTCAAGTGAAATATTTTGCAATGATGGCACCAGAAGCACAAAGAAAATATTAAAATACTTATTATGAAAACTGTAGATCTTTTCAAAAGGAAAGCAAATTAATTTTTACAAAGTAACTTTTTCCAGTTAGTACTTTTTTGACAGATACAGTTCACCCCTAACATTTGTAGTCCTATACAGTTTCCAGAGCAGATATAATTCATCTACTTCTTGGGCTTGATATAAGGGAAGCCATAGGACCCAATTCTCATTTGTTAAACTGAATTGAAAATAATTTATCTTATAGCAGAAATGGCAACGATACACCATCTAAAGTTCTATCAAGACCAAAGACCAAAAATGGAACAGAAGGGATTTTGTTCCAGTTCACCAAGGAGAATGCTGTCCTCTCATCCATGCTGCAACAAATAAATAGTTTGGCAGTAAAGAAGAAATACACATCGATGTATAGTAACTTGATACAATAAAATATGATACTTTCAAGAGGCAGATTATTAAAAGATGCTATATCAGTCATAGGTAATTTTGTTTTTTTTCTTTTGCGGTACACGGGCCTCTCACTGTTGTGGCCTCTCCCGTTGCGGAGCACAGGCTCCGGACGCGCAGGCTCAGCGGCCATGGCTCACGGGCCCAGCCACTCCACGGCGTGTGGGATCTTCCCGGACCGGGGCACGAACCCACGTCGCCTGCATCGGCAGGTGGACTCTCAACCACTGCGCCACCAGGGAAGCCCAGTCATAGGTAATTTTTAAACGTCATTCATAGGTAATTTTAAAAGCTATGATCAGAATGTCCTCAAATGCTTCTCCTTTATCTCAGAGAAAATGTGCTGAGTGGGTAAGGGAGTTGAGGGGTTTGGGAGAGATGTCTCTCAGAAACCTACATATTACAGATTAACATGCCAGAAGCTACCAAGTCATAATCTCTCTTCCCTTTCTCTCTCTCCCTTCTTTCCTCCCTTTCTCCTTCCTTCCTTCCTTCCCACCTCTTTCTTTTCTTCCCTTCTTCTGTTTTCCCTCCCTGTCTCCTCCCTCTCTATTCTCCATCCCTGTAAATGACTCTGTTATCTCTCTGCCCCATCTTCCTTCCTTCCCTTTCTTCTTCTGTTTTTCCTTCCCTCTCTGCCCTAGATGGCCAGTGATAAAGAAGGGCTCATTGTCATGACCTTCTCACAAAGAACAAGGGAGTTCAGGGGTGGGGGCAGATAAATGCCAGGGGAGATTGTAAAGTTGTCAATATACCGAGAAAGGGAGAGAAAGATCATTTCCAACCTCTGAGTGAGAGATTGCTACTAGGAACCATTGAAGGTGCAGTCATTTTGACTACAGTTCATTACTCTTAAGAGAAAGTTTATAATTTTCATATATTATCAAAGGGGACAATCACCTCAAAAAGATGACTAAACATGGCACTATATTTTATATTTTAGGACATAGTTTGATATATGCCTCAGATTTCTAGAGGGAAAAAAATCTGATGACATAAATTATTTACCTCAATATACCTAGTGTAGAATCACATCTTATTTTTAAGCTGTTAGAAACTTTTCAGCATTGAATGGAAGCTCTGAACTCTTTTGTCAAAAATATATACATACTCATACCATTTTCATACCATTTTATAATTTTTGAAGCCCATCCATGGGTCTGTCCATACTCTTGGACTGTGAAGTACAATTATTTTGGTAAGTTTTTCCCATTGACTATACAGCCTATGTTTACATGATAAAAGAAAGAATGCAGATATATTGCAATATTGCTTATAAAGTGATATAAACTATTATCCAAATAATAATCACAACAGTATTTGAGAAGCTTCTCCTAAGGTACTTAGAGGAACTTTAGATGCTTCCCACTGACTCTATTTGATATTTGCTTTAAAAGATTTCCTACTTAATTTTGAATCTAGAAATACCGCAGCAACTTCCACTGATGTGATATCTCCTGTATACCAGATATTTTCCAATGTGTTTAATATACATTATGTCATTTAATTCTCAAGACTTTTATTGGGTAGTTTTATTAGATGGGCATCATTAGTTCCCTTACACGTGATTAAAATGAGGCATAGACATTTTTAAATGATCTGGCCAAAATCATGGACAGTAGGTCCAAAGGGCTGGCCTAGGAAGCTCAAATGGCCCACGTCCTTGGTTCTTGCTCTTTCCAAGGTGTCCAATGATAGAGTAAGTGCCTTATGTGACCTTATTTTCTTATTTTTTATATTTTTCCCAAAGCATTTTTAATTCAAAAAATTAAATTCTACATCATTTTTGAGTTGTATTTAATACATAATGAAATGCACAGATATTAAGTGTAGAGTTTGAATTGTTCTGACAAATATATACATCCTTGTCCTACACCCAATAAATATAGAGGACATTTCTATAAACTCAGTTACTTAGTGCCTTTTACAGTCAATGTTTGTCATACTCAGAGAAAATACTGTTCCAATTACTATCAATGTAGACATTAGTTTTCCTATTTTTTAAAACTTTTATTTTATATTGGAATATAGTTGATTAACAATGTTGTGTTAGTTTCAGTTACACAGCAAATGATTCCGTTATGCATATACATATCTATTCTTTAAAGAATGCTAAGAAATTAAAGAAGAGGAGAATGAAGACTAAGTTGGCTGATTGCTGCTATGGCCAGATTTTTTCAGGTCTCTAAATGGAAAAATTGCCCTTAAATCCCACACAATAACAGCTGTCCATGGCACTGGTCTAGACTTTGTGTGCAGGAGCAAACATTTGCAGAAATGAATCTGTGTTTCAGCAGCAAAATAAAATGGAGATTCTGGCTTTATCTGAGAAGACAGGTATGGAGAGAGTTTATCTAGGGAGATGGCTGCATGAAAAAGGTCTCAGCAATCATATTGTAAAAAAAAAAAAAATCCAGGACTTTCCTGGTGGCGCAGTGGTTAAGAATCTGCCTGCCAATGCAGGAGACACAGGTTCGAGCCCTGGTCCAGGAAGATCCCATATGCCATGGAGCAATTAAGCCCATGCGCCACAACTACTCAGCCCACGTGCCACAACTATTGAAGCCCGCGTGTCTAGAGCCCATGCTCCGCAACAAGAGAAGCCCGCACACCTCAACGAAGAGTAGGCCCCACTCGCTGCAACTAGAGAAAGCCTGCATGCAGCAACGAAGACCCAACACAGCCAAAAGTAAATAAATAAAAAATTAATTAATTTTAAAAAATCCATCTACACTCAAAGACTGAGTGAATCTTCAAAATATGCCCAAATGGTTATGAGATAAACAGTCTTTTGCTAAAGGCAAAATTATAAAAACTTTGAAAACATACTTCTCAGATGATGAAAGATTGGGAGAAAAAGGTTTTCACCCTAAACCTGTTTCCCTGACACACAAGGAGTTACTCTATAGGACTAGTAACAGTAGACTTACCTCAGTTGAAAATAAATCCTGCTCAGTTTGCCAAGCTCTACCTTGTAAAATTCCTTAAATGAAATATGGTATCTAGGTCCCTCTATGAAATGATTGTACCCATTAAAAATATTTCAGAATGGTAAAGATGGTATTATTTAATAATATTTGTTATTTTTCTAAGCAATCATATTAACTTTCGCTTTGCGTACTTCTCACACATAGGGTTTATCTGTTGCATTTCATGGCTTCCATTGTAGGAAAGGCGGGGGGTGGGCTTTTGCTCTAAGCCATAGGAGTGACGTATGTGGGTTTGTCAGGCTTCACAGGAGGCAGAGAAGTGGGCACTGATGTTCCACGATGCTTCAGAGCATGGATTTGGGGGTCAGGCAAATTGTGGAACATATTTAGGATATGATACTTAATATCACAGTAAAAGAGATAGGAGAGTTAGTTAGTTAAATCTTCTCAGTCTCAGTTCCTCCATCCTTTTTGGGGGGAATAAGAGGACCTACCTCAAAAGTTTCTTGGGAAGATTAGATAGCAAAAGTTTTCACCATGGTGGCCTGCCCATAAATAGATATCATTGGTATTTTGCAAGCATAGAACCTCTAAAGGAAGTTCATATCACAGGCTCATTATTTTTCCTTTTGTCTAGGTGTTACTTTTCTGCAAAAACAATATAAAAATAGCAGAAGGGATTCAAGTAAAAGTTTGCCTACATTTCCCATCACTTCATGAAATTGTTTTCTTTTAATACATATATATTTCTCATAGATGTATATTAAAATCTTTCATATTTTCATAAATTGTATAGTTGTATATTCCAAATGTTAGCACTATACCATGAGAGCATCCATTTTGTGGCAGTCTCCTTTTCCTTATGTCATCTGTTCTCTCCCTCCAACAAAGTAGGTTGCCATTCTTTGCAAATGGCATGCACACATGCAGAGGATGTAGTTTTAGTTCACAAGAATAGGACCATATTACATACATGTCTTTGTAACTTGTTTTCTATATGAACACTATGTGGTAGGCATGCATCTAAGTAAATGACACAAACCTATAGCAATGAAAGCTCCATATCATAAGGATATGTTTATAGGGTTATTTATTGTAGTATCATTTGTGGTAGCATAGCAGGACAACTGAAAAGTCCTGAATATCTGTCAGTAGATGTATGGTGAATAGACTGAATTACATCCATATTATGGAACATTATGTGGATATCTTAAAAAATATATTTAGAGCTCCTCTTGTAGATATTTTTTATTTTGAGTTGGAAAAGAAGGCAGAGATTACTTAATCCAATGCCGTCATTTTACACACCAGGACACTGAGACCTGAAGCAACTCACTCAACTCGGGGCTTTGAGAGATCCAGAATGCCAGCCGGACTATCAGTCCAGTGCTCATCTCACAGCCACCCACTCCTGCCACAAGGGCTATGGATTTTTTTTTTTTTTTTTGGGGACCGGGGGCCCCCCACTGCCGGGGCCCACAACAGATCATAAATTTGTTGTTTTAAGCTACTGCATTTGTGGTGATATGTGCAGCATCAGTAGAAAACTAATACACCATCTGAGTTTAGAGTTTTCTTCATGGGGAGACTTTAATTTCTTTAATAGATCAAGGGCTTTGGTTTTTTTTTTTTTTTTTGCGGTACGTGGGCCTCTCACTGTCGTGGCCTCTCCCGTTGTGGAGCACAGGCTCCGGACGCACAGGCTCAGCGGCCATGGCTCATGGACCCAGCCGCTCCGCAGTATGTGGGATCCTCCCGGACCGGGGCACGAACCCATGTCCCCTGCGTCGGCAGGCGGACTCTCAACCACTGCGCCGCCAGGGAAGCCTGGCTATGGAGTTTTACGTAGAGCAGAGGGTCCGCTGTGGATGGATCTGAATATGAATTTGCAGCATGCATTAAAAAGGCTTTTAGTGTGCCTACTACAGTGAGAGTTTAATAGTTCGTTTACCGTCCTGGAGAGTGTGTAACATGGAAACTTCATTAGGTGGTTTTCGGTTACAGCACACAGTTAGTGTCACTCATTGTCACACATCTGTTCCCTGAATGATGTTCCTGGAGAAGGTCAGAGCCCGTGTTATTTTGCTCGGCACCACTGTGGCAGGATCCTGAATATTTAATCACGCTGCTCTGATGAGAAGGGGGTCTGGCAGCAAGTTTCAGGGGAGTGTGTGTAGTGTTATTGCCCTCAGACTGCTGTTTGGAAATGAATCCGTGGAGCGCACTCAAGGACACTCAAGAGGCACAGAGGATTCTGAGACATTCTTTTCCTTCAGCTAGTCAAAATTGAATTTAGAATTGTTAAACAATGCCCAAAGAAGTCTTTATTTTCAGCATAATTTAATATTTCCCTTTACGTGAGTCAAAACAAGAATATATCAATGTAATTTGGGGGGAATCGCAGCAGTTGTATTTTGTTGTTTTTACATTGCTTCATTTTCCATAATGGGGTGCCAGTGTGTGCTCTCCCATCAATTTCATCTGAAAGTTGTATGTCCTGGCAGCTCTAGGAGTTATTATAATATGATGGAGGTTATCATAATTAGCTGCAGGGCTAGAATCTATGCTGTTTTTTGGCATTTGGCCTATTGCTTTCATGTAGTTATGAAAGCATCAGTGGAAGCTTTAGCAGGAACTTTGCAAAAGAGAATCATAAACAGGTATATTATATTAATGAGTAAATATGTTTCAGTGATTATCTAATGTCATTGCTGTTTACATAAGTGAGAAAATTATTTTTTGTTGAACAAGTCAAGAAAATTTCAGGGGTTTTTTTTACAAAATAATTTTTTAAATTGAGTTATAAGTGACATATAGCATTGTGTAGTTTTAGGTGTACAGCATAATGATTTGATATATGTATATATTGTGAAATAATTACCATAAGTTAGTTAACATTCATTACCACACATAGCTACAAAATAATTGTTTTCTTATGATGAGAAATTTTAAGATTTACTCTCCTTAGCAACGTTCACACATACAATAAGTACTGTTAACTGCAGTTACCATGCTGTATATTACACCCCTCAGAGTCATTTATCTCACAACTGGAAGTTTGTGTTTTTGATCATTTTCACCAATTTTGCCATCCCCCAGCCCCAGCTCACCAATATGTTCTCTGTATCTATAGATGTTCGTTTTTGTTTGTGTCTTTGTTTTCTTTAAGATTCCACATGTAAGTGAGACCATACAGAATTTGTGGTATTTGTCTTTCTCCATCTGACTTATTTCAAATACCCTCAAGTTCCATCCATGTTGCAAATGGCAGCATTTCCATCTTGAAAATTTCAGTTTGAATATCACTGTTATTTCTCATAATCTTTAGACTAGTTCTTTGTTTCCTTGTTTTTTATTTTAAACTCTTCTTTGACTTTTTAAAATTTACATCTTCTCTTTTTAAAAAACTGTTTTATGATAAACAAATAGTGTAAGGCAGTTTGATCTTGATTGAAAAATAGGGCAAATCCATTTATAACTGAGACAATGTGACAGCAGCCTTGTAGGTCACCTCTGTCTCCTTCAGGAGTTCCATCCATAGTCAGCTTTAACTGTCACTTCTACGTGAATGACTTCTACATGTGACCTTCAACCTTGACCTTTCTTCTGACTGCTAGGTTAGCATTTCTAAATGCTCAGTATATACCTTAACATTATCTAAGAGTTAATTACTGACCTCTGCCTGAAAAATAGTAGAGACTCAATAAAAAAATTTCTGAAGCGATCATCTGTATGTGTTAGTTGGGATTTGGGGGAGGCCAACACATTTATCGCTCCTTTCAATTTTCTTTTTTTTAATTATTGTATACTGCCCTTAGTTACTTCAGTCTCAAAATTATCTTTTTCTGAGCTCTCACCTCACAAGAGAATGAAGCAGAAAGCCCTGTGCCTATACGTTATGAAACAAAAACAAACAAACCTTGGTTGGGTTCAGCTTAATCATAATTATATTAGCCAAATTGTATATAACATGTGATAATTGAAAAAGAAAGACTAATCTTCAAAAAATATAATAGTGGGAGGGAGGGAAGCGAATTAGCATGCTGGATCCCAGTTCAGATCGTCTGTGTGGCCTAATTGTTTTTAAGTACATTGGCCATTCTATGAAATGTTGTAAAAAGCCAGTGTCAGGCTTCCCTGGTGGCTCAGTGGTTGAGAGTCCGCCTGCAGATACAGGGGACACGGGTTCGAGCGCCGGTCCAGGAAGATCCCACATGCCGCGGAGTGGCTTGGCCCGTGAGCCATGGCCACTGAGCCTGCGCGTCCGGAGCCTTTGCTCCGTAACGGGAGAGGCCACAACAGTGAGAGGCCAGGGTACCACAAAAAAAAAAAAAAAAAAGCCAGTTTCACCAAAAAATTTCTGAGGAAACAACAGGAATCGTTATTAACTTAATAAATTAATTTTATTTATTAAACCTTGACTACATGCCTTCTTAATATTCTGGATGATGAAATAGGAAATATTCATAATGCAAGTCTGCTCATATCAAAGTATGATGCTTGCCTTGAGGAACACCACTCATGAGACTCTTTGAGAGCTAAACTGGCCTTTTTTTTTTTTCATGGACCATCACTTTTACTTGAAAGAGTCACTGACAAACTATGTTATCCATGTTGGGTATTTGGCAGATATTTCCTCAAAACTGAAAAAAAAAACGAGCCTGTCACTTCAAGGAAAACAATTGACAGTATTTGATAAAATGTGAGCTTTTGGGCAGAAATTAGAATTTTGGAAAACTTTTATCTACCACTGAGAGCTTGATAGCTTCCTAATACTGAAAGACTTTTCTGGTAAGGTCAGTGGTGACACTGAAAATTGTGGTTTTTAAAACATCGCATAATGTATTGTGTCAATATTTGGAAGATATGC